>NC_067207.1:8586697-9055399 GCF_026262505.1 Trichomonas vaginalis G3
TAGAGCTACCATTACCCTAAATATTATTTTGGGTCATTTACGTTCATTACGAAGAAGTCTTGGACAAAAATTACGAAGGAAAGTCTTACAAACATTTAGAAGAAGTCTTGACAAACATTTACGCTATTACGAAGAATTTCGACAAAACATTTACGTTTCATGTTTGACCAAAAAACAGTGTACGAAGAAGTTCTTAGACAAAACATTTACGATGAAATTCATGAAATTCATGACAAAATTCAAGAGGGTAGAAAAGAGGGTAGAAAAGAGGGTAGAGTACCCTTCTACCCTAAATATATTTTTGCCGAATTTAGCAAAAAATAAATGGTTCATTTACTCACAATATTTTTGTACAAAACGACCCCAAACTTTTAACTTTCTTTTTCTGCAGCTTCAAATGCTATTCTTAGCGAGTTCATATTCTCTAAATTCTCTCTTTAAATCTTCTTTGTTCCATTTGGTCTAGTTCGTATGGCGAGTCTCTATAACCAGAACATATCTCACGTTTCATGTTCTATTGTTTTTCGCACATTTTTCCAACTTCTTCTTCAAACAAAGGTTTAGCATTTTCTACTGTATCTTCGAGTTCTTCTTCTTCATCTAAAACTTTCATGAAACTTTCTGTCTATGGAGTCCATAATTTTTCCAACTGCTATACATATTTTGGAGAAAGCCACATTGCTATAATAGTTTACAAGTCTTGGGTCTACATAACATTCCTCTAACCTGTTTGATTTCATCAGGAATTCTGCATTAACATTGTATAAAAAACACCGCGGAATTCGCGGTTGGTATATTCTTCACAAAATGCCTTATAATTACTCTTCCAGACTTATTTTCCAACAACCTTCTAAAGGTCTTTCCTAAACTGCTGACACATCTTTGTTGCATTTATATAACCATCCTTGTCTATACGTAAACTTCAATACCGTTGTAAGTGCCTTTTGTGAATGTTTCGCCATTAGATTTGTTCGTGAACGTTTTTTCTTGACTGTCATACTGTTCTTACAATAAAAATAAAAAAATATTTTTTGGTGGTACGTCGGACATTCGTTTGTGGCTTAACCGTCGGACATTGTCTTGAAACAGTCACAAATATTGTCTTGAAAACAGTACAATATTGTCTTGAAACAAGTACAAATATGTTCTGAAGCAGTGCAAATATTGTCTTGAAAACAGTACAAATATTGTCTTGAAAAAGTACAGTATTGTTCTGAAGCAGTGCAAGTATTGTTCTGAAAAAGTACAAGTATTGTTCTGAAAAAGTACAAGTCTTTGTTCTGAAACAGAAAATTTTTCTCACAATTGAGAGCTTTTACGGGAAATTTGTTCTGAAAAAGTACAAGTCTTGTTTCTGAAAAAAGTACAAGTATTGTTCTAAAAGTCAAGTATTTCTGAACAGTACAAGTATTGTTCTGAAAAGTACAAATATTGTTCTGAAGCAGTGCAAATATTGTTCTGAAGCAATGCAAATATTGTTCTGAAGCAGTTGCCAAATAATTGTTCTGAAGCAGTGGCAAATATTGTTCTGAAGCAGTGCAATGGACAACACGCCACATTCAATACTTTTTCAGCACTTTTCCGTAGTTATATATGAAAGACAATCGGAGATAAAAGTCATAGTACAATGGTATAATATGCTGCACACCGTTGTTGTGAACCAGACTGAAAGTCAGAGAAAACTGTTACTAGGTGGTTCGTAGAATTTAGAGGTAAGGTCATAAAAGTCCTTACCAATACATAGAAAACTATTGTTGCTTGAACTAAAACTTGCCATGACACATAACATTTTGAGGTCGAACACTTTCTATAAACTGTCAAATTGTTGTGGGCGTATAAATTTAAACGGACCGTCAGGTGGTAATGGTTCGTTCTGGTTTAGTAACCGAAGAAATTGTGCCCAAGAACGTTTGTCTACTTCCCAAAATAAAAACTGTGTATCTCTTCGAGGAGTTATTTTTCAATCCTTTGAAATGAAAACTGTGGAGTTCATCTTGTCATATTCTAGTTTCAGATAGTACGTTCCGTTTAGTAAAGAGTCGTATTTTTCTGAAATTCCCAGTAGTATTTGTTTATTTGAGTTTGAAAGTCATTTAGAGTTTCTCAAGGTTTTCGTCTGAACGGAACTGTAAAGATTCTCATTTCATCAAATTTGTCTATTAGCCATCATACCTCTATACTGCCATTGAAAAATATACTGCGAACATAAAAGCGTTAGTTCTTTTTGAAAACAAAACTCTTCTAAATCCTATTGCCTTTGCAATCTGAAGGACTTTGAAGCGCAACGAATTGGATAGTCAAACCTGTAAGCACCGGATGAAATTTCTTCATCTGAAAGATTTCTACCGGCATTTGTGAAGATATAGTCTAACGGTTTTGTATCTGCTACTTTTGTTCTTTGTTTTTCAACCTGAAACATTTAATATATGTAAAAATATATTGTTTTAAAATTGTATGCCATTTCATGCAATGTTTTATTTCATGCAACGTTTTACTTCATGCAATGTTTTATTTCTGTGCCGTCTTCAAGTATACCCCAGTACTTACGCTTCGATATTACATGAACTTCGGAAAATACCTTATCTAGCTTAAAACAGCCCATCTTTTCACCGACCATTCCCATTTCAATGAGTTTGTTATAGCCTTCTCGTTCTTTCATGAGTGCATCGATGTTCTCATAGTATACCTTCACTTTCGATTTGACTTCGGAGAAGAATTTGTTGTAGTTGTCAAGGACTGCCTTTGCGAACTGAGGGTAAGACCAATGTTCGACAATAGGTTTTACTGTGGTTACTAAGCCACCTTGACCTTGAGTGATTCGTACTTCAAAACAAAGGGGGGAGAACTTTCAAACAAAGTTGTCGACCTTCTCATAATGTTTACTCTTCATCTCTTGAGGTTTTTTAATGGAATATCCCCATGTCGAATTCATAAGCAATTTGAGTGTCATTGCAAGTTTGGGGTTTTGAAGCTTTCCTAATTATCATACAGTTGTTGTATGACTTTTCCAAACTGTATAGGTTCTCCTGGAACTCACATTTCGTTTGGGATTCCAGGTCGGAATATATTGGACAAATCTCATGTATGCAGCGTTAAGGTCGACATAGTATATCTTTTCATCTGAGTCGAACTGTCGCAACCAATTGGTCCAGTTTGTGGAAAATTCAAGTGAGTCTCTTATCTTCTGAGGAAACTTCTCCTGTTATCTCATAAACATCGTCGAAGGCAACCTGTTTCATATAAAACCTTCTGACTAACTCCGATGCTCTCCAATACAATTTGACGTCAATTGGATGTCTCAATGGAAGTTTGTTATAGCATCTTGAAGTTCTTGCAACCTCATTGGAAGTTTCTTCTGGTTCAGGTTGGTATCGAACAATCCAACTCCTTTTGGAATTGTGTACTTCTTTTGTACTAGAACTTTGTCTGGAACAACTTTTGGTCTTGCTAACAATGAAAACGTTTGGAATGAAAAGTTTCTGTCAGCTTGTCATCTGGAATTGTTTCAACAAAACCTTTCTCGAAAAGAATGTTTACAGCTCTGACAATGTTGCACTTGCCTTTTCGAACAATGGGTTTGTAAGACTTTCGTTCAACGAAGTGGTTGTGGACAATTACAATCTTCAACCATGGTAATTTGAAGTCAACAACATAGTCGTCATGTGAAGAACCTTTAGCTGTAGGTATGTTAACTCGGATATTGACATTTGCCAACGGTGCAATTTTTGCCAATTGACCTCTGAGAATGTACCTTGTCTTCACACATGACTCAAGATACTTCATCTTCTCTTCTGTAACAAGACCAGAGTTCCTGAGACATGTAAGAATACAAGGTTCATTGACAATTGTTTCAATTGAATTGTAAATTCCATACCTTGTCAAGTCAATGTCAGACTTATTTATGAACGGGAAGTATCCAGCATGTTGTCTGACTGCTTGAGGGTTAGGTTGGTACCATTCGAACTTGACACTTGCAATTCCTTCAATTGCGTTCAAAATGTCTGAGTCGGAGTCAAACATTTGTTCTCTCTTTGTAGTCTTGAAAGCGTCAAGAAGTTGTGCGGCTGTTGTGACATTGCCATGTGCATAGTAAATGTGACCGTCCAAATCTGTTACGGTTAGTCTGAGATTGTATCCTTTCTTATTTCCGTCTTGTATGGCAGCAAGTACTCCCATGAAGCCTTCTTTGTTCTTTCCTTCGTCAAAGTTTACTGTAAAGGTTCGACCAGATGTAATTTGACTTCTAACTTCACGGTACTTTTCATATGCATATCTTGTTCTTTCCATGGGAGCATGTTTGTCTTCACCTTTTCCTTTTTTCCTTCTCAAAGGATGCAATTGTTCGTCATGTTTCCAATAGAATCTGGCAAAGCCGTCGTGTCCTTCAACTTGCGGTTCAGAAACATCGAAAGGCATGTCCATAAGACGTTCTTCTTCTAACCTCTCTAGTCTGTTTGGATAATTTGCGCGTGCTGTTTCCAATTCCATTTCGTAGCGAAGACCAGACAATTTGTCATAGACTTTTATGGGTCTTCCCTTCCTATATTTAAAATTCTTCGAAACTTTCCAACCATATCTTTCTAACTCTGCTTTTATTCTAGCAGACTTTCTATCCATTCTATGCGGGGGCATTTTTATAAAAATAAAAAAAATATTTTTTTCTTTACTTTACGTAACCACCAGCTACCAGAAGCCTTTGACGCCAACCCATACCAGCTAATGAAGGTTGACTAAACTTTGGTTTTGGTTTATCTTCAGTTTTTGGTTTTTCTTCTTCTATCGGTTTTTCGTCACTTTTCGGTTCCTCTGACTTTACCTCACTTGCAGGTATGGTTGTGTCGTTAACATCTTCATAAATATCATATGCCATTTGTTTTTGTTTTCCTTTCAACTTTTTGTGTTTGTTGTAAAGTTTAGAATATTTCGACTCTAAGTCAATGAGATGTTCTATAATGAACTGTTGGTCAGTGAAGTAAACTTTTCCATCTGTTGTCTCGAAAGCTCCTTCAGACTTCAATATTTTATTTGTGAGAGTCTGTTTCTTTTTTGAGATACTAGCCGTTCCATTTCTATGAAAAGTGACTTTGTAGTTAGGGTTTGTATTTCCAGACCTGGCACTTTCTATTATTGAATTTTTCTCTTCATCGGTAAGTTCTTTGACAGGTTTTGACAATGGTTCTGAACTTTTTGTTTGTGGTGTCAAATCTACGGTTTCAACTTCTTCGGTCATTTCATCTCAGTAAAAAATTTTAGTTTGGTTTGTTTTCAACTGGTTGTTGTTGTTTTTTAAGTCGGTCTAAAACTTCCTGAGGTATAGGAAGAACTTGACAAACACGTTGTGTAACTGCTGGAAGTCGACAAATCCATCTTGAACCCATTTGTCTCAATGCTGTATTGTTCATTTCATCTCAGTAAAAAAATTTACATTCCCCAAGTTTGAGGCGGTTGAGGTTGGTTATTGCTTACCCACTGTTGTGCATGGTTATATCCTCTGTTAAAGAATCTTTCACCTTGGTCCATATAGTGTCCTGCTTGGTTATAGTAGTCATTTGCTTTGTTATAATAGTTTCCTGCTTCTCTTCCTACATTGTCCATCCATCCTTGAACTTTTCCTCTTGTTTCAGGATTTGGAATAAGATTTGTTGCATCTCGTGCTACCTCCCAACCTTTCTGTACAGTTTGTATAATAGGTTGTGCTTTCTCTTTCAGTATACCTAATGTACTCAAAATCTTCCTTCCAATTCCAAACGCACCTCTGGCTATTGTTCCCACTGCGGGTAAAAATCTAGATGCAACTCCTGCTAATGCGCCAAATAAACCCATTTCTTATAGGATAAAAATGACGAATCCAAACAAGGACCCCTATGTTTCTAAAGCAACAAAGAAAGCACTCATGGTAAAAATCTTTAGTTCAACACCAAATGCTTGGTTTATGGATATCTTGGAAAACATTCCGAGGTATAGAGAAGATGGACCTCCATACTGGCTAATATTTGTCGGTCAAAACACAAGATACTGTGAAGCCATACCATTGCAGTCCAAAATATTTTAGATGTGAAAACTGCTTTGACAATATTCGTTGACAAATACCATCCAACAAAACTAACATCTGACTGTGAAAGTTCTTTCAAATCAGACGATATTAAAAACTATCTGCGTTCAAAAAATGTAAACCAATATTTCATTGTCGACCAAAACCATTCTGCTCTTGGTGTCATTGACAGTTGTATAAAAATCTTAAGAGACTTAAATCAACCACAAGGTGGTGAGGTAGATGAAATGTCATATGACGACAAATATAGACACTTCTCCATGGCAAAGATGAGACAAGTTTTAAATATTTACAATAGCCGTAAACAAAAAGGTTTGGGAAACCACTCCCCCGAAGAAATGAAAAACAACCCTGACTTAGAGAAAGACTATATATTTAATAGTTTAGTCAAAAGAGACAAACAAGAAAGAATGCCAGGCTTCAAACTTAAGAAAGGTGACAAAGTAAAAATAGAAATACCTAAACGCGACCCATATGAAAATACTATTGACTATGACAACAATGGGAACTCGACAGGTACTCACATTCGTGTTCGTAAAAATAGAAGAAAGTATACAAGAGAATATTATGAAGTTTTAGGCAAACATGGCAAAATGTACACACTGCAAGCAGAAGATAAAACTACTATTGTCAGACCTCGTTTCAAACTTGTCAAAGTTCAAGGTGGTATACTTTCAAAGACAGTTCCTAACAAATATAAGACAACTGCTGACGAATATGCTAAAGAAGTTGAAAATGACGACTAAGCAATTCTATACCATGCGTAAACTGTCATGTAAGGTGGCATGTATTCTTTACTTTGTCCCGTTGTTTGTGTATATCCTGAAACGCGATGTGTATGGTTTCCATCTCCCTGAGTGTCACTCCAGTAACAATTTATAGCAAACTGAACGTCGTCTTTAACATCATATCCTTTACCTTTTTTCAAGGCGTGCCAATCCCAAAATTTATGCTTATGCCAACCTGCTTGAGATGTACTTAAATCTATGTAGTGACTGTGTGCAGGTAAATTTTCACCTGAAATCGTTTTACTTCCACCTGTTTCCTTTGAAGAGTTTGCACAATACAAAAACCTGTCGACTATTTGAGTCCAAGTTCCGAGACCAAGTACTACTTCTGGTTTGGTAGAGTTCATTGACGTGTAAATAGAACCTATAGGATATAGTGTTTGAAGTATTTCTGTCTTTAACGTTTGAAGCTCTGTTTTGTCAGCTTTTTTATCTAACTCATCGTTAACATATGTTTTGTCAGCTTTGTTGTCATATAAATCTTGAGCAGTGAATTTAACTTTGTTTTCATCCTCCATGACATAGACATTTCTACATTTAATGTCTTTCATCGTTGTTATGTCATCCTCCGATGTTAAACCTTGTGGAAAGTTAGGAGGTTTCCAATTTAATACATCCCCACCAGTTCCATCAGGTTCTTCAACCGTTCCTGCAATATTTTCTATACCAACAGTTGCGAAGAAATCGTGTGTATGTCCAACGTCACTTTTCCTGTTTAAGGTTTCTTGTAAGTTTGTAATATTTGCAATGTTATATACGAAAACGATAAAAACGGTTTGACAGAAAAGTGACAACTTTACGTGTCAAAAATATAAAAAGTGATATTTTATTCATCATTATCTTCTTCATAATTTATTTCATATTCTTCGTCTTACCAACAAAAGATGGGAATGTGAACAATTGCGGGCAATTTTTAGCCATTTTGGCTTGGAACTAGAGCCTGCGAGGTACATGGATAGTATCAGTACCTCACAGGCTCTAGTTCTCTATATGGCGCCGAGAAATTTTGGTGAAATGTGGTCGCATTTCACCAAAATTTTTTCGGCGCCATAGGATGAATTGGAGGGTGAGAGATATTATTTCATACAATACTACTCTCACCCTCCAATTCCCAGCCAAAATGGCTAAAAATTGCCCGCAATGTGAACAATTGCGGGCAATTTTTAGCCATTTTGGCTTGGAACTAGAGCCTGCGAGGTACATGGATAGTATCAGTACCTCACAGGCTCTAGTTCTCTATATGGCGCCGAGAAATTTTGGTGAAATGTGGTCGCATTTCACCAAAATTTTTTCGGCGCCATAGGATGAATTGGAGGGTGAGAGATATTATTTCATACAATACTACTCTCACCCTCCAATTCCCAGCCAAAATGGCTAAAAATTGCCCGCAATGTGAACAATTGCGGGCAATTTTTAGCCATTTTGGCTTGGAACTAGAGCCTGCGAGGTACATGGATAGTATCAGTACCTCACAGGCTCTAGTTCTCTATATGGCGCGAGAAATTTTGGTGAAATGTGGTCGCATTTCACCAAAATTTTTTCGGCGCCATAGGATGAATTGGAGGGTGAGAGATATTATTTCATACAATACTACTCTCACCCTCAATTTTAATTACTTAAACTCATTCTATTTTTTTGACATGTAAATGTCACTTTTACTGAGATCTGACACAATGTCAGATCTCTTTTTTTCGTATATAAGAGCAATGGTATGTGTATGAGTCTTTTTAGAATATTCGTTTTCAGCTCTTGTCACTTCACTTGACATTTTATTGTCAACATATGTTTTGTCTGCTAGTTCAGGATGAGTATGTTCTTTCGTTGCATATGTTGCATCTGCTCTGTCATGTTCTTCTTGAACTTTTTCAATGACATACTCTTTGTCAGCTTTGTTGTTAACATCTGCTTTTGTTGCATATGTTGCATCTGCTCTGTCATGTTCTTCTTGAACTTTTTCAATGACATACTCTTTGTCAGCTTTGTTGTCAATATCTGCCTTCAAAAGAAGTTCATCTATAGGTTTCTCGTTTAAAGTTCTTTTTGTTGGATTTATACAAACAGTATGGTTCTTACTGTCTTGAAACAGAAACTCATCTGTCATTGGGTTTATCGTCAGTTTTAAGTTTCCTTCTTTCAATGACTCAGATATCTTAGAATAGTTTGAAAAGTTTGTTGTGTTCTTATTTAGAGCTTGCAAAATGAGTTGTCGGTTGTGTTGTATTTCTCTCATAGACGCTGTTTCTTTCGACATTTTATATTCTAGATAAAATATGCTTCCAATAGAAAAGAAAATTCAAGAGTTGCTACAACTAAACCATTAGATGAACTTTTTACGAATGTCGGTCAAAAGTTTGAGACAGAGACCGTAAAGCATGAAGGCTATCGTTTTGACTACCCACTAAGATGGTTAAGAGACCCATCTGTCACAAAAGCTATTGGCTTTCGTAGAATGAAGTTCATTTCAGAAGCCATACATGGTTTCCCATTTACAGTCGCTTTTGAAGTTCGATACTATAACAAAGAAAAACATACGTATGAGAAATTTGAACAGGGAAAACTTTTACAAGTGAATTTGCTTGTAAACTTAGAAACAACTCTTCAAGCTTTTCAAGAAAAAATAAACGATATCTATCTCGAATATGCAAACCAGTATAACATTGACGAGGGAGAGTACCATCTCGATATTATATATGACAGGAAAAATGCAACTGTTAAAATCAATAAAATAGAAGACCTTGGAGAAAACGTTTATATTTCTACAAAATATAAAACTTGGCATGGCATAGATTTTGAGGATGTTAAATCAGCCTGCATGGTATCCAGTACACCCGGACTATTATGAAGTCGAAAACCCTAATGGAACATATGAAAATGTTTTCGACCCAGATGCTATTATAGTTCATGCTTCATTTTCTGGTGCACAAAACTCTTTTTTATGCTTGGCAAATGACTTTTACGAAAAACCTACAAAGCTATATGAACCACCAAGTGGAAGTATTTCAGACTTTCAAGTATGGTTTACAAACAGATGGAAGAAAAGAATAATTCCATTATACCACGCGTTTTACTTAGAACTTAGTTTCATATACAACTACTATCGAACGGTAAAAATATAATTTTAATACGGTTGAGGTGTTGGATTTGGTTGCCAACTTGACTGTGGTGCAGGTTCAGGCTGTTGTATAACAGGAGCTTGCTCTTCTGGTTCAGGGTCTTTAGGTATAATACCAACGAACTGACCTACTCTTTTACCAATATTTTTGACACCGTTCCAAATTCCTCTTCCGACAGATTTTATTCCATTCCATATACCTCTTCCAACATTTCGAAAGAAGTTTCCTATTCTTCCAAAGAAACCCATTTTACTATATGTAAAAATCTAATGTCCGCCTAGTCTCTTACGTTTCCTGTTGAGTTCCATAGCATTCTTTAACTGGAGCTCATACATTCTGTTTCTCCTCTGGTAGAAAACATATTCTGGGTCAACTCCTGTGTTCGCGTCATCTGCATAAAGTTGTTTATATCCCACTTCAGGGTTTGTATAAAACTCTTTCCATCTCATATTTGCATACCATGGTGGCAAACCTAACGCAGCGTCATTTGACATGGCAGTTTGCATTTGTACATCTGTTGGCACTTGACCATAGTTTGCCATTGCAGTTTGTATTCTAACTTCATTTGGAATATTCTCTGGGTTTGGTTGTCCAGGTTGCTGTGCATTCGCTAAGTTCTGTGCGTCCATTTAATATTAGATAAAAATATCTCTTACGAGTACATATACTGAACATTTGCAGGCATTGGTTCATCTTCATATTCTCTATATCTTTCTGCCACGTCAAATAAGTAAATGACACAATGGAAAAACCTAAAACAAGTAGTCCTATTTCAAACCACATTTACTTACTAGTAAAATTTCTTTGTTATGACACTTTCTCCAGTTTATAGGACCTCTCTCATATTCTATCTTATCGTATCTAAACTCATAGTCATGTATATCCTCTAACCATCTCATGACACTTTCCAAACCACTTTTTATCGGATGTAAAGTAAAAGCATGGATGGTTATGTAAAACGTCTAAAGTTTCTAAAGAGTCTCTCAAAGTCCAGTCTACTTGGTATTGAAAATCCCATGTGTTATAGAACGGCGGGTCCACTATAAAGAAAACATTTTCCTTGTCTTTATATTTTTCATACAACTCTGTCCAATAACATCTCACAAACTCTATACCCTCAATATATTTTTCTATGTCCTCTTTGAAAACATTTGTATAGTTAAGATATAAAACTTTTGACATAAGTGTTTCAATGTCATGAACTCTTATAGCACCACTATATAATAGTCTAGCAGATATACTATCCCAGTCTATATATTCTGCTTTTTTCAAAACCTCTCTGACAATATCTTTCTTATCTAATGGTATACGTTCCATCTTACCTATAGGTATCTTTTCTTTCAACTCACTCAATATTTTGTTTGTGTCTGGTATATGTTTGAGACGGTCCATATAGTTGTCGAAGTCATTGCATATAATCTTTGAGTCAGGAAATACAGTATGGCACAAATGAGATATATAGAAACTTCCACCGAACAAATCTACAAATGTTAGACCATTCGGTAGTTTCTTAAGTTCTCTCAATATAATATCTTTACATTTACTCTTATTTCCAAAGAACGGTAACGGTGGTTTTGTAAAATTCATTTATATATAATAATAAAAATGTTTTTTCCTGAAAAGTGACAGAAAAGCGGTTTTTGACAGATGTTTTATTGTGACTTCTTCGTAAAGACTTTGTTGAGATTTCTTCGTAAATGAGTGTAAATGACCCAAAAATATATTTTAGGGTAGAAGGGTATATCTAACCTCTTTTCTAACCTCATTTCTACCCTCTTGAATTTTCATGAATTTCTTCGTAAAGACTTTGTTGAGACTTCTTCGTAAAGACTTTGTTAAGACTTCTTCGTAAAGACTTTGTTGAGACTTCTTCGTAAAGACTTTGTTGAGATTTCTTCGTAAAGACTTTGTTGAGATTTCTTCGTAAATGACCCTAGTAGTATATTTTTGGTGTAAATTTCATGAAAATTCAAGAGGGTAGAAAAGAGGTTAGAAAAGAGGTTAGATATACCCTTCTACCCTAAAATATATTTTTGGTGTAAATTTCATGAAAATTCAAGAGGGTAGAAAAGAGGTTAGAAAAGAGGTTAGATATACCCTTCTACCCTAAAATATATTTTTGGGTCATTTACACTCATGAACTTTCTTGTCTATGTTTTGTCAAGACTTCTTCGTAAAGACTTTGTCAAGACTTCTTCATAAAGACTTTGTTGAGACTTCTTCGTATATGTTTTGTCAAGACTTCTTCGTAAATGTTTTGTCAAGACTTCTTCGTAAAGACTTTGTCAAGACTTCTTCGTAAATGTTTTGTCAAGACTTCATTTATACTAAACATCTTCAGGGCTAGAAGGCACGAAGTGCCTGGAAGCCCCACTACCTTTTTTTTTTTTTTTTTTTTTTTTTTTTTTTTGCATTAGATTGGATACTGCCCAGGTAGTCCATTTTAGTTAACAGTGTAATATTCGCAATGTAAACAATATAAAACGAGATTTTGTTGTCACGTTTTTTGCCTGTTTAAAATTTATGAGTTCGTTCGAGTGGAAGCGCGCCTTTGGAAGGGACAGCGCTTTAATCCAGTCGGTCGAAAATAACGACGCATTAATGGATTTATTTAGCCAAATTGATGAAGAAATATCGAAAATGAACTCATATGATGCAAATCATATTACAGATATATCAATTTGTGTTGATAATCTCTCAGATAACCTCTCAAATCTGTGGGAAGACTCAGAACTTACAGAAATTGACCAGAAAACATTCGTCCGTATGACAATGTTGATGGATAAAGTCATTATCAACACAATTGATCGCATTTTCGATCAACTTGAAATAGTATCAATGAAAAAGGGCATCTTGAAGAAGATTAGATCGTTTGTTCAATCTTACATTCAATCAATAGAACGCGTTACATCGCCAAATACGCATACTTCTAAACCTTGGAATATGGATAAGTATACTCCAAAGCAGATGTATGCCCTTGATACATTAATTGCTAAATTCAAGGATGAAGTCGTAAGAATAATTAACGACCTTTCTGGGCTTTTAGACGCAGATGAGCAAGATGCATTACACTTCTCATCGATCGTTAACTCAGCATCTTCCTTAATACCTACGAAAATGCTAAGCATTCCCAATAGAATTTGGGAAGCCCAATACAAATTATTCGCTTCTCGTTTAGTACAAGCAGAAAAATGCGCAGCTTCGAAATTACATACGCAGTTGATGGACTCTGCGTCATCACCTGAGGTTATTCTTCAGATTTTTAAGGATCATTCCGCTTTATTAACAAGACCAAGCGCTATTCAAGAGCTTGGCCACGAATTTTCACAGGCATCAAACTATATTTCAACTCGCGCACAGAAAATACTTAACGATATTGGCAAGAAACGCTCAAATGATACTTCAGTCAATAATTTAATTTGGTATCAGCAAAAGAAAGTTATTATTCAAGGATATATGAAATTTGTTGGCAGTTTACCAGACTCTGGCAGCTTATCAACAGAGTTAAATACAATTAATGATGAACTTAAGAATTTCTCCCAAAATATGTGGAATTTATGGGTTAACCAGATCAAGACAAGGATTTCCTCTTCATTAAGAGTCCCAGAAGATGGAAGTCTCGTTGATTTTGGCGCTAATACTGGAGGAAATCTCGAAGTTAAGTTTACTGATGATCTTTTCCAATTCCTTCAGGAAGCAAATCAATTACAAGCTGTTAAAATCACATTACCACCTAAAATTTCCGAACTTGTTCAAAGAGCAGAACCATTATACAAACAAGCCCTCGTAATGCAGAGAGTTTCTATGTTCTACAATAACATGGCTGATAGAATCATCAAGTATCAGAGGCCAATGCTGCTCCAACCTGCAACTGAATTCGAAAAATTAGTTAAAAGTGTCAAATCCTTAAATTCTACATCAGCTCCTAAGATGCTTTCAGCTCTACAACTCTCGTTATCCAACATTATGTCTCAAAATTCACAAATTTCTGCAGAAAATACAACAATACAGAAAAAGATTAAAGAATTATTCGATGTAGACCTTATCGATAAGCGCCATAAATGGACACAATCAGTACAAGAGATGAGACAGATCGTTAAATCATGCGTAGAAAAAGGTTTCCAAAATTCTCAGTTTTGGACATTACATCTTGACTCACAAATCTACAAAGCTCTTAGATACCAATTCAGATCTTCGCTTCTTTCTATTTCAGAGCGAACAGCTCAGATTGATGTATCTTTAATATTTGCTGACGGAAGAACACAGTTTAGACCAACAATCCAAGAGGTCAGAAGGATGTACTACCAGAATGTCAGCGATATTTTTGCTTTTCCAAGGACATTCAAAGGTATCTCAAATGATTCCTCATTTTTCGCTCCAATTTCTGCTCAAGCCTCCGATGTTATCCTCTACGTATATGAAAAAGGCGAAACAAACATCCGTAAGTTCATCGAACACCAAAATTCTTTCAAAGAATGGGAAGTTTTGGCCCAAAACATGGATGAAGCCCAAAAGCGCTGCGAGACAATCATAGAGCTTGCAAGTGATTGGAAATCCAACATCAATTTAATCCCAACAAGAAAAGAATCCATCAACAAAATTGAGGATACAACCGTTATCGGCTGTTTCAAAATTGATAACACACAGGCCAAAGAAGGATTCAGGCGTCTTGTTTCCCAGTTCCAGAGCACCTTATTTGTTGCGTTAAGAAAGACATTACGTGATGAATTTGAGCGTGTTGAAGCCTTCGTAAAAGATGGAATGTCATTAGTTACAGGCAACTTTGATACAGCGGAAGCCATTGCAGAATCTCGTTCGAAATTCACAGAACTCGCGAGAAACAAAGTTGACACTGAAATGACATTTACAAGTCTTGAAGAAAAGGTCAATTTGTTGAAGATGAGAGAATCAATTGACGAAGAAACAACAGAGTTCAACAAATTGAGACAACAATGGAAAGAACTGACAGAAAAGATGGAATCATTCGATGCAAACGTTGCTTCTCAATTCGAGAACGTTAAGAACAAGATGAGAGATGAATTTGCACAGTTAAAGATTGAGATCCACAACTTCAAATTGAGATGGGATGAAATGAAACCACACAATGTCGATATGGATGATGACTCTGTTGTTGTTTCTATCCCACAAACTCTTAAGCAGTTCAATGAACAAGCACAGCAACTTCACGAGAAATATGATAAACTCGCGAAACCTTTGGCTGATTTCGATGAAAACGTTCAAATAGAAGAACTCGAGGAATTCGATAAGGAATTCAAGCAGCAAGAACAAGCCATTGATTTGCTCATTGAATGGAGAGATACTTATACAGAAATCGCTTCTCAAAAGTGGTCTGAAGCTTCTGCAAAACTCTTCCATGTCGAAGATTTCTTGAACCAATGGTCCCAGAAAATCACTCAATTGGAATATACTTCTGATGCTGCACTTTACATCGATGAAAAAGTGAAGCATTACAAGTCTATTTACCCATTCCTTAAATACGCAAGAGGTGATGACTGGACTGACCAACACTGGGCAGTTTTCTTCAGAATGGTCTCTCTTCCTCCGAACCAAACAGCTCAAGATTTGTTGTTAGGAGACATAATCGAAGTTGGTGACCAAATTCAATCGAATATCAAACAAATTAAGGAACTCGCTGAACGCGCAAGAGGCGAAAACACAATCAGAACATCTCTTGAAGAAGTCAGATCTTGGTTCTCAACAACAAACTTCCAATGGTTCGAACATACTTTCGCTCAAAGAACGACATTTATCGTTCAAGGATGGAAACAAATTTTGTCAGATTTGGCAGATAAACAGTCATTGATTGGTTCTTTGAAGGATTCACAGTACGTCAAAGCATTCCAGTCAGATGTTGACTTATGGGATAAGAAGTCTGTTGCTTTGTCAACATCATTAAGACTGTTGAATGAAATCCAAAGAAGATGGCTCCATTTAGAACCAGTTTTCGTAAAGAAAGCTCTTCCAGAACACCAAGATTCCTTTGAAGTCGTTGATAAAGAGTTCAGAGATATCATGAGAAGACTCAAAGATGCAAATAGAGCTGCTGCAGCTGCCGATCTCAATCCAGATCAACTTGAAAAGATCTTACAGAAATTAGATGCATTGAACAGAGTCTTAAATGTCTTCTTGGAACATAAAAGAGACAACTTTTCAAGATTCTATTTCATTGGTGATGAAGATCTTCTTGAAATCATCGGCCAAGCATCAGAAGATGCAATAATCATCCAAGCACATCTTAAGAAACTCTTCCAAGGTGTTCATTCCGTTGTTTTTGATGGTTCAAACACAAAAATCATCGCTGTTTGCTCTTCCTTAGGCGAAAGAGTTGATTTGAAGAATCCAATCATTTGCCAAGGCCCTGTTGAAGAATGGCTGATGACATTATCAAATGAAGTATCAGACACTCTCAAAGCAATTTTGACTGAAATGATCAAGACAAAGCCAAATAAAGATTACTTCAAATATCCATCACAACTCACTTTACTTTACCATCAAATCAGATTCACTGCGATGGTTGAAAAAGTCAAAGATGTTGATAAATTATCTAAATACGTCGAAGACACTTTGATGGATTTAGTTTCTTGCGACACACAAGATGAATTACAGAGATACACTGCAAGATCATTAATCATCGAATTTGTCAGATTCAGACAAGTTGTTGATGATTTGAGAAACCCAGGAATGTGGAACTGGAAGAAACAGTTAAGGTTCTACTTCAGGAGTGGAATTTGCTACGCAGAAATGGGTGATAGCGTCATTCCTTACGGTTACGAATACCAAGGAAATCCACAACGTTTGGTTTACACAAATCTGACAGCCAAATGTTATTTGACACTTTGCGAAGGTATTTCATTAGGTTACGGTGGCAATCCATACGGTCCAGCAGGTACAGGAAAGACAGAATCAGTTAAAGCTCTCGGCCAAGCACTCGGAAGACAAGTTCTCGTTTTCAATTGCGACGAAGCAATTGATGTCCAATCAATGTGCAGAATTTTCACAGGCTTAGTCATGGGAGGTGCCTGGGGTTGTTTCGATGAATTCAACCGTCTCGATGAAGAAGTTCTTTCCGCTCTTTCACAACAGATCCAAGTCATTCAGACAGCCATTCTCAACAAAGCATCAAATGTCGAATTGCTCGGCAGAAACATCAATGTCAATCCAAATGCCGGTATTTATGTCACATTGAACCCAGCAGGAAAAGGTTACGGAGGCCGTTCCAAGTTACCTTCAAACTTAACTGCTTTGTTCAGAGCTGTAGCTATGTCCGCACCAGATAACGAACTTATCGCTGAAGTCCTTATGTATTCACAAGGATTCAAGTGCGCAAGAGCTCTTTCCAAACAAATTGTTTTGGTTTTCGCTCTCTGCAAACAATTGTTGTCTCCAGAAATCCACTACGATTGGGGTCTTCGTTCCCTTAAATCCATCTTAAGTACTGCAGAACAGTGGATGAACAACATGGACGGAGATGTCGATGAACCAGCATTGTTAGTTAAGGCATTGAGAGTTTCCACATTGTCTAAATTAACATTTGCAGACAGAGTTGCTTTTGAACAGATTATTTCCGATGTTTTCCCGAATGTTCAAATCAACAAAGTCGAAGAATTCGAGTTGAGAACAGCTGCAAGCGAAGTCATCAAAGAGATGAAGATTGTCGAGTTACCACACCAAGTTGACAAGATGCTTCAGATGTGGGAATCAATCAACCAAAGAACTGGAGTCGTTTTAACAGGTCCAAGTGGTTGTGGAAAGACAACATTATGGACTTTGTTACAAAAGACATTGGATAAAATCGGTGTCAAAGTCGATATCGAAGTTATGAATCCAAAGTCAATGCCAAGACAGAGATTGTTAGGCAGAGTCGATTACGATACTCGTGAATGGTTTGATGGTGTATTAACAAGAGCAGCAAGAAGAGCTGTTGCATCATCAAACAGAACATGGATTGTTTGCGATGGTGATATCGACCCAGAATGGATTGAATCATTAAACTCAGTTCTCGATGATAACAGGTTGTTGACATTACCAAATGGTGAACGTATCCAATTCGATTCTAAAGTCAATTTCGTGTTCGAATCACATTCCCTTGAACACGCTTCTCCAGCTACAGTTTCAAGAATGGCTGTTATTTTGTTGGCTCCTGAAGATTTGACTGTTGAAAATGTTTGCACGGCTTGGGTCAACAAATGGCCAAAAGATTCAAGAGTTCCTTATCTCATGGAGCAGTTGTTCTACAGAACAATTGATGCTCTCGTAAAGAAATCGAACTCTTTCGTCATCGGATCAACAACATTTGGTTTGACAACAACCGTTTTGTCACATCTCAATTTGATTTCAGGAAATTCTGATTCTGAGTTCATCAACGCCCTTATTAGAGGTTCTGTCTGCATTTTACCACCACAAGAACAACCAGCATTCGCAGCAGATATCTATAAATGGGCAAATCAATTGGGATTGAGTACAACAGGTATTGATCCAGCAAACATTTTAGATCAATACTGGAATGGCTCAACATTACAGTTATTCGATTTCCATCCTGCTCCACCAACAGTTCCTGCCATCGATTCATCCAGTTTGCCATTAGTTTCAACAACAGAAGTACAAAGAACTATCCACACAATAAAGAACTGGATCGAAACAGGACAGCCAATGATGTTGGTCGGACCAAGAGGAAGTGGAAAGACAACGGTTTTGACACATCTTTTCAAGTTGTTGCCATCAACAACAACCATTGTTTTGAACTGTTCCGCACAAACAGATGCAGCAAGTTTGATGACAAAATTGATGCAGCAATGTACAATTGCATCAACAGCTTCTGGACAAGTTTTAAGACCAAGAAACACAGAGAAAGCTTTAGTTTTCTTCAAGAATTTCGATTTGCCAAGACCAGATAAATGGGGAACAGTTCAATTAGTTTCATTCATGCAACAGATCTTAACACATGGAGGTTTCTACAACGAAGAACTCCAGTGGATCACATTGGAAAGAATCCAATTTGTCTTCTCAATGTCATCTGCGGAAAAGAGACCAATTTCACCTCGTTTCACATCAATCATCAGAATTGCAGCGATGCACAACACAGAAGCATCACAATTACAGGTCATTTATTCCCATTATCTCACAGAAATTCTCAAGAAGACAGACTACAACGATAACTCCAAAGTCCAAGCAGTTGCTGCTGCAATGGTCAGAGTTTTTCAGAAGTTCTCAACTGGATTTTCAATTGATGAATATCCACATTACGATTTCACTTACAGAGACATCACACGATGGGTTGTCCAGCTTCAAAGATACATCCACAACTCGAATACTTTCACTCCAAACATCATAATCTATGAAGGTATCAAACACTTCGCAAATAGATTGTCTAGTTTGAGTGACAGAACAAGAATGATCAAAGAAATCAAACAGATCTTTAGAGACAATCTACCAATATTCGAAGAAACAGATTTCGAGTATTGCAACTATCAAATCGATACAAATGACAAAGCTCCTTTGTATCTAGTTCAAATGGAAAGACAAACAGCTCAAGAAGCTTTCCAGAAATTGATTGTTTCTTACGAAAGAGAAATGGGTCATTTGGACATCTTCAGAATGCAAGACACAGAATGGCTTGCCAATGTTTTAACAGCAACAATCGCTATGCCATCATCAAACATTGTTGCAATCACCGTTCCTGGTTTGTTCTTCACAGAAATATTAAGAGTTATTTGCCATTCTAATGGTATCGAAATCTATTCACCACCAATGCTCGCTGACTTTTCTAATGCTACATTTATGGCATTCCTTAAAGATTTGATACCAAAAGTTACAGGAAAAGATGAAGAAGTTGTTTTGTTGATGGAAGATTTCATGTTTGTTGATAACGCAATTTTGGATGCATTGAATTCTTTGATGGCTTCAGGAGAAGTCGGTGGTTTATTCTCACAGACAGAATTCGATTCATTGGTTGCTTCTATTCAAGGAGAACTTAGAGAATCGAACACAAACATGACACCACAAGAATTCTATTGCGCCAAAGTAAGAAGATTGATTCATGTTGTTATTGTTCTTAATCCAGAACATTCAGCATTCAGATCTTTCTTCAATTTCGCACCATCATTTGTTTCCGATGCATCAATCATTTGGGCAACAGAATTATCTCAACAATCATTGATGACAATTCCACGCCAAATCTTGTTGCAAGAAGGAGATTCAGCATTGAATTCAGACAATTTGACCAAGTTGAATCCAATGTTTGCTTCAACATTCCAAGCTGTCAAAGAAGCACCAATCAAATACAGCGAATTCCTCAGACTTTACTTGAATTTGTTCAACAAGAAACAGAAGGAATTGGCTGAGAAGAAAGGCAGATTGGACATTGGTTTGGCCAAACTCAACGAGGCAGCTAAAACTGTCGATACTTTGTCCGGCGAAATTCAGGCGAAGAAGACTGTTTTGTCAGGCAAAGAGAAAGATGCAAACGACGCAATGGAAAGAATCAAGAAGGCTGTCGCTGAATGCTCTTCTCAACAAACAAAGATCGAAAAGATGCAGGGAACATTGAGTGAAGAAGAGAAATTCCTTCAGTCAGAACAAACAAAGATCGAAGCAGAACTCGGAACAATTCAGCCAGAAATCGATGCAGCTCTTGAAGCCGTAGGAAAGATCAGAAGAGAACATCTTGCTGAAGTCAGAGCTCTCGCTAAACCACCACAAGCCATCAGCGAAGTTATGTCTGGTGTTTTGATGATGCTAGGTGAAAATGAGTTGTCATGGGCATCAATCAAGAAGATCATGGGTTCTGATAACTTCACAAACAGAATCATGAAGTTCGATGCAAAATCATTGACACCAGAAATCATCAACAACGTTGCAAGGCACTTGAAACAGAAAGGAATGTTCTTTGAAGACGCAACAATTAGAAAAGCTTCACAAGCCGTCGCTCCTTTGGCACAATGGGTTAAAGCAAACGTTAGATTCTTCTCTGTTTTGGAGAAGGTTGAACCTCTCAGACAGAAGAATGAACAATACGCTTCCGAAATCCAGAAGAAGAGGTTAACTCTCAAAGAATTACAAGACAAGAAAGCTAAAGTCGACAAACAAGTTGCAGAATTCCAAGAACAATTCAGAATCACAACGAAAGAAGCTCAGCAACTTAAGAATGAAGTATCTCTGGCAGAACAGAATCTTCATGACGCTGAGCAGCTCTTCTCCAAGCTCAAAGACGAAAGAACAAGATGGGACACACAGAGAAACCAAATTTCTGCAATGTTGACTTCCCTTCCTAAAGAAGTTTTACTTGCAGCCGCTGTTGGAACATTCTGCGGACCATTCCCAGAAGATGAGAGAAAGAAGATGGTCTCATTATGGTTACCAATCGCCAAACAAGCTCCAGATGCAACATTCAACATGGGCAAGTTCATGTACACAGAAAGCGAATTGATGGCATTGAGAGGCTCTTTGTCAGGTGATGCTCTTTCTCTTGAAAACGCTGTTATCATCACAAATGCTGTAACAGTTCCATTAATCATTGATCCAACGAACAAAGCATTAGATTGGCTTGTAAACAACATCCAGAAGAACGGCGGACAGCCAACAGTTCTTCCTCGTGGACATGAAAGATTTGCAAGTGAATTAGCTTTGGCTGTGAGATTCGGAAAAACATTGATCATCACAGAAATCGATTCCATCGATGCAATTTTGATTCCTTTGATCAGAAAAGACCTTATTTTCAGCGGATCAAGACCAGCCATCAAAGTTGGTGATCGTGAAATCGATTACAACGAGAAGTTCACTTTGTACTTGTTGACTCGTGAGCCACAACCACAGTTACATCCAACAGCTGCTGCTCACGTCGCAGTTGTCAACTTCTCTGTCACAAGAGCTGGCTTAGAATCAACATTGTTGAGTCTCACATTGGAAAGAGAGCAGCCAGAGATCCAAGCAGAAAGATCTAAGTACATTGCGAACGAAGAAGAGATGAAGGCAACATTGTCTGACTTAGAAGTCACATTGTTGAAGACATTGGTCGAAGCAGACAGTGGAAACATCCTTCAGAACACTTCTTTGATTGAAACACTCAACAAGACTAAAGAACAAGCAGCTGCTGTTGCAGAATCCCTTGAAAAGATCGAGTCATTGTCAAAGAAATTGGAAGAAAAGGCAAATACTTACAGATCATTGGCACAACTCGGTGCTTCTTTGTTCTTCGCAATTGATGGATTAAGTAAATTGGATCACATGTACAGATTCTCTTCCACTCTCTTCATGACTTTGTTCACATCAATCTTCGATGCAAAAGTCAATGCAAATGGTGTTCATAGAACACTTAAATTCGAATCAGAACTCGTCAGAATTATCTTCAGACACGTTTCTAATTCGATGTTCAATAAATACAGAACAGCCGCAGCATTGCACATCGTTGCTTCCTGCTACAAGAACTTGGTTGATGCAACACAATACCAGTTCTTAATCAATTCCCCTGTTTCTACTGGAGATGCTCCTTCTTGGGTTCCAGAAACAAGAAGACAGGCTTTCTGTGGATTCGCTAAAGCAATGCCAGAATTAGTTCAGACATTGAAGATGAGAGATCCAACAGCTGGCGATGTTTGGGCAGATTGGCTCAAACAAAGCCATCCAGAAGAAAACTTGCCAATCATTGACGGACAACAAGTTTCTAAACGTGGCTTGACTCCTTTCGCTCAATTATTAATTGTAGGAATGTTAGTTCCACATAGATTAGTTGCAGCAATACAAGCTTTCGTTACAGAAGCTCTTGGTTTAGGCCAATTCTCTGTTCCATTTGAATACAACCAAATTGTCAGCGACAAGACAGGATTACCAATGATTTTCATCACTTCTCCTGGTGCTGATCCATCTCATGAAGTTGTTTCTGTTGCAAAGAGAGCCAATGTTTCATTGACGGAAGTTGCTGTCGGCTCTGATACACCAGATGCAACAGTTGCCAAACTGAAGAAATGCGCGGAAGAAGGAACATGGTTCATGTTAAAGAACACTCATCTTTCTATTTCTTTAGTCGCAAGACTTGAGAAAGAAATCGCTTCTCTCCAGACGAAGAAGGAAGGATTCAGAGTATTCTTCACAACAGAACCCCACAGATCATTCCCACCTTTGTTGCTTGCAAACTCAATCAAAGTTGCTGTTGAAGCTCCTCCAGGTGTCAAAGCAAATCTCACAAGAACAATTGCACAAATTGACACTAAATCAATGCAGCCACAACAGTTGAAACTTGCTGCCGCTGTTGCTTATTTCCACTCAATCATCCAGGAAAGAAGAACTTACATTCCACAAGGCTGGACAAAGTTCTACGAGTTCTCAACAGCAGATTTCAGTTGCGCAATGCAGATCATCCAGAAGACAAAGGAAGCTGATGCAGAGGCACTTGAATACATCAGAGGTTTGCTTTGTTTGGCTGTTTACGGTGGCCGCGTTGACAATGATTTCGATTTCAACGTTTTGTCATTGTATTTGCAAGAGTTCTTGAATGACAAGAAGAACCCACTCAGATTAGATAACAACGCACAAATGAGCAACGTAATGAAATACGTCGAGAGGATGACAGAAAGAGATGATCCATCATTGTTCATGTTACCTCCAAACGCAACTAAAACAGTTGCAATTTCACAAATGAACGAAACAATTACATCTCTCAGAAGATTGTCATCAATTGTCTCTGACTCAGGAAGTATCAGCAGAGCACAATGGATTGACAAATTCACTCCTCTTCTCCAGAGATGGCAAGATTTGCGCCGCAAATATCCAAACATGACTGTTCAACGCCAGAACTCTCCATTTGATGACACTCCGATGGCAGCAGCTCTTTATTCACAGTGCTGCGTCATCCATCAATTGGTTGACGATCTTGAGGAGTACTTCAAGATGGTCGATGGTTTCTTGAACCATGGAGACACTTTGTCTCATCAGTTGCAGTCATTAGGACGTTCTTTGATCGCAGGAGAAGTTCCTGACGCGTGGTCTGATATCGCAGAAGGACCTTCTGTTGCATCGGAATGGCTTCAAGAAGTTGCAAGAAAGGTCGAATACATCGATGCTCTTGCAGCTGATCCTTCAATGGTAAGCAAAGGAATTGAGTTGGGAGCTGTTTTGAGACCAACAGCTCTTTTAGATGCACTCAGACAACAAACAGCAAGAGAAACCGGAACTCCAATGGTTGATTTGAAGCTCACTTTCTCTTTCTCTGAATCTAAAGAGAGAGCGATTTATGTAACAGATCTCGCTTTGCAAGGCGCTGTTTTCCAGGGACTGAAGATAGCGCCAATGACAAAGGACGAACAAGTTCTCGTCAAGTGCTCAAAGTGCTCATTCTCGTGGGAGAAAGAGCGCAAGAATGATGGCATCGCAATGATTCCACTCTACTCGAATTCAAACAGAGAAAAGTTCATTGTTACTGTTCCTGCTCCATGCAGCGAAATCACATCAAAGGATGCTTCCAAGGTATTCTCATTCGCAGGTACTGCTTTCATTATTGGAAGTAATTAATTTTATTATTTTTTATATGAATATTTGAAATAAAAACTTTTATAATATTAAAACTTCAATATATACAAATCTCTGCTCAAATTCTTTCACTTTTGCCAATTTTGTATTCTTTGTGATAAATAATTTTTGTAAGGATCTCTGTACTTTCTCCGTAATCAAGTTTTCATTTGAGCTTAAGTAATAAATGAGTTCGAATTCATGTGCTATTGAAGTATAATGTAATCATGACTCTTTTATAAAAATCTTTCGAGATTATTTTGAGTTTTTTTATTCAAAGAATAATATCATGCATTATATTTCTAGCAGATAGCCCACATATGAGGACACTTTTATTTTGCATTTTTAGTTCTTACTATTTAAGGCTTACATTTATTTTTTCATGTAATCACTGTTTCTCTATATTTAATTTCTTATAGGCAGAATCAGAAATGTCATTGGTAATATTAGAAGCAAAATAAAATATGACTTATATTCTATCGTCTTCTGTTTGGAAAGAGATTAAAAATACTATACAACTCACTGCTTATTTTATCTTTTGGATCTATGAAACAATTTTTTGTGTAAAAGTGAGAAAAAGTATTAAAATCCGAATTTTCATTTAAATGAGTAATTAATACAGTTCCTAAAGTTGCTGAGTTTAATTCAACATAAGAATCGAAAATAACCAAATTAGAACCTTCTTTATTTTGTTGAAACATGTACTTTGCACTGTTATTCAAAAATATACAATGATCAACATTAGTTAAGTAACTACAAGAAAATAGAACTTGGTTAATTTCTTTTCCGCAGTTATTTTTAATCACATTGCAATAAGAAATTTTTTGAGTTAAGGCAGCATCGTTACTATTAAATAAAAATGATTGCGTCGATGATTGACTGTTTTCTCTGAATATTGAGAAATTGTATTTAGTTGGATTTCCTTGAGCGATACTTAAAATTGATGAACACTGAAAACATTTGTTGTTCGTGGTATTGATATTCGAAATACATATATCACCCCATGCAAGATAAAATGTAGAACTTCCTCTGTTTTCGCTTTCTCCGCAGTTTGAAACAGAAACAAAAAATGCGTAGTTTTTCTTATAAGGATTAATCCATTGTAGAAATGCTGCATAACTGCTTGCTTTTGATTTATAATAACATGTTCTTTGTTGAACAAATTGCCCTGCTGTGCTACAGCTATAACTAACAGAGCCAGCATAGGTAGTGGAGCTACATTTTCTAAATACCGAATCTTCAATTAATGTGCATATTTCATTATATCTCATGATATTAATAGCTCCATTTTCTATGCATGACTCAAATAAACAATTAAAAAAGTAGTAATTGTCAGAACCGGTCGAAGCAGAGAATGCTCCTATATTTGATGTCTTATCAACTTTGTTTTTATCGCCAAAATAATCCGACCAACTAGATTTTGTTTCTGATTTAGTTCCCGGTATCAATTTCTATATCTCTTGATGCGTCAATGAAAATAAATCGACTTGTCTTGCTGCAAATAATACTACTATTGACAATACAACACTTTTAAAATTTGTGATGGGTTGCGATCACTTGTCACTTTTAAAAATTTGATCGTGAGAACAATACTAAAGTACTGAATATTTCAGATTCATTGAGAAAAACACTTAAGGCTTAACCGTATCTAAGCCGTTTTGACAACTTCTCAATTATATGTTTAAGGCTAACTATATTTAAATGATTCTTCATTTATTTATCTTTCTTTTGAATTTTTTTCCTTTGAAAATGTTGTAAGGGAATTCCTCTGAATTTTAAAAGTTTTACAACACTAGATGAGAGCATAAAATGGGTTCTTTCTAATTGTCAATACAAAGTTGGTTGCCTATAGTGTGAGATAATATACTTAGAAGAATTTATTATTATTAAAATTAATAATATTTTTGCAATTTGCTTATCATTAATTTTGTTTTACAAATGATCACCTTATAAAGAATTGTGACATCTTGTTGGCAATGCTATACATAACATTAATTTTTTTAGTAATGCGATAACGTTAAATAACATTATTTTTTTTAGAAAATGATTTTCAATTTGATGGCAACTATGGTTAATGAAATTTCATCAATTTTACACATATTTATCTCGTGCATAATATCACATTTTTTTTTAACTTTATTTATTTCAAAATTTTGTCAAAATATATCGGAAAGGATTTCGTTTAAAATTTATGCTTTATGTTAAATGATGAATAAAAAGGATTGACGAATCGATAAATATGAGCTCGACTTCACATTAACTGACTCTCAAATGCAAATGCTTGAAGAACGTGATAGATTCTACTCATTTTATGATTACTCTGTCTTCTTTGGAGTTGAGATTCTTGGTCTCGGCACCAACAAGTGGGGCCAGTAAAATTTTCAATCATCTGATATCAAATAATATTTTTTATAACTCCTGTGATTTTTCATACAAAAATTTGAATAATAAGTTAACAGCGAATTTCACATAAAATATATGAGAATACTCTACAATCTTTTGCATAACTCTTAATGAAACACTTACGCCCATCTGACTTGAATTCAAATTTTTGACAACTGGCGTGAGGAGTTATTGAAATTTAACCTTAATCGATTGAATTGAAGGCCATGTCATAGGGGTGTAAGTGCATCCTTAAAAAATTATAGTAATAATGAATCAAGAAATAATGTAGATCTATGCTAAAATAGTGCCGCTTCATTCAAGTTCTGCCAATTGGATCTTGTTTATCAAGTTTATTTTTGATGCATTATGAGTGAAGAGCATTGTATTTCAATAGTATATTGCGGATGCTGTCATAAATCAAGTAAAAACTGAGTCCAACTCGTTATAAAATCAGACTGCGTTTAAATAAGTTGATGAGCTTTATAATTTATATTAAACAATTTACGCAATATACAATTTTTTTATTTCGAAATCAAAATTTAATATATATATAAAACAAAAAACAAAAAAATAATAAAATTTAAACTTTTGTTGTGAATCTTGCACCGAGATAAATAGCATCTTTCTGCATAGCGTTCTCCACAGCGTATTTATCATTCGTATGCGATCTAACCAATATATCGAAAATTAATCCTTTCTGACCAGATTCAGAATTCATTTTTCCGACCAATTCCTGAGGACTTGCCTTCAAATAGTCCAAACAAAGTCTAGATCTCCACGCCCACTCCACGTACTGCTTTGCTGTCACTCCGAAATCATCCCTCATTGGCTCAAACAACGATGCCAACAAGTCCTGTATGAAATTCATAATTACAACAACTCTTTTGTGTTTAATTGGTTCTCCAGCCAACAGAATATTCATCAGTCCTGCGTCCATTCCTCTGAAGAAAGCAGAAAGCATCGGAATCATGTTCTCTTTATTCACGTGATTTGTTAATTGGTCAGCTCTGATTTTGATGAAATCAGTGCATTTATTGAACAAATCATTGAAGAAAGAAGAACTTCTGCTATCAAATTCTGGATGCAACACTTTCTTCGATGCTTTCTTCACAAAGATCTTCTTGAATGACGAATTGTCAACCCATAATCGCGTTGAAACATAGTCGTAAACTTCGTGTTCTATCAACGCTGAAAACAAGGGAGGAATGACAGCCATGATGGAACTGACGTAAGGAACAGGATCAACAAATTGGTCGGGAATTGGAGAGGCTCCGACCAAAGGACGGACATTGTGGAGAAATTCAGACCATTGGACCTTGATTTGGCTGAAATCGTTGATCATGACATACATCTGCTGTGGAGTGGCCGCAGAAATGTTGTGCATCGTGTCTAATTGCTTCATCGCAGAAATAACATAGAGATTATCAGTTGTATTGATGATAATATCGCGTGGGAAGTACTTAACTATACGGAAAGTGAGGAGTTCTGTGTATAACTTAAGACAACAGACACATGTCGAAATATAAGTGAAAATAATATCGACAATGTTCTTGTTTTTCCACTTTAGAGAGTTCACGAATGAGAATGATTGGGAAAACATCGTCATCAGGTCTCCAATTGACGTTGAAGTCATCAATCTTGGATTTGTTACTTCAAATGTGTCGACTTCGACAGTTTTTTGCGTCCAATCGATAAGTCTGGTCGATATGGACGTGATCCACTCCAAAACAATGTCGAAGAAGAGTTTGAATGGGGAATAATCAGGTCCTAACTTCAAATACTCCCAAACTTCTCTGTAAGCGAACACAAACTTGAACAAGACCTTGTCATTAAGTTCTATGGGTATTTTGAGGAACGCATTCAACAGATAAATTGTTATCTGCGAAAACAGCTCTGTATCTCCTGTAATCGTCTTGAAATCGACAGGAACAACATTAGTTTCGTAATATGATTTCGCTAGTTTGGAACGCTGCGAAACTATGGACATTGAATCTGCCAATGAAGTTACAGTGAACGTAAAGTGCTGGTAATCATTGTGTGCTGATGGGTTGATGCTCCTGATGTATTCCCAGAGGATGTTGGCCTCTTGCGTTGTAGGTTTTTCGGATAATACTGGTTTGACGTTGAAAAGCATTGATTTGACGAAGAACGACTTGGCCTCCTTCAAGAACTTGTCAATCAAAGCTCTTACGTCACCTTCTACAATCAATCCGGTCAATGTCAACAGTGGCATTAAAGAAGATCTTTCGTATTTCACTGGATTCTTCAATCTGTTGTATAATTCCAGTGGAACTTTCTTCTGCATGTCCTTAACAATGTTTTCAAACGCATCTTTTGTTGTTTCCGGTGTTTGATTCAGTTCACAACAATTTCTAGCGACCATAAACAAAGCTGTGAACGCATTCAAGTAGCTTTCGGCCTCGCACCATCCTTCGTATAGCTTAGAAAGTATAGAAACAAATACAACAGAAGATGGAATCGAATGTCTGAAAGCGAAATCAATAATTGCAATGAAAAAGTCTTGTGGAGGGACCAGAGGCATCCTTCCTGTTGTTCTTGTCCAGTCAATGACAAGTTTTGTGGTTAAATAATCTAAAATTACACTTAAATCGAGATTATCACTGGAAAGTTGAGGCTGAGTAACAGGAATTATGTCAGACTTCTTGATTTGAATGATAGAATTCATGTCTCCGCATGTAGAAGTGACAACTCCGCCTAATTTCTTAAATTTCTCAGAAATTACGGTATCTTTCTCAATATCTGTGATTTCAAAGTAGTGAATAAGCTTAGATGTCTCTTCATCTGCCATCTGGAAAGGTAAATCTGGGTTCTTTTCTGAGATATATAATATTCTTCCTTCAATCTTTTGATTTTTATCGAAATAAGGTAATACAAACTCTGCGTAGTTCGATGCTAAGCTCATTGTCGTTGTATATCCTAAGTAAGACAATTCTAAAAACGCGGTACGAGTTAAATGAGTATTTTGGTACTTTGGCTCCCATTTAATGTTGATCTGGACATGCATGTTACCTACAGGTGGCTTTTTGGCCATCATTTCGCCGACTTTTTGAGATAATGCAAGTAAATTTTGTTGTGCGTCTTTAAACGTCTCTTTCGTACCTTTAAACGAGTTAATCCATGTTTTCTCGTATGTATTCGCTTGTTGATGCAAATAAGTGTTGAACATCAAATAATTCGTCGTATGACCGATTTTTGTTCTTAATTCATCAAGCATTTCATCGGTTGCACCTGTTTCTTTGATGACGTAAGCACGGACTTCATCAGAAAGGAACTTTGTTCCCCTACCAAGATATGAAGTAACTGAACACTCAGCAATTGCATCATCTACGATGTCGGTAATAAATTTTTTGTCTTCTACTTGCAAACTATTAGTAATATTGTAGATTTCTCGATAAACATTTGAATATGTGATTTTTGATGCCAAAGTTTTAACGTTTGAGAATACTTTGACAATGAATTCAGATAGTATGGGCTGTTCGAACTGTAATGCTGGTAAAAGAGTTCCGGGAGATTCAAAGATTGAACGTAAAAATTTAAATAACGCAAAAGGACTCATTACATCTTCAGTAAGGAGCTTCAGATTAGGACTTCTTGCGTATTTTGAGAAATAAGACATTAGTGTTGGTATATCTTGGCTAATTGCGGCAAAATCTTCTGCAAATTCAGCTCCGTAAGGCGTTAAAGCGCCAGTTTCAGAGTCAAATAGCGTTGCACATAATGGAACTGCCATATCATGGACTAGGACTTCATAATCCAGTGGAGTTAATGTTTTTAATTCTGTATGAATATGTGTTTTGCCTATTTCAAGAGCTTTTTCTTCAGTAATTTGCTGTTCATCATTGGCACCTTCAACAATCTCGTTGGCCATATCAATAAGCTCTTGAAACATGTTATTCTCCATTTTTCTGATATGAAATCGGGAAAAATCGCAAGTTTTTGTAAAATGAAACCATTCAATATAGGAAAAGGTTGGGTCTCGACTTTTTGGTATCGTTCTTCAAGCATGACTGAAAATGGACTGGAATAGGGGAAAGAAAGTGACAATCCAGCACCGGTGAGCTTTCGAAAGTTATAAATGAAAATCAAATTTTCTTAAGCATAAAAATACATTGTCAGATGTAATGGACATCCAATTGAAATGATTTATACGAAGGATTTTCGTAATCTTTTGAGGTATATTTAAAAATTATTATTCATCTCAAAAGGCTTGAACTGCAGGAATATACAATTCATGTTATCAAATCATCATAATGAGATAATATATGATCAGCATATTCAACTGCAAGATGTTCCTATCCTTCTCTTTGAATCTTCAATTGGTTGCAGATTTTGTGGACACTTCTCCATACTCATTTGGTGTGGTGATGGTACTAACTCTCATGACGTAAGGACTTGTTTGTTGTTATGAAGACCTTCTTGAGTAAGAAGTAGATAAAGAGGTGGGAGATGCCTTCCTTAGGGGTGGAACGGGACATTGAGTATATGATTTCAGAATTTAGATTATCTATGACGGATTACGGTTTGAAATATATCATCAACAATAATAATCACATCAAATAGTAAAAATAATGCATCATAGATTTGCTCACTCATGTCTTGGAGGGTATTTAATCAAATTATTTAAATATTATGAATTTCCACAAGGCAATTTCCAAAATATTAATTGCAAATGAGATTTTACTCAAATTAAACACATTAAATTCCTCAACAATTGATTGCTTCAAAATTGAAAGTCAAATGCTCTTTTATTTGCATTGAAAGAGAACAAAAAATAATTAAAATTAATTTTTAAATATGCAGTATCTATATGGCCTTGTAAGCATTGAGCCGACCTTCAATATGTTTATAAAGCATATTATAAACCTGAGTAATTTGTTCGCCGGTAAGTGGGTGATAATCTGGTATAATAATTCTCGCATCTGTATTTGGAACTAAATCTCCTGGTCTAGCAAACTTAGCTGGTTGAAGCAATCCATCTGCACCTACAAAACGACAATTAATTGTATAAATACCGTTCACCTTTGTAACTTTAAATACGGTAGCTGAAAGAGCTACATGTCTTGCAACCATTTTTAAGCTAAAATCAATCCTATAGAAAACTTGCTTTGATAACGATGCATACTTTGCACGTTTAAAATAGTCAACAATTTTGTCTCTTTCGATAAAAAGATCAGAAGATATCTGATTTACAATAGAAAAGAGATCAGTTGTTGTATAGTCTTTTTCAATAGTTCCACTATCTACATTAAAAATAGAAACTGGAAGTTGATATATACTGGGATCACATGTTAAAAATGAAAAGTCTGTTGGCAGAGTATTTTTCTCAAGACACCTGGAAAGAGAGAATAGGATTAGAAACATTCAATTTGATGTCAAATGACAGACAAATCTGTCAAAGAGAAGATTTGGCATAAAAATTAGGATAGAAAACGCATTTAATACTAAACAATTTTTATAACATTCTATATTTATTACTTTCAAAATTTGAAATATTTTTTTCTCTAATTTTTCCCCTCCATTTTCTGATATGAAATCGGGAAAAATCACAAGTTTTTGTAAAATGAAACCATTCAATATCCCCACTTTTATGATGCTTTTATACCACTGTATGACATTCCTATTCCCACTTTGAAGAATTTTGTATTGGTTCCCGCATTTGTGAACACCTCTACATACTCATTTGACATGCTTAGTCTCGCCCTTCTTGAACGAGAAGAAATACTCTGCAAAGTACACGAGGAGAGAGAGATCACCTATTTTGGGAGTGATGGGATATCCAGTTAGTATCTAGTAATTCGGTACCAAGGGTCTACGCCCCTCGGAACCAAAATTACTAGAATTTACAAAAACCATTTGACAAGTAAAATACATTTGACATTTACAAAAAATAAAAAAAATAATTTTTTAAAAAATAAACTTAAAAATTAACGTTAAAATTTTTGACACTTTACAAAATAAAAAAATAATTTTTTAAAAATAAACTTAAAAATAAATTAACTTAAAAATTTTTTAAATTTATTTTTTAATTCTGTATATACCAAATTTTATCATAAATGCTAAATTAATTTTAGAGAAAAAAAAAAAAGGTATTGTGGCCTCCAGGCACTTCGTGCCCTCTAGCCCCGAAGATGTTTAGTATGCAATGAAGTATAAAATGAGGTTTTTTTTGGGTTGTGGGGGCTTCCCAGGCACTTCGTGCCTTCTAGCCCTTAAAATTTTTGAAAGTCGTTGCTGTTGACTTTTTGGTAGAGGACTCAAAATAGTAGAACTATGTCCGGACAAGTAAGGGTCTATCGTCGCTTCTCAAAGTTACGGGCGTTCAAAGAAATATACTTTGAGAAGCCTTTTCTTCCTTATAGAATGAGATAGGATGGTTATTTTACAAAACCGACAAGACCTTAACCGAGTAGTTTTCATGTTTTGTCACTTCTCTGTCACTTTTCAGGGAAAAAACATTTTTATTAAATATAAAATGAATTTTACAAAACCACCGTTACCCTTCTTTGGAAATAAGAGTAGATGTAAAGATATTCTATTGAGAGAACTTAAGAAACTACCGAATGGTCTAACATTTGTAGATTTGTTCGGTGGAAGTTTCTATATATCTCATTTGTGCCATACTGTATTCCCAAACTCAAAGATTATATGCAATGACTTCGACAACTATATGAACCGTCTCAAACATATACCAGACACTAACAAAATATTGAAAGAGTTAAAAGAAAAGATACCTATAGGTAAGATGGAACGTATACCATTAGATAAGAAAAATACTGTCAGAGAGGTTTTGAAAAAAGCAGAGTATATTGACTGGGATAGTATATCTTCTAGACTATTGTATAGTGGTTCTATAAGAGTTCATGACATTGAAACACTTATGTCAAACGTTTTATATCTTAACTATACAAAGGTTTTCAAAGAGAACATAGAAAAATATACTGAGGGTATAGAGTTTGTGAGATGTCGTTGGACAGAGTTGTATGAAAAATATAAAAACAAGGAAAATGTTTTCTTTATAGTAGACCCGCCGTTCTATAACACATATGATTTTCAATACCAAGTAGACTGGACTTTGAGAGACTCTTTAGAAACTTTAGACGTTTTACATAACCATCCATGCTTTTACTTTACATCCGATAAAAGTGGTTTGGAAAGTGTCATGAGATGGTTAGAGGACATACATGACTATGAGTTTAGATATGACAAGATAGAATATGAGAGAGGTCCTATAAACCGGAAAAAGTGTCACAACAAAGAAATTTTATTGGTAAGTAAATGTGGTTTGAAATAGGACTACTTGTTTTAGGTTTTTTCCATTGTGTCATTTACTTATTTGACGTGGCAGAAAGATATAGAGAATATGAAGATGAACCACTGCCTGCAAATGTTCAGCATATGTACTCGTAAGAGATATTTTTATCTAATATTAAATGGACGCACAGAACTTAGCGAATGCACAGCAACCTGGACAACCAAACCCAGAGAATATTCCAAATGAAGTTAGAATACAAACTGCAATGGCAAACTATGGTCAAGTGCCAACAGATGTACAAATGCAAACTGCCATGTCAAATGACGCTGCGTTAGGCTTACCACCATGGTATGCAAATATGAGATGGAAAGAGTTTTATACAAACCCTGAAGTGGGATATAAACAACTCTATGCAGATGACGCGAACACAGGAGTTGACCCAGAGTATGTTTTCTACCAGAGGAGAAATAGAATGTATGAGCTCCAGTTAAAGAATGCTATGGAACTCAGAAGGAAACGTAAGAGACTAGGTGGACATTAGATTTTTACATATAGTAAAATGGGTTTCTTTGGAAGAATAGGAAACTTCTTTCGAAATGTTGGAAGAGGTATATGGAATGGAATAAAATCTGTCGGAAGAGGAATTTGGAACGGAGTCAAAAATATTGGTAAAAGAGTAGGTCAGTTCGTTGGTATTATACCTAAAGACCCTGAACCAGAAGAACAAGCTCCTGTTATACAACAGCCTGAACCTGCACCACAGTCTAGTTGGCAACCAAATCCAACACCTCAACCGTATTAAAAATTATATTTTTACCGTTCGATAGTAGTTGTATATGAGACTAAGTTCTAAGTAAAACGCATGGTATAATGGAACTATTCTCTTTCTTCCATCTGTAGTAAACCATACTTGAAAGTCTGAAATACTTCCACTCGGTGGTTCATATAGCTTTGTAGGTTTTTCGTAAAAGTCATTTGCCAAGCATAAAAAAGAGTTTTGTGCACCAGAAAATGAAGCATGAACTATAATAGCATCTGAGTCGAAAACATTTTCATATGTTCCATTAGGGTTTTCGACTTCATAAAAGTTCGGGTGTACTGGATATTCTGCAGGCTGATTTAACATCCTCAAAAATCTATACCATGCCAAGTTGTTATATTTTGTAGAAATATAAACGTCTTCTCCAAGGTCTTCTATTTTATTGATTTTAACAGTTGCATTTTTCCTGTCATATATAATATCGAGATGGTACTCTCCTTCGTCAATGTTGTACTGTTTTGCATATTCGAGATAGATATCGTTTATTTTTTCTTGAAAAGCTTGAAGAGTTGTTTCTAAGTTTACAAGCAAACTAACTTGTAAAAGTTTTCCCTGTTCAAATTTCTCATACGTACGTTTTTCTTTGTTATAGTATCGAACTTCAAAACCGACCGTAAATGGGAAACCATGTATGGCTTCTGAAATGAACTTCATTCTACGAAAGCCAATAGCTTTTGTGACAGATGGGTCTCTTAACCATCTTAGTGGGTAGTCAAAACGATAGCCTTCATGCTTTACGGTCTCTGTCTCAAACTTTTGACCGACATTCGTAAAAAGTTCATCTAATGGTTTAGTTGTAGCAACTCTTGAATTTTCTTTTTCTATTGAAAGCATATTTTATCTAGAATAAAAATGTCAAATGAAACAGCGTCTATGAGAGAAATACAACACAACCGACAACTCATTATACAAGCTCTAAATAAGAACACAACAAACTTTTCAAACTATTCTAAGATATCTGAGTCATTGAAAGAAGGAAACTTAAAACTGACATTAAACCCTTTAACAGACGAGTTTCTGTTTCAAGACAACAAGAACCATACTGTTTGTATAAATCCAACAAAAAGAACTTTAAACGAGAAACCTATAGATGAACTTCTTTTGAAAGCAGATATTGACAACAAAGCTGACAAAGAGTATGTCATTGAAAAAGTTCAAGAAGAACATGACAGAGCAGATGCAACATATGCAACGAAAGAGGATGTTGAAAAGAAAGCTGACAAAACATATGTTGACGATGAGTTAGCATATGTGGCTAGTGCGTTAGTGAAGAAGGCAGATAAGGAATATGTGGATGAAAAAGACAATGAAATTATAGAAAGGGTTGAATGGTACCATGAACGGACATCGAAGATTTTAAAAACTAAAGCCGATACAGGGTGGGTTTCAGGATGTTTAGACCTTAAAGCGGATAAGAACCATACACATACCATTGCAAATATTACAAACTTACAAGAAACCTTAAACAGGAAAAGTGACGTTGGACATACACATACCATTGCAAATATTACAAACTTACAAGAAACCTTAAACAGGAAAAGTGACGTTGGACATACACATAACTTCTTCTCAACTGTTGGTATAGAAAGTATTTTAGGAACGATTGAAGAAACTGGTGGGGGTGGATTATATTTTAAACCTCCTAACTTTCCAGAAGGTTTAACATCGGATAAAGACATTAGATGTAGAAATGTCTATGTCATGGAGGATGAAAACAAAGTTAAATTCACTGCTCAAGATTTATATGATAAAAAAGCTGACAAAACAGAGCTTCAAACATTAAAGACAGAAATACTTCAAACAGTATATCCTATAGGTTCTATATATACGTCAATGAACTCTACCAGACCAGAAGTAGTACTTGGTTTTGGAACTTGGACTCAAATAGTCGACAGGTTTTTGTATTGTGCAAACTCTTCAAAGGAAACAGGTGGAAGTAAAACGATTTCAGGTGCAAATTTACCTGCGCACAGTCACTACATAGATTTAAGTACAACTAACGCAGGTTGGCATAGTCATAGATATTGGGATTGGTCATCAATGACAAAAGGTAAAGGATATGATGTTAAAAACAACGTTAAGTTTGCTATAGATTGTTACTGGAGTAACACTGAGGGAGGAGGAAACCATATACATCGCGTTTCAGGGTATACGCAAACAACGGGACAAAGTAAAGAATACATGCCACCTTACATGACAGTTTACGCATGGTATAGAATTGCTTAGTCGTCATTTTCAACTTCTTTAGCATATTCGTCAGGAGTTGTCTTATATTTGTTAGGAACTGTCTTTGAAAGTATACCACCTTGAACCTTAACAAGTTTGAAACGAGGTCTGACAATAGTAGTTTTATCTTCTGCTTGCAGTCTGTACATTTTGCCATGTTTGCCTAAAACTTCATAATATTCTCTTGTATACTTTCTTCTATTTTTACGAACACGAACGTGAGTACCTGTCGAGTTCCCATTGTTGTCATAGTCAATAGTATTTTCATATGGGTCGCGTTTAGGTATTTCTATTTTTACTTTGTCACCTTTCTTAAGTTTGAAGCCTGGCATTCTTTCTTGTTTGTCTCTTTTGACTAAACTATTAAATATATAGTCTTTCTCTAAGTCGGGGTTGTTTTTCATTTCTTCAGGGGAATGGTTTCCCAAACCTTTTTGTTTACGGCTATTGTAAATATTTAAAACTTGTCTCATCTTTGCCATGGAGAAGTGTCTATACTTGTCGTCATATGACATTTCATTTGCTTCACCACCTTGTGGTTGGTTTAAGTCTCTTAAGATTTTTATACAACTGTCAATGACACCAAGAGCAGAATGATTTTGGTCGACAATGAAATATTGGTTTACATTTTTTGAACGCAGATAGTTTTTAATATCGTCTGATTTGAAAGAACTTTCACAGTCAGATGTCAGTTTTGTTGGATGGTATTTGTCAACGAATATTGTCAAAGCAGTTTTCACATCTAAAATATTTTTGGACCATAATGGTATGGCTTCACAGTATCTTGTGTTTTGACCAACAAATATTAGCCAGTATGGTGGTCCATCTTCTCTATATCTCGGAATGTTTTCCAAGATATCCATAAACCAAGCATTTGGTGTTGAACTAAAGATTTTTACCATGAGTGCTTTCTTTGTTGCCTTAGAAACATAGGGGTCCTTGTTTGAATTCGTCATTTTTAACCCATAAGAAATGGGTTTATTTGGCGCATTAGCAGGAGTCGCATCTAGATTTTTACCCGCAGTGGGAACACTAGCCAGAGGTGCATTTGGAATTGGAAGGAAGATTTTGAGTACATTAGGTATACTTAAAGAGAAAGCACAACCTATTATACAAACTGTACAGAAAGGTTGGGAGGTAGCACGAGATGCAGCAAATCTTATTCCAAATCCTGAAACAAGAGGAAAAGTTCAAGGATGGATGGACAATGTAGGAAGACAAGCAGGAAACTACTATAACAAAGCAAATGACTACTATAACCAAGCAGGGCACTATATGGACCAAGGTGAAAGATTCTTTAACAGAGGATATAACCATGCACAACAGTGGGTAAACAACAACCAACCTCAACCGCCTCAAACGTGGGAATGTAAAATTTTTTACTGAGATGAAATGAACAATACAGCATTGAGACAAATGGGCTCAAGATGGATTTGTCGGCTTCCAGCAGTTACACCACCACGTGTTTGTCAAGTTCTTCCTATACCTCAGGAAGTTTTAGACCGACTTAAAAAACCTCAACAACCAGTTGAAAACAAACCAAACTAAAATTTTTTACTGAGATGAAATGACCGAAGAAGTTGAAACGGTAGATTTGACACCACAAACAAAAAGTTCAGAACCATTGTCAAAACCTGTCAAAGAACTTACAGATGAAGAGAAAAATTCAATAATAGAAAGTGCCAGGTCTGGAAATACAAACTCTAACTACAAAGTCACTTTTCATAAAAATGGAACGGCTAGTATCTCAAAAAAGAAACAGACTCTCACAAATAAAATATTGAAGTCTGAAGGAATTTTCGAGACAACAGATGGAAAAGTTTACTTCACTGACCAACAGTTCATTATAGAACATCTCATTGACTTAGAGTCGAAATATTCTAAACTTTACAACAAACACAAAAAGTTGAAAGGAAAACAAAAACAGATGGCATATGACATTTATGAAGATGTTAACGACACTACTATTCCAGCAAGTGAGGTAAAGTCAGATGAACCGAAAAGTGACGAAAAACCAATAGAAGAAGAGAAACCAAAAACTGAAGATAAACCAAAACCAAAGTTTAGTCTCCAGACTAAACCAAGTCAACCTTCATTAGCTGGTATGGGTTGGCGTCAAAGACTTATGGCAGCCGGTGGTTATGTAAAGTAAAGAAAAAACATTTTTTTTATTTTTATAAAAATGTACGCTGAGTCTGTCGGAGACGACCGTTGGGAAACTTGTTTGTTAGATGAGAAATATGAAATGGCATACCATTTTAAAACATTTTTTTTAAAAAAAAACATTTTTTTATTTTATTTGAAATGTACGCTGAGTTTGTTGGAACAGACCGTTGGGAAACTTGTTTGTTAGATGAGAAATATGAAATTCACTGTTGTGAGTCATTTGAAGTCAGAAACAAAAAGACAAAAAGAGTTTTAAGCGAATGGGAGCAAAATAACGGATATGCTATGATGAAGATGGGTGGGAAACGCTATTTTAAACATATTGTCATTGCAACTCATTTTATACCGAATCCTAACAATTTACCTTTTGTAGACCATATAAACCATATAAGAAACGACAATAGACTTGAAAACTTACGTTGGGTCACTTGTTCTGAAAACAATAAGAACAAAGGCAATTTTAGAGATATTGTATTCGAATTTGTCGACGAACTAGAAGATGAAACAATTGAAATTACAGACTATGGCGAGCATACGTTTGAGTTTTACTACTATAGCGAAGAACAAGACTCTTTCTACTTTTATACCGGCGTAAACTATAGGAAATTACAAGTATATTTTACTAAGACGGGCTATGCTCATGTAAACGCTAGAGATACAGATGGAAAATGCGTTCGAATACTTCTTAACAAATTCAAGAAGCTATATGGCATACCATTTTAAAACAGTATATTTTTTTATTTTTATAAAAAATGCCCCCGTATAGAATGGACAGAAAATCTGCTAGAGTAAAAGCAGAGTTAGAAAGATATGGTTGGAGAGTTTCGAAGAAGTTTAAATATAGGAAGGGAAAGCCAATAAAAGTCTATGACAAACTGTCTGGTCTTCGCTACGAAATGGACTTAGAAACAGCGCGCGCCAATTATCCAAACAGACTAGAGAGGTTAGAAGAAGAACGTCTTATGGATATGCCTTTCAATGTTACTGAGCCTCAAGTTGAAGGACACGACGGCTTTGCCAGATTCTACTGGAAACATAACGAACAATTGCATCCTTTGAGACAGAAAAAAGGGAAGGGTGAAGACGCACATGCCCCCATGGAAAGAACAAGATATGCATATGAGAAGTACCGTGAAGTTAGAAGTCAAATTACTTCTGGTCGAACCTTTACAGTAAATTTTGACGAAGGAAAGAACAAAGAAGGCTTCATGGGTGTACTTGCTGCCATACAAGACGGAAATAAGAAAGGATACAATCTCAGACTAACCGTAACAGATTTAGATGGTCATATATACTACTCACATGGCAATGTCACAACAGCCGCAAAACTTCTTGACGCTTTCAAGACTACAAAGAGAGAACAAATGTTTGACTCCGACTCAGATATTTTGAATGCAATTGAAGGAATTGCAAGCGTGAAGTTCGAATGGTATCAACCCAACCCTCAAGCAGTCAGACAACATGCTGGATACTTCCCGTTCAGAAATAAGTCTGACATTGACTTAACAAGGTATGGAATTTACAATTCAATTGAAAAAATTGTCAATGAACCTTGTATTCTTACATGTCTCAGGAACTCTGGTCTTGTTACAGATGAGAAAATGAAGTATCTTGAGTCATGTGTGAAAACAAGGTACATTCTCAGAGGTCAATTGTCAAAAGTTGCACCGTTGGCAAATGTCAATATCCGAGTCAACATACCGACTGAGAAAGGTTCTTCTCATGATGACTATGTAGTTGACTTCAAATTGCCATGGTTGAAGATTGTACTTGTCCACAACCACTTCATGTTGAACGAAAGTCTTACAAACCCATTGTTCGGAAAAGGCAAGTGCAACATTGTCAGAGCTGTTAACATTCTTTTCGAGAAAGGTTTGTTGGAACCAATTCCAGATGACAAGCTGACAGAAACTTTTGTACCAAAAGACGAAACAAACTTTTCATTGTTGGTAAGACCAAAAGTTGTTCCAGACAAAGTTATAGCACAAAAGAAGTACACAGTTCCAAAAGGAGTTGGTTTGTTCGGATACCAACCTGAACCAGAAGAACTTCCAATGAGGTTGCAAGAACTTCAAGATGCTATAAACAAACTTCCATTGAGACATCCAATTGACGTCAAATTGTATTGGAGAGCTTCTGAGTTAGGTCAGAAGGTTTTATATGAAACAGGTTGCTTCGACGATGTTTATGAGATAACAGGCGAGGTTTCTCAGAAGATAAGAGACTCACTTGAATTTCCACGAACTGGGCCGATTGGATGCGATAAGTTCGACTCATACGAAAAAATATACTATGTCGACCTTAACGCTGCGTACATGAGGTTCGTCCAATATATTCCAACTGGAATTCCAAACGAAGACGGTGAGTTCCCGGGAAGGAACTATACAGTTGGAAAGGTCATACAACAAATGTATGATATTAGGAAAGCTTCAAACCCCAAACTTGCAATGACAATCAAATTGCTTATGAATTCGACATGGGGATATTCCATTAAAAAACCTCAAAAGATGAAGAGTAAACACTATGAGAAGGTCGACAACTTTGTTGAAAGGTTTTCTCCTTTTGTTTTGAAGTACGAATTTACTCAAGGTCAAGGTGGCTTAGTAACCACAGTAAAACCTATTGTCGAACATTGGTCTTATCCTCAGTTCGCAAAGGCAGTCCTTGACAACTACAACAAATTCTTCTCAGAGGTTAAATCCAAAATTGTGGTTTACTATGAGAACATTGACGCACTCATGACGAACGAGGAAGGCTATAACAAACTCATTGAAATGGGTTTAGTCGGTGAGAAAATGGGCTGTTTTAAGCTAGACAAGGTATTTTCCGAAGTTCATGTAATATCGAAAAGGAAATATTGGGGTGTTAAAGAAGATGGTGAAATAGTTAAACATTGCATGAAATAAAAACATGGCATACCATTTTAAAACGTTTTTAAAACAGTATATTTTTACATATATTAAATGCTTCAGGTTGAAAAACAAAGAACAAAAGTAGCAGATACAAAACCGTTAGACTATATCTTTACAAACGCTGGCAGGACTATATCAGATGAAGAAATTTCATCCCGTACTTACAGGTTTGACTATCCAATTCGCTGGCTTCAAAGTCCTTCAGATGCAAAGGCAATAGGATTTAGAAGAGTTTTGTTTTCAAATAGAACTAACGCTTTTATGTTTGCAGTATATTTTCACGGTCAGTATAAAGGCTCTGATGGTCTAATAGAAAAATTTGACGAAATGAAAATCTTTACAATTCGTTCAGACGAAAGTCTTGAAAAAACTCTAAATGACTTTCAAACTCAAATAAACAAATACTACTGGGAATTTCAAGAAAAATACGACTCTTTACTAAATGGAACATACTATCTAAAACTAGAATACGACAAGATGAACTCCACAGTTTCATTTCAAAAGATTGAAATTAACCCTCCAAGAGATACAGAGTTTTTATATTGGGGAGTAGACAAACGTTCTTGGGCACAATTTCTTCGGTTACTAAACCAGAACGAACCATTGCCACCTGACGGTCCGTTTAAATTTATACTCCCACCAACAGATTTGACAGTTTATAAAAACGTGTTTGACCCTCAAAATGTCATGTGTCATGCAAGTTTCAGTTCAAGCAACAACAGTTTTCTGTGTATCGGTAAGGACTTTTATGACTTTGCTTCTAAATTCTACGAACCACCTAGTAACAGTTTCTCTGACTTTCAAGTCTGGTTCACAACAAACGGTGTGCAGCATATTATACCTTTGTACTATGACTTTTATCTCGAATTGTCTTTCATATACAACTACGGAAAAGTGCTGAAAAAGTATTGAAAAATATATTTTAGATCTCACCAGGTCCCTCGGTCCCTCGGTCCCTCGGTCATTTTAACTTCTCTGAAAAAGTGTGACAACATGACATTTTGACAACAACACAGGAAATAGATTTCATCGTATATGTTTTGTCATGACTTCTTCATCGTACATGTTTTGTCATGACTTCTTCATCGTATTCTTTCACCCGTTGAATTTTGTATAAAAAGCAACCGCCGGAATTCCGGCGGTTGGTATATTCTTCACAAAATGCTTGTTTTGAGGTCGAGCCACAAACGAATGTCCGACGGTTAAGCCACAAACGAATGTCCGACGGTTAAGCCACAAACGAATGTCCGACGGTTAAGCCAAAAATATTTTTTATTTTTATTGTAAGAACAGTATGACAGTCGAAGCAAAAACGTTCACGAACAAATCTAATGGCGAAACATTCACAAAAGGCACCTATAACGGTATTGAAGTCTTACGTAGAGACAAGGATGGTTATATAAATGCAACAAATATGTGTCAGCAGTTTAGGAAAGACTTTAGAAGGTTGTTGGAAAATAAGTCCTGGGAAGAGTATTTTAAGGCATTTTGTGAAGAATATACCAACCCGCGGAATTCCGCGGGTTGCTTTTTATACACAGTTCATGCAGGAATTCCCGATGAAATCAAACAGGTTAGAGGAACGTATGTAGACCCAAGACTCGTAAACTATATAGCAATGTGGGCTTCTCCAAAATATTGCATAGCAGTTGGAAAAATTCTGGACTCCATAGACAAGAAAGTTCATGAGAAATTAGATGAAGAAGAACTTGAAGATACAGTAGAGAATGCTAAACCTTTGTTCGAAGAAGAAGTTAGAAAAATGCATGAAAAACAAATAGAACATGAACGTGAGATATGTTCTGGTTATAGAGACTCTCCATACGAACTAGACCAATGGGAACAAGAAGATTTAAAGAGAGAATTTAGAGAATATGAACTCGCTAAAGTTTCATTAGAAGCTGCAGAAGAGAGGTTAAAAGTTTGGGGTCCTTTTGTACAAAAATATTGTGAGTAAATGAACCATTTTTTTTATTGAATTCAGCAAAAATATATTTTAGGTTAGATGGTTTTTAGGTGTCACTACGTCACCAGGTCACTCGGTCACTCGGTTAAACGAACTTCTCTGAAAAAGTGTGACAACATGACATTTAGACAACAACACAGGAAATAAACTTCATCGTCAATGTTTTGTATAAAAAGCACCCGCCGGAATTCCGGCAGGTGGTATATTCTTCACAAAATGCTTGTTTTGTCAAGACTTTCATCGTCAATGTTTTGTATAAAAAGCACCCGCCGGAATTCCGCGGGTTGGTATATTCTTCACGAAATGCTTGTTTTGTCATGATTTCATCGTCAATGTTTTGTATAAAAAGCAACCGCCGGAATTCCGCGGGTTGGTATATTCTTCACGAAATGCTTGTTTTGTTGAGACTTCTTCGTATATGTTTTGTATAAAAAGCAACCCGCGGAATTCCGCGGGTTGGTATATTCTTCACAAAATGCTTGTTTTGAGGTCGAGCCACTTTTGGCTCCACCGTAGAAAACACACAAAACTCTTGAATTCGGCAAAAATATATTTTAGTTTTTTTAAAAAATATTTTTTTATTTTTATTGTAAGAACATGTTAGCAACAACAGCACCAAACTCGTTAGTCATGAACCCAACATCTATGTTAGTAGAGATGAAAAGCTTCATTCCTTCTTCATATACTTTCGAAACAGAAATCCAGAAGATAAAGCAAGAACTTCTCCAAGGAGATTTAGACTGTAGTGCGAAAGATGAAACAAATGAACAGTATCTTTATGAAATGCAGGATATTATTGACCATCTACCTAAACTTCCTGAAATACAACAACAAAAGCTTACTATTCCTGAATTCGATGAAATAGAAGTGAAACCAACTGACTCAGTAGAAACCAAGAAGTTCATACGTAAGGTAAACTATGAGTTTCTTGGATTTCATTGCAACCACAAAGACTGCGATATGGTATATTTCATTGACATATACAAATCTGAAGAGTTTAAGACCTACGACAACTTTGTTTCGTTAGTTGCAAAATGTGTATGGCAGATAAGAGATAAAGATAGAAGAGGTAAAGTATGGAACGGACAAATAAAACCAGCAGCCTTTGAGTTAAAGAAAACCATTTACGCCTTAGTCATACTTGCAGGTAAGGTTTCAATGTACAATGCTAAAATGAACTCACAATGTTCAAAATGTAAAGCAGCAATGAAGAAATATAACTACTCCGTCAAAGAGATAGAACGTATGCGAAAAGACTATACTGACTTAAAGAAAGAAGCAGAGAAACCAGCAGAAGATAAAATGGACATGTTGACATTTCTGAACAAAAACTATCCAACTGCTGACGATTTCCTTCTATCTGATGTCAAGAAGAAATATAAAGAAACTTTCGGCATTGTTAAAACTTTTGATATCCTTCGTGAAGAAATAGTAGCTACAAAACTGTTTAAAGTCATGAACCATCACAACATATACCATGTAAAACGCTTGTGAAACTTTATGGTAGAAATATATTTTTGTCTGATTTACGCTCATTGACGATGAAATCGTGAAAAAACATATACGAAGAAGTTCATTTCCTGGACTGTTGTCAAAATGTCATGTTGTCACACTTTTTCAGAGAAGTTCATTTGACCGAGGGACCGAGGGACCTGGTTCCACCTAAAATATATTTTTGCCGAGTAAAATGACCAAATTTCATGAATTTCCTCATATGTTTGCGACCGGTGGAAAACCGCGGGTCGAGATTCCGTACGAAAATCGTAAAAAAATGCGACCCGCGGAAAACCGAGGGTCGAGATTCCATTCGAAAATCGTGGAAAATTGCGAGTGGGAGAAAAACCCTGGTCGCCAAAACTCTATGAAAACAGTAAAAAATTGCGAGTAGGGAAAAAACCGTACTCGCCTAAAACACATGAAAACAGTGAAAAAACACATGAAAATCGTAAAAAATTGCGAGTACGGAAAACCGTAGTCGCCTAAAACTCATGAAAATCGTAAAAAAACTCTATGAAAACAGTGAAAAAATGCTACCCCGACTTTTTCCGGTCTTGCATAAAACTCATGAAAATCGTGAAAAAAACTCTATGAAATCATATCTTTTATACAAGATAGAAAAAATAAAATTAACGCTAGTTTTTTTAAAATATTTTTTTTTATTTTGTATGTAAGAACAGGAAATGACAAGCACTGAGTTTGAAACAGTTAAAAAGATAGACAATGACACCAAAGTGGTTAGAATTGGTGATTTAAACGTAAGATACTCAAAGAAATACAAAAAATATTCTTTGTCAGACATTTTAACACTATCTGAAGGAAAGAAAGCACACGACTGGGTTAAAAATGCTTCAACTCAGAAAATTTTGACAAAAAATCCTGAGCTGATGATATCGGTAAGATTCTATGGAACAAGAGCATATCTCATCGACAAAAGTCTTATACCAGTAGTTTTGTTCTGGATTGACCCAGTTGTTGGATATAATTTCATAACATATGGTTCATTCGATACGGAACGTTGCAGTGAAGGCTTACTTTACATCGTTCAGAAACCGAAGGACTTCAATACAAAGAGATATAAGATAGGAAGAACATTTAATATAACTCAAAGATATGACAGTATAGTCAATAGAGTTAAGGTTGCGTTTGTTAACGATATGAGAGCTGCAGAAACAGAACTACTTGAAAAGTTTGAGAAAATGTATGGTGCTCCCACGAAAGGTAAAGAAACGTTTGAAGTAGATGAGATCGACAAAGCTATAAAAGTATTTGACGAAGTTGCTGAAAAATACATGTAAAGCGTTTATTTTTGGTCTTTTATACAAGATAGAAAATAACGCTAATTTTATTTTTATTTTATTTTTTATTTTGTATGTAAAGACAGATATGTCAACATCAGAGAAGACAACAACTGCTATCGTTCATGAAGATATAAATGAAGAATACGAGTACATACAGTATAACAAACAGTTACGTCTCATTCGTTCGGTCAAAGATGACATGTACCAAATGCAAAGTATTTTGAATGCTCTTCGTTCTACAAAGCAAGCATATCATTGGTTTGAAAACCAACAGACAAAAGAACTTTTAGAAGAATTTCCTCATATGTTTGCGTTCCTCGAAAAACCGAGGAACGAGATTCCGTACGAAAATCGTAAAAATTTGCCAAATGGTTTGAAAGGATATTATGTACATAGACTTCTTGTAAATGCTGTTGCAATGTGGGCTTCACCTCGTTACGCTTGTTATATTTTCATGATGTTAGATGAAATTCATAGACAAGAACGTGAAGAGATGGAAAAGAAACTTCAAGCAAAAGATGAAGTCATTGAAGCAAAAGACAAAAACATACAGAAAAGAATACCACGTTCGGTACCAAAAGGAAAGGAAAAGAACTATAAGTATATGATTTACACTGAAGAGATGGAAAATGAAGAAGACAGAGATATGGTTATGTTGCATTTAGTCAGAAGAAACAACAAAAGCTTTTACGACCTTGCTAAGATTTACAAATCTGACAGAAATTGGTTCTATCGCGAAAACTTACCGATTTCAATGACACCAAATGAAGATGTTAAACAGATAGTTCAAGATACGTTACCTCAAACACACTATGATATGAAAGGTTGTACAATACTTACATTCAAAGAAGATTTGCCGCTACTGAAGGAAAAGATAACAGAGTATTTCGATAACTTCAAAGAGGAAGAGTAAATGAACCATTTATTTTTCAAGCTTGACACCAAAGATGGCTCAGGTAGCTCTAGATGGTAAATTGTCTTGTCCGAGTCCTTCTGACATTCCGAGTCCTTCCTTCTGGCATTCCGAGTCCTTCCTTCCGACAGGAAAGGTCCTTCCTTCCGACAGGAAAAGTTTTTCTTTCCGACAGGAAAAGTTTTTCTTTCCAACAGGAAAAATTTTTCTTGTTGTCCGTCCGTAAACCATTCAAATTTTCGAAAATTGAGAACTTTTTGGCCGACCTTCAGGAAAAATTTTTCTTTCCAACAGGAAAAATTTTTCTTTCCTTCAGGAAAAATTTTTCTTTCCGACAGGAAAAGTTTTTCTTTCCGACAGGAAAAGTTTTTCTTTCCGACAGGAAAAGTCCTTCCTTCCGACAGGAAAAGTCCTTCCATCCGACAGGACACAAACGAATGTCCGACGTACCACCAACCGAGTCCATTCCAAAGCCAGAAGAACCGACAGCCCCAGCACCACAACAGACTAAGACTCAAACACTTACATTTTTACGCTTGACTTTTTACAATTTGAACTTTGTTCGCGTAGATGTGAATTCTGAAAGAAGTATGAGGGTCTTGTATGACTTTGTACTTCTCCCATAGTTCATGTCTGTCAAACTTACCTGCCATGGACTCTTTCATAAGTTCCATGAAATCGTCTTCGGACAATCCGGGGAAGAGTACAATATCAGTAAGTATTCTCTTTACATCCTTACTTAAACTCTTTGCTGTCTGTACACAAATGACAACTGAAATGTTAAAGTGTCTGAGCTTCTTAAGAATTCGACACATGTCTTGTTCTCTGTTCTTTAACAAAGGATGAGAAGCAAAGTCATCTAAGATAAGAAGACATCTGTGAGGGTAAGTCTTCCAATCGTAAGATTGCAATTTCTTCGAAATGTATTCTATCTCTTTCTGTTTGTTTCTGAAGTGTTTCTTCTCTAATATTCTCTGCATTTCCTCATTTGGGTCTTTAAACTTAGAATTGACATACTCATTTATAGCATTGTACTTCAAAACTCTTCTTTGGTACTTCTTTATCCAATCCAACAACTCAGTATCTTTTATACATACTAACTTAGACTTTTTTATAATATCTTTGAACGAATTGACGGTTTGGTCAAATTGACCAGAAGTACTACAAATGACTACTAACTCATAGAATGGGTTCTTCTCATCTAGTTCTTGTTGTTGTGCAGCCATTTTAAGATAAGTGAAAGTCTTACCCGACCCAGGCGGTGCAATTAGACCTGTTATACCATTCTGAGCAAATAGAACTTGTCATGTATGGGTTTTATCTGAGCATTTTCCAACTTCCTCTTGTTCTTGTTTAAAACATTCTCAAATTTCTTGTCAATGTCAGCAAACTTTTTTTCTAACATATTTTTAGAAAAATTAAAATTTTTATCTTTTAGGAAATGTCTAGCGATTTCGCTATCTATATTCGAGACAAGCTTTTCGACAGCAAAACATCTGTCGACCATAAAATCTTACATAGTGTAAACAAGAAAGGTGAATTTGTTCTAAAGTTCTGTTTCTGGGAATATGACAAGAACCATAAAACCTTAAGCAGAGAAGTCTTAAAATTTGTCAATGACAGACTTGTTGACAGAGATGACGCCTCTTGGAGAGATGAAGTCCAACAAAACTTCTTAGAATGCAAAGAAGACACATGCGCTGTTCTTGAAAATGAAATAGAAAACAGAATAGAAGAGCTATTAAATGACAAAGCCTTTTACAAAAATATGGTTCTGAGAAGTTTGACATAACTCCACCAGAAAAGAAGAAGAGAGAAAAGAAAGAAAAGAAAGTAGAAGAAGAGAAGAAAGAACCAGAGCCAGAGAAGAAATTGACATGTAAAAATAAAATTTTATTTTTAGAACATTTCTGGGTCAATGTCAATGTTCTCTTCCTCTTTAGGAGCAAACACGGCTTAGACTCTAAAATCTTTTTACCCAATTTACCTTGAACTTCAACTATCTTAGACTCATAATATTCATAGTCGTCTGCTTTCTTTGGTTCATAAGGTATAACAAGTTTGTATGCTTTGCCTTCTTTAAGGTTTGAGAACCTTCTGTCAAAACTTTCTTTGACTGTTAACAAACCTTCTATGTCTAAGTCTTCAAATTTCGCACCATTTTTAGTCACAATAGCAAACTTAACTGGTTCGATGTTCCAAACTTTGTCAAATGTAGACTTTTCAAAATGGTAGAAGTAAACATTCAAATATGTGAATGGGTCTAGTTCTTCTTTAAGTCCTGACATGTACTTGTTGACTGAGATGAATTTTGTCATCTTTTCTATCGGATAAAAAAAATATTTTTTTTAAAATTTACTCAGAAAAATTTTTCTTTGTATATACACCATTCTGTACGTCTAAAAGACTTTTGACATTTGCCAAGAATGTTCGTTTAGACGCTGTCATATAACCATACTCTTGACAATACTGTTTATACGAATCGTACAATGACCTTTCATCTAAACACTCAAAGTCAGTTTCATCTATGAACAGTTCATATACACTCTTGTTTGCTTCTAACAATGTTTGTCTCTCTTCGGTATGTGGAATTTGTCTTGGATTGAACTTTGAAATATCTAATGTCATGAAATATGAGAACAAGTGGTTGTAAAAGTTAGGTGTCAAAGTTTCTGCTAAGTCGTCAAAATATTCTGTATCTTGCATATGAGCTTCTGACGTTCTGACAACTACATATCTTCTGTCAGAACTTTCTAACTTCATCGGAACGGCATTGTTTGAAACCATGACGAAGTTTGCAACATTTTCACAAACTCTTTGGTCTCTATACTTTCTTTCAACAACTCCAACTTTGTCTGTTATAAGACTCTTCAAAGCATCTGAGTTCAAAACTTTTGTTGTATCTATACTTTGAAGTTCGTTACATACTATAAGTTTCATATTCTCTATTGAAGAGTTAAATTTACCGCAGATGTTTTCTAAGTTTGTCATATTCGGGTTCGAATAGCCCTCTAACAGTTTGCCAAAGATATCTGTAAAGAAAGTGTTCTTACCTGTTCCTTGTTTTCCAATTATGATGAGAGCAGTTTCATTTTTAGCACTTGGATGTTGTAAGATGTTTGCAAACCAACATAAGATATACTCATAGACTCTTTCGTTTCCATTGCATATAATTTCTTTGACATGGTCTAACCAAGCTTCTATAACATTTTCTTTCCATTCTACTTGTTCGTATTTATATCCAGTGAAGATAGAATAGAAGTTTGGAGATGGTGTATAGAACTTTATACCACGAACTGAAAAATCTTCTAACTTTGACAATAAGATATCCCAAGCATCTAACATCTTCATGCCAACTTGTACGACTTTTATTTTCTTAAGTTTCTGTTTACATTCTTGTTCTGAAACTATTGTCGCTCTTGGTTTGTTAAAGACTACATCCCATTCTTTCATGACATAACATTCTGGGGCAGAGTCGACATAAATGACTAAACGTTTCAAATTCTCGACTGCTTTGTTATAGTCTCTAAATGGACACATATTTCTGAACGCTTGGAAGTCATAAAAATCTGAAACGTCTATTCTGTACATTTTTTTATATAAAATAAAAAAAAATATTTTTTATTCTTGAGCTATTTGTTGCATTTGTTCCATTTGTTGCATTTGTTGTTCTTGAGCTATTTGTTGTTGAAGTTGTTCTTGTAGTACAATACTTTCACCAGTTGCATCTTCCAATTCGAAACTTTCTGCCGTCATTGACAAATACATAGGACATAAAAGTTTTACAGGAACAAAGTTTGCGTCAACTAAGGTTAAGTTTATGTTTGCTAAAGTGTTTGAGTTTACTAAAGCTGAAAACTCTGCATTCGAATGAACAATAGGCAAACCAGCAGAGAAAGTGTTGTTTATACGCATGAGTATCTTTTGGTCATAGTAGTTTCTGTCGACATTCGAATAGCACTTTGAACCTAAGTTTGAAACAATATATAAAATAGGTGTACTTAAAGTCAATGGAACAGACATTCCTTGTATGACACCTTTTCCTGTTATAGGAAACTGTTGGTAGTAAAAACCAGATATAAGTTTTGTATTATAGCTCATATCGTTTATAGTAAACTCAGTCGGACATCCAAACATAATGAAACCTGCTCTAGTTGCAGCACATGTTACATCCGTCCTTAAAGTATTAAATAAGTCAACAAAACCTGTTGGTGGTATATCTGAGTAAGTATCTTCAAAGGAGTATTTTTTACCATTCACAACAACAAAGTCTTCTGGTGTCAAAAGAGCAAAACAGGCTTTAGTCGTCATCGTGTTTAAGGTCAGTTTACAATATCGTCCTTGAGGACTTTGTAAGTTTGTTGTTATAGAATTATATGACTCAGGGTTTTTAGTCGTAATAGTATAAACCACTATGTCTTCTGCCATTTACATATATTTAAAAGTTTTTCTGAAAGTGGAGAAGAACTTCATCTAAACTTTCACATGGCGTTTCTTGAAGTTCTCTGTCTAAGAAGTTCAAATATTTTGTAAAGACATAGAACTTTCCTTTGTCTACACGAACAAACAAAACAGGGTCTTTCATATCGTTCAAAGTGTGTAAAGTCCTTTACATGAAATAAAGTCTATATTGTTTTTTCTTCAAACATCTTTCAAGAAGTTTTGACATTTTTACTTAGCAAAATTTAATGAAATGTTGTGGTCGTCAAATATTTTTATGACGTCTGGGAAACTATATTTTAAGTTCAACGTTTCACCTCCTTTCATAACGTATATCTTGTCAATGACATTGTATGAAACACCACAGCAAGCAATGTCGGGTTCTATTTCTTTGATGTTTATATCGTCTGCCTCTGTCAAAAGTTTCAATAGTTCTTTCAAAATTTCATGAGGTGCGATGACATATGAGTTCACTTTTACAGGGTTGTGTTCGACCAAGTTTAACATTATACCAAAGCCTGACAAATCTTCTCCTGAGTTTTAAGTTTGTCTTTAAGTTGTTGGTAGTCGTTTCGAATATCTGCAACAGAACTTAAGTCTCTGCTAACTTCAGGGTATGTTGGTTGTTCTTTTACAGGAACTATTGTTATACCATCTTCGTCTTCGTATGGTTTCCCCACTTCAACATCTCTGTCTTTGACATTGACAACAACACTTTGACTGTTTGTTTGAGTTGGTGAATTTAACTTCACATCTGCCACCCGCCATTAAACCTTTTGAAACACTTACGCTTCTATTTTTCGGAAATGACATTTTACTTAGAATAAAAAGATGGACGTATTTGAGTATCTCTTCGAATTGAAGCAGAAACAAAGTTTACAACACAAACAAACAATACAAGTTCATTGATAGAATAGTTCTTTATACAAACAATGGAAAATGTTATAGAATAGCAGTATTTGCTGAACCAAAATATTTTCATAAAGCAAAGAAAGTTGGTATAACCGAATGGTGAAAGTTCTTGAAGCAGACAAAAATATAACAACAAACTGACCGATATTTCTAAAGGTAAGTTTTTAATACAATATTATATCAAAACTGGCGTACTGTCAATATTTGACGGAGAGAAGTCAGTTCAAGAACAACTTACTGACCTGCTGCCAAAATCTGCTCGATGGAAGCTGTCGTTATGCCAATCTGAGGAGCCCCAGCAGGTTTCATCGAACGAATCTTCAAAAGAGCATCTTCCGTGAAAAGTGCTATTGGTTTTGTAAACTTCTTTGCTTTCAATTCATTTGGACCGTCTCTGTCACCAGTATATTGTATTTGAACTGTACCAACAGTTGAAATACCACCCATAAAGTCTTCTGAGTCAGCAAATGGAATGCCAAGCCAAAGTTTGAACGGTCTCCATTTGTATATTGAGTGTTTTGACCTCCTGTATGAGTCCATACTTTCACATATGGCATAATAGAACTTTGCATTTCAGGGTTAATGGTTGTTGTGAAGTTGTTGTTAAAGTTCATAGCATCTAATGTCAAGTTGTATGACCTCATATCCTCAACTGTAGAATATTCTTCTCTTGGATAATATTTGCCATCTATGTTTATATGATATTTAATACCAGGGTTGTAGAAACAAGAATAGTCATTTATAGTTCGTCTGAACAGTACAAACATAGTATCTGCATGTTTCATTGCAGTTGTTAAAGCAATATCTGTTCTTGCACCTGCGGCTCCTGGATTTGGTTTCCAACTTCACCTGCAAAGTCTTTGACAGATATTGGTGTATAGGGAACATAAGTGGAACTGCAATATATTTGGCAGCTAAAGCATTTGAAATATCTGGGTCCAACATATAGACTGCAAGTCTGCTTTCTATTCTCTTGCATTCAAACTTTTCGCATGTGAACTTAACTGGGTCCCAAGCAGTTCCAGCAGCATTGAAGTAGTAGTTTACTTCAGTGTTGAGGTTTGAGAAACCAAAGTCTAAGTCAACTTTGTCTTTGCAAAAGTCACAGAACTTGGCTCCACCAGTTCCAGCTACAGTAAGAGTGAATGGGTCTTGTGTTGGTGCAATGACTAAGTTATTTTTGCTTGGAGTAAGTTCGATAGAAATTTTTCCTGCCCAGTTTGGCAAGTATCTTAAAAACCTGAAGATGAGGAAAGATGACAAAGGAACTCTAAGTTTCAATTTTACTTTGGTTACTGCTGCTGCAGTTTGTCCAGAAAGGTAACATAAACTCCTGGAACGTTAGGGTCAAGTCTTCTTATTTTCTCAATAGTTGCATACTGGTCTGTTTGTTCTCTAGCTTGTGGTTGTACTGAGTTTCTCAAAGCGAACCATTCATAGTTTGCCCATGTTACTGTTTGAACTAAGTCAGAGTTAGAATATATCTTATATCCCATGAAAACTTCTGGAGCATATTGGTATCCGACATAGAAAATTCCATTGCAACCTTTCTTGTCAGACAACTTGGCAGAAGGTTTTATTTCAATGTCTTGTTCCACGTATAAGAAAGAGTTGTCAATAGAAATTATATGAAACCTGTCGCAAGCAATATCTACTGTTGTTGAAGAACCTTCTCCAAACTCACCTACGTTTCCATAAGAAACAGCAGTTGTATATTCGTAAGTTCCAGGAACTATTTCTGACCTTCTAATGGCATTGTCGCATTCGTTATACCATTCGGAAACATTTCCATTCATGGCATCCAAAACTGTTGGCGTTATATTCTGAGCGGCGTACATTTCATATGGGTAAAAATATAGAATAGTTGGATTTATATGTCATAATAGAACCCACGTGGACCAAGCTTTACTTTCTTCCTGACTGAGTTTTTAACTCTTCTTTTTCCTTCATTGCCACTACTTTCACTAGATGAAGTTACTTCTTCACTACTTTCACTTTGTTCTACTCTTCTCTTCTTCTTTGGTGTCGCTTTTGGTAACTTGCCCTCTGCTTCAAGTTGTTGCATCTTTGCCTCATGTTCACCTAGTATGTTGTAAATTTCCCATGTCCTTTTTGCCTTTGGGCTCTGGTCGCCCATCTCAGGTAACCTATATCCTAGAAAGAGTTTGTCATAGTTTGTATTTGAGTCTTTGCGTATTGTTTGCATGACTCTTTCCTGAGTTTCCGGTTCAAGCTCTTCAAACAGTGCCTGTCCATATGGAATAAGCTCGTTTCCAAATATATGTTTTTGTAGCCATTCTGGTTTTCTTTCCATGTTACCAACTATATCTTTTGTGAATGGGAAAGCTTTTACCCAATCTTTCAGTCTTGCGTCGTTTATTTCTGTAGTTGGTTTTATTTTGTCAAGGAACATGTTTTTCAATACTAACATTTCATTTGGTACTGTCCATTTGAGTTTTCTTAAATATTCATCCCTTCTCAGTTCATTGTCTGCAAAGTAAGTTTTTATGACATTTTGTAAACTTTCGTTTGCAAGGTCATGTACAATAGGTTCTCTTCCTTCTCTCCCTAACTTTCTTTCTAAACTCTTCACCAAATATACCATCTCTATGGTTCTGTGTAGTTCTTTGAGATAAATGTTCTAGAACGTCAGGTGTTATATTTCCATCAGCCATGTTCATTTCATACTGGTCCAAAATATCTGCATGTTTCATATCTTTCAATGGCATTAAAGCCGCGCTTAAAATACCAGCTATATCTGGTTCACCATTGACTTCCATTGCGTCTACAACTTCTTGGAATTGTGGTTGTAAGTTTATGAACCACCTATCCGGGTTAGCTTTATGACCCCATCTCATTGTAGTTCCATCGTCTGCAGAAACAAAAGTAGGTTTGTTTCCATCTTGGTTAGGTTCTGAATGAACTTTAAACAATGTTTCATTTCTATATGTTTTCTTGAAATTTAACCTTTTATTTTCACCGAGTTCATCCGAAGATTGAACGTTAAATGCTCGTAAGTAAAAAGGGTTGTTGTATTTGTGTACATTTTCTTTCAGTACTTCCATTCTATGCTGAATATTTTCATCTGGTGTTGGAGTCTTTTGTATGTCGGCAAACATTTTTCGATATTCTTCTACTATGTCAGCCGAATTTTTTTTAGACTCTTGGAAATATTCCATATTCTCCGCATACTCTTGTTGAGGGTCAAGATTTTTCGGCTGTTCCAAATCTTCATCTAGTTCTGTGAAGTTAGTTTCCAAAGGAGGACTTGTTCGTTTCCTTCAGGCTCTTCTAGCTGTTGTTGCTGAACTATTTCTTCCATGTCTGGTTGTATCTGAACTTCTTCCTGTGGAGTTTCTTGTACCTCATCTGGTGGCATTTCATATATTCCGAGACCGTTTTCAACAAGTTCCCTTTCTAAGTCATCCGGACTCACAAACCTTTCTTCTTTCGTTCCGTCTCTATTTTTTACGCGTTTCATGAAGAGAGTTAATTGTCATTTAGCTCTGACATCAAATATCTCGGAGTAAATTCGTTCATGTCATTTGGATGATATGCTATTAAATCATATCCCTTAGCGAGCTTGTATTTTCCAGGTTTGAGATTATATCCCTTTGGTGCAGAGCCATAAAGCTAAATAGGTTCGGGTCAGTATTTCCATCCTTGAACTTTCGAATAGCTTCTTTATATCTGTCACTAAAGTCAATAGTATCTGGGTAACCATACTCTTCTTTAAGCATTTTTAAGAATTCTTGGTTTCCTTGTTCTCTACTTCTTTTATGTCCTTGCTCTGTTTGTGGTTGTTGTGCAGGTGCAGGGTTTTGAACTGTTGGTTGCTGTGCTGGGTTTTGAACTGTTGGTTGTTGTGTTGGTTGTTGTGTTGGTTGTTGTTGTTGTTGTGCTGGTTTTGAACTGTTGGTTGTTGTGTTGGTTTTGGTGCATGCCTGCGTCTGTGTCCATGTGACGATGTAAATGTTTTAGGTAGTCCTGGTGCAGGTGCTTCTCTTGGAGGGTTTGGTGGTATATAAATTCCAACAGCTGGTATATAAGTTCCACCAGCTGGCACATATGTTCCATCTGCAGCGTAATGTCCTACCTGACTTTTCGTTTTTAAGAAAGCATTTACTAGGTCTGTTTTGGTCTGTTGTAACTCTTTTTCTTGACTTTCCACAACAGTTGCTCTAACGGCGTCATAGGCACTTTGAACTGCCTGTCTCGTTGCTGCATCTGTTATTTTCGTCATATTTTGTGCTACTTCTTTTAACTCTTTGTCGAAACCTTCAGACTTCAGTTTCTTTCCAGATGAGAAGTCGTTCACTTGTTTCACCTTACTATGAAGAGCTTCGAAGGCGTTCTTAAAGTCAGCATTTGTTAAAGCTTCATTTGAACTGTCTTCATCCGCTTGTATTTTTGTCCTTATTGACCCTATGAGTTGGGCTGCTTTAGCGTTGGCTTGGGCATCTAACCAGTCATTGTTAGCTTTTATATATTCTGAGCTTTTCATTGCCTTTTGCATGGCTGCGTCGTTATTTTTACTTTCTTGTGCTAAGTTTTCATACTGTACGGTTTGGTTTTGCAACTGTAAAAGTTTTTCTGCCTTTACATTTGCTTCAACTTCTTTTTTATACTCATCGCTATCCATATATGTCTTCAGGGCTTTTTGTTTTATCTCTTCATCTTTCAGTACTTTATATCGAGTAGTATGGTTTTTCAAATTTACAACATCTTGTTCCATTTTTGCTACTTCTGCTGCTTTTTCTGACACTTTTTTTGCATATTCCTCTGTACTTAGTTCTTTCAGTTGTTCTTCTTTCTTCTTTTTCTCTACGTTTAACTCATTGAGTTTCTTTGTGTGTCTGTCATATTCTAGTTTCTTTTCGTTTTCACTTATTTGCTTCTGTATGTCTATGTTTGACTTTTTGACATCTGTTATTTGATTTTTGAGTGAACTCAAATTCATTTGACTTTGAGGGTTATAGGCTGTTCCGTCTGCAGCTCCACCATAGCCTGCCATTTTCGCTAAAAGTGCCGCTCTTAAACCTCCACTCTGTGCACCAACAACTCGGTTTAAAAGCATAGGATTGCTTGACATTTGTTGCAACATAGTGGGGTCATTCAGCATTTGTTGTTGCAACTGTTGTTGTGGTGTTAGTCTTACTATTGGATGTTTCAATGCTCTCTTCCTCTTACGTATATTCTTACGTAGCTTACGTGGCATTTTAAGTGAAGTTAAAAAGCGGCTTTTGACAGATGTTTATATGAGACTTTCTCCGGTTTATAGGACCTCTCTCATATTCTATCTTGTCAAGACTTCCTGGACTGTTGTCAAAATGTCATGTTGTCTCATTTTTTCAGAGAAGTTCGTTTAACCGAGGGACCGAGGGACCGAGGGACCTGGTGACGTAGCGACGATAGACCCTTACTTGTCCGGACAAAGTTAAACTATTTTGAGTGCTCTACAAACAAGTCAACAGCAACGACTTTCAAAAAATTTTAGGGGCTAGAAGGCACGAAGTGCCTGGAAGCCCCCACACCCCAAAAAAACCTCATTTTATATAAACTGCATGTTATACTAAACATCTTCAGGGGGCTAGAGGGGCGCAGCCCTGGAAGCCCCAATACCTTTTTTTTTTTTAGAGTATATCTAACCTCATTTCTAACCTCATAAATTTTATCATAAATGCTAAAATTAATTTTAGGGTATATCTAACCCGATATCTAACCTCATTTCTAACCTAGCCGCTTTTCGGCTCTGACTCGTAGGGTTTCATGAATTTTCAACAGTAAATATGCTGGCATGATTCAGGGATGTCATCATCAGTGTCATCCACATACGTTAAAGATTCATACCATAAACGAGCTTCACGGGAGATGAGAAGTAATGAAACAATAATTAATAATTTATTAGTAAAATTCATTTTATATAAAAATAAAATTTATTATATCATGAGGACTCTTTGAGTCCATCTCGCCGCTAAGCGGCTTAATCTGATTTTTCGAATTCTTCTAATTTCTTCTTCAGTTCTGCTATATTATCTTCATATAATTTAATCTTTCTTAAAATTCCATCTTTATTTAATGGCTGCTTAATTTTTCTAAATTGAACTCTACCATCTTTCATTTGATGAACATAAAAACCTTCTGGAATAGTTCCTGATTTAATGTATTCAACTAAAAATTTTTGTTTAGTTGCTTCAGTAATTTTAGCACTCATTTTATTAAAAGTAAAAAATAAAAAATATTTTTAAAATTAACTTTATTTTTTATCATCGTCTTTTCCTTAATTCCTGTGGATCAACTAGGTCGGTTGAAGGTCTATTACTTTCTTTATGGTGCTTATAAACTTTATAAGCCGCCATATGATAAGGATAATTAAACCATAAATACGCTTTACCTAAAGTTTTCAATCGATTATATAAATCATTATTGTTAGGCGTTTCAGGTGGTGCAGGGTATTCGAGAACATCTCTAACCATTTAATTACTTTAAAACTCTTGGTTTCTTTTTAGTTTTTAACAGTTTCTTTGCTTTTGCGATTTTAGCTAAAATATATCTTCGACCGTAATGGAACCAATTAGAACCTCCTGTTTTAGGGTCAAAAGGTCTTCCATAACCGCCAGGGTCATATGGTGCGACTGCAGTTACTGGCGCTGGTGCTGGTGATGGCGCAGGTGCTGAATTAATCGGCGGTGCCTCAATTGGTGGATATTCTGGCTGTTTCTCCTTTTCTTTAAGTGAATTTAATTTAAACTCTTCACCATTCAACTGACCTTTAAAATCTTTTAGCTGCTTAGATATTTCATTATCTTCACCTAAAAGGTTTTGCGACTGGTCAGCAACCCAGTTACCTAATTTCTTTAACTTTTCAGATTTTAATTTTCTGGCAGCAGCTCCCACAAGCATTCCAGCATTATTTTTTAAAGCTTTTGATACAGCTCCACCAGTTAAACCGTCAATAGCTTTATAACCTCCATACAAAGCTGATAGTGTTGAAAATACCATTTAATGCTTATTAAAATCATTTCTCATAATGATTAACTCATAAAATTTTTCATCGGAGCTAAACGTTAATGAAACTCTGACTTTTTCACCACTGAACCTCTTTATTAGTTCATTAATTCTATCAATTATGTTATCACACTCACTTACATCATCAATGATAGTAATATCATCACAAATTATTTTTACATTTAACGACGTCATTTATTACAAATTAATTTCTTCTATTCTTATGAAAATTAACTGCGGGCGTACTATGTGGGAGTTGCTTTCCTTGCGCTTTCTGTGTCGTGCTTGCTTGAATCGGTGTAGATTTTTTCAGACCCACTGGAACAAGATCAGCCCCGGCAGTTGAATTATTCGGTGTTCTATATAAATTTCTATATAAATATGGTCCCGCTACCGCACCCGCAGCTAATAAAAGACCTACAGGAATTACAATTCTATTATAGTTCCGCGGTTTAGGATCTTCATCAAAACTAGCCCATGCGCTTTCAGTCGTTGAACTCATTTATATATAATTAAATTTTAATAAGCGATTAATATGAGTTCGATAATAATGCTATCTTTTCTGTCATCAGGAAGGACAATATCTTTTAGGCTCGATGGTTCAACTAATTTTATATTAAATTTATTAACATAATTAGTTATTGAATAATGCTTCGGCGGAGAATATAAACAGTTTGATAAACATAAAATAGAATCTTCAGCGAATTCACTTATACTTGATTTAAGGGTGCACCCGTATGTACGTTTATTTGAGAGGAGGAGGATTACCCTCTCAATTTTGAGGGATTCGTTAGTTTATTTTCTCGATGAATATGCAATAAAATTTGATTTTTACCTTATCAATATACTTCATATAATATACACATGTTCATGTAAAAACTTTTTTCCAAAATCCTCAGGAATTAAGGGATTTTTGAATTTTAAGAATTTTTTTTTGAATTTTTTCGAAAAAAAATATTTTCAGAACAGCCTTAACGGCTAAGATTTAGGAACAATGTTAAGTATCAAAAAGAAAGGAGGTCTGATATAGACAACATATATCGTTGAAGGTTGAAAAAATCTCTAATATTTGAGCCCAAAATTTCAAATTTTAATTTTTTGAAAAAAGAGGCCACCCGTATGTACGTTTATTTGAGAGGAGGAGGATTATATTTTTGAAAGGGTGAAACATTATGAATATGTTAATTATATAATAATATGTATTATTATAAAAAAGAAAAAATAAAGCACGTTAAAATTTTTCTTTCTTGATTTTTTACAAAATCTACTTAGAATTATGCAAAATATGACTAAATAATTATAAATTTCAAGTTAAATTTTAATTTTGATAAATAATTTAAATTTCAAAATATCAAGTTCAGTTCGACTATGTATGTAGTAATTCCTCAATAAAGTGCCAAAACCCTATTAAAATAAATGAACATTTTCAACATTTTAATGTTTTTATTTAAAAATTTGTTGGAATATGAGCTTCAAACAATTATTATGTAAATAAAAATAATTAAATATATGTATTTATTCGTATTACAACCGTAGTAAGTCGATTCTTCCTTTCTTCTACTGAGTTTTGAATTTGATTTCGAATTGTAAAGAGATTCAAAGGGAAAATACTAGCGGATAAAAACTACCTCCATGAAAGGGTCATAATGGAGTCAAGTTGTATTTTTTGATATTTTTTGCTTTTCGAGCCTAAATAGGTAGCCAAGATAATGCCTAAAAATAAGGTTCTAAATTCTGAAGTTTACATGATCCTCTCGTGTGCACCCTTAATGATTGCTGCTTCCCTGGACCAAACACCATTAAATGAAATTGATGTTAATAAATAATCATCATTTTTAATGGAAATTGATTTTGGTAGGTACTCCAGGAGGTCATTTAATGTTATCTGTTCTGCTCCAAACTGAGCAAATCGATAAAAGCATTCATCATTATTAATTCCTGTAATCTCTTGAAAATTTTTATTCGTGTATACATTTTCAATCTCATCACCGACAGCGCTATCTTTTAAATCAAATATGAAACCAGCTTTTGAATTTGAATTAACACGAAATTCTATTGAATTAGTTTCAAAACTATAAAACATATCAACTTCATTAGGTTGAGGATATCCGGCACCTTTTAACTGTTCAATAAGAACCGATTTAATCTTTTTATTAAATGCTGTCATATCATCTCCTGTGTCTAAATCGATATAAATCTGTAAATCATATTGATGATTATCTCTTATTATTCCAAAATTATATAATTCAATGGTTCGTCCTGCAGGAATGGTTTTTATCTGTCTTATTTCAATCGCTTTTTCACCAGTGTTATAATCAACCCAGTGTTTAGGGTATTCATAAATGTATTCACCATTGATTATTTTAAACGGTTGTGAAAATATGTGCTCATAATAGATTTTAATACTTTTATCATTAAGACCGGGAACGGTATTAACAAAATTTCTGACTTGCATTTTTAATTATAATAAAATGAAACATTTATTTGAAGAAGTCGATGAAAAAATGAATGAAAAATCTGATAAACTTAATAGTTCATTAATTCTTCCTTTCAGTAAGGATTATCAGTTCTGTTCAAACGGTGTGTATTTCTATTGTGGAAAAATGGGTTCAGGGAAGACTTTTAATTTAATACGTCATATTTTAATTACTGAACGCCTGGGTACTGATTCATATTATGACCAAATCATTATATCAGCAACTTCAGATTCAATGGATTCAACAGCGAAAACGTTTATGAGTAAAGTTCAGGCATCAGTAATTAAAGTTCCAGATAGCGAACTCATTTCTTTTCTTCAACGTTATATTAGAAGAAAGAAGAAATATTATGCAATAGTTGAATTTATACAATCTGGCATGCAAAAGACCTCGGAAGAAATGGAAAGAATTATTGATAAACATCATTTGAGACAGCAGGATGGTACGTATGATATGAAACGATTGACAAACTACATTCTCTCAAAACTTTCAAAATATCCTTTTAAAAAATATCTGTATTGCACGAAAACTCGGTTGACTTCACTTATCATACCATTATATAAAAACCATGAGAAAAATAATAGAGAGAACAAACTTAAGAAATGATTAATTATAAGCTACATTACAATATAACTTTGTCTTTCTTCATCTGGTATTGTTTATGATATAGCCCTTGAATATCACAAAATATAATCCAAGTTTAATTAGATGAATTAAGTTAGGTATTTTGTTTTATGCACTAATTAAATAACATCTGATTATACATATTTGAATCTTGGACTAAAAATGCTTTCTAATAAGTTGTGACGTTCAAGTCAACAATTTGATCAATCGCTGATATTGTATCTACACAATTTTAATCAAACAATATATAATTATATAAATTATTTTTCTTTTATCAAAAACATCTTCTAATTTTTGAAACCAATGACATTTAAGTAATATTTTAAATATAAAAGGCAGATAAACTCATTATACAGTTAGATATATGTACTAATATATTGCAGAATACATTCAGTAACTTATACTATATCAAATGAAAATATTTTAACCGAACCAAATACAATTATATTTAATCGATTATAAGTAGTCAAATCGAAATTATATTCACTCGAATACCAAAAAATATATATGCCTACATATTTAACTAAAATAATTGTATTTAACATAATTCAAAATGCATAAATAAATATGAAATATTGCGAAAAAAATGTTTTCATGATAAGTGAAGTCAACTGAGTTTTCGTGCAATACACTTTTAAAAAATATCCATCAAACACTTTATTAGTTTGTGATGATTTCGCTGGTAAAGGTTTAGTTTCAAAACCAGATTCACCATTAGCTAATTTAATTACTAAAGTCAGACATTATCACATGACTGTTGCAATACTTATGCAAACGTGGAGGTTTTTAGCATTAAATATTAAACGTTTAATTACTGATTTCGTTATATTTCAAGGTTTCTCAAAATACGATATAGAATTAATTTGGAAGCAATCAGGTATAACATTACCTTTTGATGAAATCTGGGATGCTTATAAATCACTCATTTCACCACGTTCATATTTAGAAATTCATATAATGACTAATACAATTAATGTTAAAAATATACCTTGGGAAAGACCAACATTATTTTAAAGCTTTATTTTTAGATGAGGTGTTGTGAATAGATTCCATCCATCTCTATCACCATTTCTGTTTATATTTTTGGTGTCATTCATGTCCACACTTTCTGGATTAGTTAGTTTTTGAGGATAAAGATTAGAATAACTGTTTTTAATCGATGGTGCTTCACCTTTTAACGCATAAACTCTATTACTTTCTGCATATTTAATGTTTGAACCACCAGAACCATCATTTACGTAAATAGTAAATGGTTTATAATCGATGTTCATATTTCTACTCCTGCCTTTTGCTTTCTTATTTAACACCTCAACATCTTTATAAACCGCGCCCGTTTCAATGAATTCAACAAAATTTTCATTTTCAAGTTTCACGTTTAAACCTTTATCAAAGATATTATTCATTTTTATAGTAATAAAAGATTTTTATTCTCTAGAAAATGAGAAGTAAATCCATCTTAGCCGGTGCAGTGAATGTTCCTATTGAACCTACATCTAATGTTGATTCAAGAACGACAAATAATATTATAATCAAAAATTATAGTTCTGAGAACTTGAAAGATAAAGAGCCAGAACTTAAGTCGGTAAATTTAAACACAGCTTCAAGCGCAAACGCTAATAGTGAAGTTAAGTTAGAATATCCACCTCCATTAGAACCAATCATATCGCGTGATGCTCAAGAAGAACTCAAAGGGTTCTCGGGCTCATTGAGCCCTAACCCTTATTCAACTATTCAAACAAATCCTTCAGATAACGTAGACCATTACCTCCTTAATTTATATCAAACAATATTACTCAAAGACGATAAGAAGCTTTTGACAAATCTAATTAGTAAGAATCAAATAATTTTAACAAAGGAGGATTTAGAAAATGTTATATCAAGAATAACAGGGAAACAGTGCGTTATTGATTATCTCGACCCCGAAATCGAATGTTGCGGTCAAATACCAGTATTCATGAAAATCGGTAATATTAGAATAATTGAAACACCAGGAACTACAGGAGTTGAGTTTAAATATAAATATTCGAATGAATACACAAAACTTTCAACGGAATATAAACTTTGCTTGAAATATGTTTTAACGAATTAATTTAAAATTTATATTTTTATCCCTGGTTCATCATCTAGTCCATTAGCTCTTATATTAGACCAAAAATCAACTTCTATAGTCATTTGAACAGGAGCTTTAATTTCAATTGGTTCGCCTTGAAAATCAACTAATCTAAATGTCATATCTTTTAAATGGTGTGGTTGAATTCGAACCCATTTTCCTTCATGTCTTAATAAAATCGGGAAATTAGGCATGAATACAGAATTAACGGCGTAACAGAACGATTTATATTCTATAACAGCATTTTTATTATTAACTCCTGAAATTCCTGTTACAGTACTTATTTTTGATTCAACATGTAAACAGTTTCCATAACAGATGTAGGGCGCAGATTTCATTTCAATTATATATTTCTGATTTTCAATAGAAGATTTTAATGGTAATTCTTGATGATAAGCACCTAATAATAAACGTGCTCGATGAGTCATATCAGTAATTTTAAATTCTTTTTCGGAACTAATTTTATTATTCCTGAATCAGTTAATTCACAGTTAAGGCTCCGTTAAATTTTTCATCAATGAGATCCTGAATCTTTTTCTCTAACGTATCAATATCATATTTATTTCTTGCTTTAAAATGAATTTCAGTACTAATACCATCAATTTCAAATGTAATGAAATCGTTAGTATCTGTTATAACAAATGAAGCGATAGTGCTAAAATCAAGAACTCTGAAAGCTAGTGGTTCATTCTGAAGACCAAGGTTAGTTTGTAATTTTAATGTCCCGTAATCATTAGGGTCTGTACTTTGCAAATAGAACAACATTTTTATTATAATTAAAAATATGAGTATATCCGCATATTCTTATGAAGCTGATAGGGCGAAAAGATTAATTTTCGGTTCATACACGTTTTCATTTAATGATGAATGTTTAATTATCACTGATGGAAAAACTGAACATTATATATCATGGAAAGAATATGAAAAATTCATTCCAATATTAACGCCATGTACAATGCCTTTTATTAAAAATGGTGAAATTATTGAAAAAGATAACACAACAGTATATAGGTCTGTTTATGAAGCATTAGAATATATGTTGAATTATAATCCCGAAAGATTTGACCCAAGCACTACGCCATGTGCAATGCCCTTTATTAAGGATGGTGAAATCGTAAGGGTTCCGAATTCAACGGTTTATACAACTGTTCAAAACAGTTTACAAAACATTTTAGCGAATATCTTTAATTCAGAAACTACAGAAATAAAATTACCGTATATAACAGATGCTAAAGAAATTAAATCAAGAATTACAACATTATTTACATCACTTAATGATTTAATGACTTATATAATTAATACTCCTTCACCGACTACGGCATTTGATCCAAACTCGACGGTTTGCAGTGTACCTTTCATAAATGACAGTTCATTAATTACTTTAAGGGATTCGACAGTAAATGAATCATTAAAGGCTTCATTAATGAAAATCATTGATTTTAACTCATTCATGAATTCATATAATTCATTAATTAATGTTTCATACACTTCTAAAGAAGGTGAACCAAAAACGGTAGATAAAGCGGTGTATGAAATAAAAGCATCAATGACGAAATTGAATTCGTTAACTTTTGACGGTGATAGTTCCGTTAACAGCATGACATCAGGGAAAACGATTTTAACGAAAGAATATTTAAAATCTCATGTTAGTGAGTTCGTTGAAATTGAAAAAGAAGGCGGAATTAAGTTAGATCCACTGGGTTTCATTTTCGACTTAGCGAATGCGGGCGTTAGTTTTGCAGAATGGACAACTATACAGAGTGAAATAAATGCAATATGGACGTTTTTGGGGTCAAAAGCGGGAATGGGTGAGCTTGTAGATGCTGCAAGAACATTAGGTGAAACGGGAAATTTTGTAGATGGTTTTAAAAGACTTGTTTCAAATGTTTTAACAAACACAAAGAAATTATTTAGATATACCGTACATAACGGACAGATTTTCGAACAGGTAGCAACAAACCCTCCGGTTATGGCTGCGTTGATGATGGCTAGAGACATAAACTAAGAAGAAGGAGAACCAGAGGATACGGGTCAGGTTATTCGAGACATTAAAAACGTATATCCTGAAGTTATTGATTTATTTAGAGGTGTTAATGATTCGATTTCAAATCATTCTATAACCATTGATGAAGAGAATAAATTAACAGATTATATATTCGTCATTATTGCAGAACTAATGAAGAGAATAAATGAAAAAGGTATTGATGATATCATTAATGTAGCGATGTAATGATGAAAAGAAATTTTGACTCATTATTTACAGAACCGAAAACAGAATATAGTCTTTATGACGTAATTACTGAATTAATGAAAAAGATTAATGATAATAAGAGTTCTGGCGGAAGAGTTGAATTAGAAGTGAATGATGTTAATGAGAAATTAGATAGTAAAGCAGATAAAGACCATGTTCATTATATAAGTTCAGATGAACAGATTATAACGGATTATCATGGATATTTAACACAGGATGAAGAAGTGAATACGGAAGATGTTAATGAAAGAAGATATAAATTCATTCGTGCTGAAGGTTATGACACAAGATGTGTTATAAATTATGATACAACAGGTAAAGCACCAGAAGCATTTGATTATAACGATGAAATTTATGCTTCATACTTCTTTGTTAACGATGTATTAGTTGAACCAAGATTTATGTTGAGAGTTAAGGCAAAAATAACTTTTGAAGATGCTATTAAAAATAAAGCTGACAAAGATGAACTTGACGCAACGAACAAAGTTTTGGAATCTCATAAACATAATATCTCCGATATAAATGAACTTCAAGCTACATTAAATAGTAAAGCAGACAAGAACCATACACATGAATCCTTCACTACTGTTAGAGCAGACGACATAATATTGAACTATACCCTTGGTTCAAGTGCACCTTTAGAAAATCCAAGTACAAGCGTAAAAGATACTCTTAATAGTTTAGATAGTAAATGTATGAATATCGAAGGTCATGTTCAAAACTTTGAAACATATGAACTACTAGCAATGTTAGATAAAATTCTTGAATTTGAGAGAATCGAACCGTTTATCAAGGAGGTGTGGATGATAAAATTCCTTCTAGAAATTTGAGAGAATCGAACCCTACACATTTATCGGAACTCGAAAGGGATTATTGGAAGGATAAAAATATGCCAAAATTAATCAAAAAATTTTTATGAACTAAATATATTTTATGTCTGTAATTAATTAGTTAATAAGGTAACGGATGAACTGCAGAAATATATTTTATCGTTAATGTTTTCATGAATTTTATATATTAATGTTTTCATAAATACTGTAAATTTACGCCAAAAATATTTTTAGTTGAAAAGGGTAGATATAACCCGATATCTAACCCCATTTCTACCCTCATGAATTTTCACGAAATAAAAAAATAAAGTTAGTTTTTATTTTATTTTTATTTAATTATGTTTTGTCCATCCATCCCTCTCTAAACCTTCTAAAAGTTTTTTATAAAATTTTTCTCTGTGTATATAATCATTATATACAGCCTTTTCATTTAATCTATAAACACCATCTTCATAAATGAAAAATTCATCAGATGAACTATCATTTTCTATTTCTTCTAATTCACTGGCTTTCTTTAATTATTTTTTATTCCAATCATCAAAATGAGGTTTCATATTTTGTATGAATTTTTCTTTAGAATCTGGATTATAATTATATTTTTTACAAAATTCAGTATAAGAATCATAATAATGTTTTGCACGTAATGGATACCCCGTTTCTACTTCGAATACAAAAGTAATAGGTTTTGATTCATTCATTTCTTACAAATTAAAAAAATAAATTATTCAAAAATGTAAGACATTAATTTTTAAAGTTAGTTTTTATTTTATTTTTATTTTTTTATTTTTATATAAATATGATTACAAAAATCGAAACATCAGCACTTTCAACAGCATGCACGGCACCAAATTCATTAGTCATGAATCCTACGTCAATGTTAGTAGAAATGAAAAACTTCATTCCTTCTTCATTTACTTTCGAAACAGAAATACAAAAAATTAAGCAGGAACTTTTAACAAGTAATTTAGACTGTAGCGCGAAAGATGAAACAAATGGACAGGAGCTATATGAAATGCAAGATATCATAGACCATTTACCTAAATTACCTGAAGTACAGCAACAGAAACTAACTATTCCTGAATTCGATGAAATTGAAGTTAAAGTTAGTGATTCAGCAGAAATTAAGAAATTCATTCGTAAAGTAAATTCTGAATTTTTGGGTTTTCACTGTAACCACAAGGTTATGGATAAAGACTGTGATATGGTTTATAAAAACATTTCTGATATTTATAAATCTGAGGAGTTTAAGACTTACGATAACTTTGTTTCATTAGCTGCTATGTGTGTATGGGAGATTAGAGATAAAGACAGAAGAGGTAAAGTATGGCATGAACAGATAAAACCAACTGCTTCAGATTTAAAGAAAGCCATTGATGCTTTAGTTATTTTAGCAGGTAAGGTTTCAGAATATAACGCCAAAATGAATCCTCAGTGTTCGAAATGTAAAGCAGCAATAAGGAAATATAATTATTCAGTAAAAGAGATAGAAAGAATGAGAAACGATTACGAAGATTTAAAGAAAGAAGCAGAGAAACCAGCAGAAAATAAAATGAACATGTTAGAATTTCTGAATAAAAACCATCCCACAGCTGATGATTTCCTTTTATCTGATGTCAAGAAGAAGTATAAAGAAACTTTCGGTATCGTTAAAACTTTTGATATATTAACTGAAGAAATAGAAGCTACAAAAATATTTAAAATTTCACGAATTCATAACGTATATCATGTGAAACGTTTATAAAATGACTGGGGTAGAAATGAGGGTATAAATCGGGTTATATCTACCCTTTTCAACTAAAAATATATTTTTGCTTTAATTTATCTTACATTCTTCATTTATGTTCCCTCATGGACTTTACATCATTCATGAAGTTATAATTCAAGAATTTATGATTCATGAAGTTATAATTCACGAATTTATTATTCAAGAATTTATGATTCACAAGTATTCAATTTTGAGATAAATGGAATTATAATTCACGAATTTATAATTCACGAATTTATGATTCATGAAGTTATAATTCAAGAATTTATGATTCATGAAGTTATAATTCACGAATTTATGATTCCATCTTTTCTTCATTAGGGTCTAACACCAAAACGAATATTTATGGATCCTCTGTACCTACAAATTCAATACTTCTCAATTTCCATGCATAAAAGGAAAAAACCTAAACCCGGTTGGAGTCGAAACGAGTTCCCCGATACCTCTGAGGAGCGAGTTCATCCCACTGAGCCACGAGCCGCTTACATTATTTAAATAAAAATAATATATATGTTATGTATTCCTCCTTTCATGTTGATAATGTTATGTTTTACATTTATCAAAACTTATAAAGCCTCAGGGTCGATTTCTTCAACTATTTCACTACCTTCTTCATCATATTCAATCGTTGCTTCCTCAATTACTGGTAGGAGCTTTTTGATTATATTTTTATTCGTTATCGTCTTCAGTGATGAAGGATAATATTTTGTTATCATTTCTCCTTTTTTATATTCTTTCGGCTGCGATAAATCTAAAACGATGCTGAAAAATTCAGCGTTAGAGTTCTTCATTATTGTATAGTGTGTATCTTTGATATTTACAAATATTCCTTTCTGTTTAAGTAATACTGCTATTTCATGTGGTGTGTAACGTTTTCTATCAATAATGATAGCGTATGGTTTAACAAACTGACCGTATTTAGATTCTTTCACAAACTTTTTATTTAATATAACGTTCACGTTTTTTCCATTTATGAATTCACCCTTAACAGCAGTAGCGAGAGCATTGTATGAATAGAACTTGTACTCAGACATTATTTTATTAAAATTAAAAATATAAATTATTTTAAAAAATTAACTTAAAAAAATAAATTAGGGAAAACCACAACCACTTTTTTAATCACGATTTAAATATATAAATCGCGATTTTTTAGAAAAATTGCGTTTTTTAATGAATTGCGATTTTATTGTGGTCGCGATTTTTCAAAAAAATCGCGATTTTTATGGAAAATTGTGATCAAAATTAAACGCGATTTTCTTTATCAATCGCGAACATAGAACAAATCGGAACCATGATTTTGGACCCCATTAAGCGAAAAGGTCGCAATTAAATTCAATAACAAAGCAATTCACAACGATTTTTTGAATCTAGAATGGCTGTTTATCCATTTTAGACTGCTCACAATATGGTTTTTCTGCATACTTGCCGAAATCAGAGATCTAAAATCAAACAATCTCGATAACAAATACCTCAATCCCACTTTACTGGTCAAAATTCTTGAAGTCTTACTTTACTGCACTAATTAATCATAATTTACCTTTAACTAAAAAATATTACATAAATCTAACAAAAAAAAACCTTTAGCAATAAAAATACATTTGCTCAAGCCTATCGGCAACTCAAATCTAAAAAACTTTTTATAACATTCTTATTACAATTTTTATTTTATTCTTATATTTATATTTTTTAGTTCACTTTTTAAATAATGATCTTTAGATTGAACCAATAACGCGATTTTCCATATAAATCGCGATTTTTTTGAAAAATCGCGACCACAATAAAATCGCAATTCATTAAAAACGCGATTTTAAAAAAGTCGCGATTTTTCTAAAAAATCGCGATTTATATATTTAAATCGTGATTAAAAAAAGTGGTTGCGGTTTTCCCTAATATATTTTTATGGAAAAATATTTTTTTTATCTGATAGAAAAGATGACAGAAAGAAGATTTTTCAATTTAGATGTCTATTATTTACAACCCCCACTATTTACATATATAGAAGTAAAAATAAATGAAAGGGCTACATATAAAGAATATATACAATTTTGTAGAAAAAACGGTTATCGACCAGATTCCAAGGATATATTCTTGCAAAATATAAAACCTCTTATAAAAGTTAAGAAATCAAAGAAAATTCCACAATCAATAGAAATATACTTAGATGAAACTTCTGACGGATTTCACAGAATAAATGAAAAGGCTTTATATAAAGATTTTGTAAAATATCTTATTCGAACTTCTGAGGCTGCATATGTGAACATAAAATTTATTGAGTGAATTTTTTTTTAAAAAATAAATTTTATTTTTTACGGAAAATATTTTTTTTATTTTCCATAAAAGATGTATAAAAAGCTATCTAGATTAGACCATGAAGAAATTAAGAAGTTATTGAATAATGCTGACATTGAAGTTAGCAAAAGATATGCAACTAACAAATCTTCATTAGCTAAATACCTCAATGATTACAGAGGTGTAGTCACTTACGAGAAAATTAATGATTACATTAATAACAAAACATTTCCTTTAAATGATGTTCAGGTTAATTTATATCATAAACAAGCGGTACCGAAGGAAGTTAGGCAGGAAATTCATGATATGATGAATGTTGATGTAGGAAGGACAAGGACAGCAGTACCGAAGGAAGTAAGAAAAGAAATGTATGATATAACTAATGTTGATGTAGGAAAGACGCGTAAGGCGGTACCGAAGGAAGTAAGGCATGAAATGCATGATATAACTAATGTGGATGTAGGTGAAACGAGAAAGAAGAAAAGCGATGAAGAAAAGAAAAATATAGCTGTAAAATATGCAAAAGCAATTGCACAATTACGCAAAGCAAACGAAGTGATTAAATCTATAGATGATAAAGCTCTTGATGGCGAGAAATGGTTAAAGAATGATGAAAATAATAAACGCAAAAATGTTAAAGCAGGAAATAGAATCATAGATTTTAACATTAAAGAACTCAATGAAGAAAACAGAAAGTATTTACATGAACGTTTCGGTAAAATGTTTATTAGGCTTCTGCAGAAGATAAAAGTAAATTCACAGCAAAAATGGATGATTTGTTATAGACTTGATGGTAAATTTACTAATTCAACATTGAATATCGAGAACATCGGAGCTTTACTTCATCAGTTAAAGCAAGAAAACTTTATAACAGAGATTGAAGCAAACGCAGCCGGAATAATTGAAAAACATTATGATTTCTTTATGACAAATATTAAGAACCTCGAAGAAATTAAAATGTATGATTTAACCGAATATGAAGGATTAACGATGAGCGATATTAAGAAAGGTAAGCCACAGAAGAGAGAAAAAAGAGATGAAAGCAAATTAACAGCACGTCAGCAAAGATTATTAAACAGACTTAAAGATATAGGAGATAAACAGGATATAGATGATTTTTGGAATGAAATTCTTGATGAAAAGAGAACGAATAAAAAGAGAAGTGGTAAGTTTTGGAAATATATTTGTAAATTACCTATAAATCTTGAGCGCTATCAAATTTTCAATGAACTTAACAAAAGAACTGCAAAATTGATGACAGAAGATAACTGCTTCGTTTATGCTTGCATTCAGGCTGGAGTTGATGAGCAGACTGTAGACCACATGCGTGAAGTCATTAGAGTTAGAGATTTTCCACAAAGTAAGATTCAGGAAATTTCTGACGCAACAGGGATAGAGTTTAATGTTACCATTGGTTATTTCGATAATTCAAAAGATAATAAGAGAAAAACATATACGCCATCAAAGACAGAAATAAGGCAAACTATAGATTTATTACTCGTCGAAGACCATTATATGTTAAATGAAAGATTACCCATGACAACATATTTTATCAAAAATTATAACGAAATTCTCAAATCATTAGGCGGCTGGAATATCGAGCGTCAAATGAAAATATATAAGAAAAGAGAAAATAGATTTATCATTGATTCTTCACGAACAACTCCTTTATGGGATATTTTGAAAACATTAAGAGAGTGCAATTACTTTGAACCTTTATCTTATGGTGAACTTTTCACTTATGCAACAGATTTATATAAACAAAATCTCGCACCGTTTAAAGATTTAAATTATACTCCTAAATACTGTGTTCAGTTAAAGAAAAAGTCTGAAAGTAAAGATAGTGATAAATCAAAACAAAAATTCATTCCTGAACACATTTTCTTCGCTGACTTTGAATGTAGCACTGATGGAGTTCATAAAGCGTTTAACATTTGTTATGATAGTGAAGATGGAAAGATTAGCGAAAGCATTTGGGGTCAAAATTGTGCAACAGAATTTTTAGAAAGAATTCCAGATAAGAGTTTAGTATATTTTCATAACTCAGTTATGATATCAATTTCATTTTAAGACATTTAACAGAAATCAGGAACACCAATTATTAAGGGTTCTAGAACAATGCAGATAACGGGAATATATAAAGGTAAAGCAATCATTATAAAAGATTCATACACTGTTATAAATAAGAAGCTTAAACTATTTCCTGAAATGTTTCATTTACAAACTGGACCCAAGGAAGTATTTCCGTATCAATATTATTCAAGTTCTTTATTAGTTAATGATAACAAAACTGGCGTAATTTCTGAAGCGTGTAAGTTTGTAAAAGATGTTGGAACGTTCATGAAAAACATAGATTTAATCGAAAACTGCAGAATAGATGAAAACCATTTCGATTTAGAAAAATATAGCTCATTTTATTGCAAACAGGACGTAAGGATTTTAAGAGAAGGTTTCGTTAAGTTCAGAAATGATATATTAAAAGAATTTGATTTAAACGTTTATGATTACGTTAGCATTTGTTCAATTGCTAACAAACTTTTCGAAAACAGAGTATATTCCCAATGGAAATTTATATGACCTCTCAAATAAACCAAGAGAATTTATTTCACGCTGTATTCAAGGTGGTAGATGTATGTTAGCTGATAATAAGAAACAAAAGAGCGAAAAGAAATTCATTGCAGACTTCGACGCTGTTTCACTATATCCATCCGCTATCGCGAGACTTTATACTTTAGAAGGAATTCCAAAGGTTATGAAGAAAGAAATGTTAAGCTCTGAATATTTGTTAAAACATTTATTCGATGATGACCAGGGCGAGCCTGAAAGTGAGAAATTCATTTCTGGCTTCTTCGTTTTAATAAAAATAACTGAGATTAAGATTAAAAGGCACTTTCCACTTATAACAGTAGATCCAGAATTAAACCCGGAGCTAAAGGCGAAAAGCACCAAGGGTAAATCCAAGGACAAAGCCAAGGACAAAGCCACTGTTCCGAGAAGTTCTAACACATGTTGTTTAATGTACGTGGACCACATAGCTTTGCAGGATTTAATAAAATATCAGAGCATCAGCTGCGAAGTATTACAGGGTTACTACTACGATGAAAAAAGAGATTTTAGAATAAGAGATGAAGTTAAGAAATTATTTGAATTGAGATTAAAGTATAAGAAGGAAGAAAATCCGCTACAAGAAAATATTAAATTAATTTTGAACAGTATTTATGGAAAAACTATTTTGTCCCCGATAGAGTCGAAAATTAAAATCATTGATGATAAAGATGCTGTTAGGTATGCCATCAGAAATTATAACCATATTATTAAATTTGAAGGTTTAGATGGTTCGGATAAAACTATTTTCAAACTCACTAAAAGCATTTGCAGACACTTTAACTTTTGCCCCTTAGGTGTTAATATCTTATCTATGTCGAAACGTATCATGAATGAAGTATTTTGCACTGCTGAGGATATGGGCTTGTATATAGCATACCAGGATACAGATTCGATGCACCTGTATAATGAGGATATACCACGTTTAGCTCAGGAATTTAAGAAGAGATACGGTCGTGAATTAATAGGAAAGAATTTAGGTCAGTTTCATTCAGATTTTGCAGAAATCACAAAAGGTAAACAAAGTTTAGCCTATAAAAGTATTTTCTGTGGAAAGAAGACTTACATTGATTTACTCACGAATAATTTAAATGAAGTTGCATTTCACTGCAGAATGAAAGGCGTAAAACAAGATATTATAGCTTTAACAGCAAATGAAATGTTTCCTGATGCAGTACAATGCGTTTATGATGAAGATAAAGGATTAATGATTCCTCAGGGAAGATATGATAAAGATAGTGAGTTTTCAGTTATGAAATTATATGAAGCCCTTCATATGAGGAAATTGCATTTGATTTATGCAAATCAACAGCACCCTGTTTTGAAGAGAAGTTTAACTTTTCAATAACGACTAAAAATACTTTCATAAGGAAATTAAAGTTCTGAAGTCATTAAGATATAATAATATATTTTTCGTTCAAGACAAAAATAAACTTTTCATATTAAATTATGTAAGCGTTTGAATTTACTATATAATGCATTCTTTTTATTACATCATAAACGTTAACATATAATGAACCATTTATGTTTTCATTAATGTATAGTTCTTTATACTGACGACCGTTATAATAATAAAACAAATCTGCATCGATGTCGTAAAATAAATCCTCAAATTCATGATTTCCATAATGTGAAACAGTAATTGAATTTTCACTGATTTCATCAACGAAATTATATTCTACTCCATTTGCTTTACTTCTATTTCTATTATTTGTAGAACTTGAACACCAATGTAGATTATCAATCTTATTATTATTTCTAACTTTATCGTAATGGTCAACTTCCCCAAAACTATCAGGATTATCAATCCACTGAATAGCTATTAATCTATGTTTAAGATATTTTTTACCGTTAAGGGTTAATCTTATATATCCATTCTTTTCTTCATACTCACTGACAGTCTTTCCGTTTTTCTTCTTCTTATTTGATACGGATATTTTGTGTTATTTCGTAATCTTCATCAGCTACTAATGTTTCCCAGTTATTTTCCATCGTTTTATAAAAATAAAAAAATCAGAAAATTAAAAATTAACTACATTTTTTTACTCTTCACCTCCATCAGCAGCTAAATTATAATCATCAATTCTAACAGCAGGAATGCCAGCTGGTCTGACTTGAATAGCGAAACAAGCATTTCTAAGAAATCCTAATAAAGGTTTGACAGTGTATTTTTCGCTTATATTTGTATCATCAGCTTTAACACCTAATTTATATGTAATTGGTGCCGTTGATGTTTGACCCTGTTGAAATGTGAAATCAGTTTCCGTAGGGAATCCACAGAGGAAATGAGTGTTATCGTATGATTCATATAAATGTTTAACGCTTCCATCATCAATTAACGACCTCATCACATCTTCATTAAATCCTATCATATCGTTATTTGTATTGCATGCATTAGCAACCATTTCATAGAACACAGGACCATAAGAGCTTTCGGTTCAGCTGGCATACTTCCATAAGCGCCCATTGATAATTGAAGGGTTTCAAATTTAGGATTTTCGAAATTCACGATATAATTATCATTCTTCCTAAATAAAGCCCAAATGCTTTTAACGTTAATTGGTGTATAAGCTGCTGTGAAAGTTGCTGATGGTGAACCTTTACTGAACGAACCGTCCATAGGAATCCAGTCCATTACTTTAATTGGAAAACATAAAGCTTGTGATGTATAATGATCGACTAATTCAGTGTAAATATTTGGATCGAGTGAAAATGCTTTAGGATGAATGAAGCAATCAATGAATTCAGCTGATTTCTTCGTTAATCTTTGTTCAACTGTTGAAACAGTAATTTCACCATTTGATTTTGAAACTGCTGTTATCATATTGAATGGTTCATTCCATGGAACAAATTTATTAGTTGGTGGGTCATAATTATCTTTTACCTGACTGATTAAAGAAGGATTATGAGCTAAAATATCTTCTACCGGCAGTGCTGTTACCTGGAATGCATCGCTACTAAATTTAACCTTTAACTGAATGTTGCCTGCAAAAGCAGGAATAAATCTAATAACTTCTAGAATAAGGAATTTACGACATGGAATCTTTGTTTTAATGTTAAAATCAATTTCAGCTCCTGCAGCTAAAGGTCCGGATATAATTTGACCTGTTCGAACTGTTCCAGAACGTTTCCATACATCTTTATGTCTCGTTTTTGAGAAATCATCAACTTTCTTTATTTGTTCTGTAGTCTGTGAATTAGATATGATATATGCTTCTTCTCTTGCATTATCCTGACTATAAATAAGTCTTCCATTTGCTAATAACTGATATGCTTCAATAGTGTAAATTGATTCATCAAAAACGCCAAAGAAACCTGGAGAATTAGTATTTGGAATTGATGAGCCAGTAATAGCATTATCCACGATATATTTACTTTTATAGGTAGTTGTAAGGAATGTGTTATAAAGGTCTAGCATATTTTCACCTGGCGGAGATAAATTGAATGTGACCCAGTTATGATCCTTTGCGCTTCCCGGTTGTGATGGAATTTTTGAATCGATATATCTTCTATTAGTATCACCAATATTAATTGCATTATCGATTACATCAAAATATGAACGAATTTGATGGATATGTTCAGCTGGTGTAAATTCGTTAAGCTGTTCGTTTTGCATGTTTTATGTTAGATAAAAATATTTATTTAGTTTAATATTCTAACTCTTCTTCTTAGTTGAGGAATTTGTTTCTTTTGTTCAATAATTTCATGTTTTACGTTTTTCACAAACTCTTCATTAATTTTGGTTTCCTGTTCTTTTACTGGTGGGTCTGGATTTTTTGATTCCGTTTGCTTTACAAATTTAGCTATTAATTCTTGATTCGTTATCGAAAGTACATCTGGTTTAGGTTCCGGTTTAGGTTCTGATTTCATTTCCGATTTCATTTCTGGTTTTGTTTCAGATGGGGGAGGTTTTATATCAATTTTATCAGTTTCTGAATTCGTTAATGGAACTCTTCTTTTTCTTACATAAATTTTTCCATCTTTACTTGTTGATACATAATATAATGGATGCTGAATTCCTCTTGCATCATGTAATATAATCGATTGTCTCTCAGATTTTGATAGGCTCATATTTAATTCAAATAAAATTTTTAAATTTTGAATTTTTTATCGGTAATCAAATGAGTCAGGGATTAGATATTGAAGCCATCAAAAAAGAAATTCGTGAGCAGATATTAACAGAACTAAAGACACCAAAAGCCGAAGAAAAACCACAAAAACCAAAAAGGAAATTAAGTGAAAAGCAGTTAACCGCATTAGCTGCAGGAAGAGAGAAGAACCCGCGAATGAAAGCAAAAAGAGAACGTGAGGCTAAAGAAAAGGCGGAAAAGGAAAAGGCTGAATCCATTGAGAAGAAAGAATAAATGATATATTTTTGTTTGTAATAAATGTATAGACAAGTACCTTTAACAGTCTTTCAGTTCTGAAGACGAAAATGTTAAAATAAATGGAAATAGAATCACATTTAAATTACCTATTGACTGGTCTGTTAATATAAACGAAAAATATATTGGTTTATCAAGTATGTACATAACGCGAGGATTTAGAAAAGTTGAATTTGAGCTCGAAGTTGTTGTTATAAACGAAACTCAAGAATTTAAGCAAACTATTCACATATATAAATATTTCAAAGACGACACAACATTATATGAATGCATGAGTGATTTTAACGAAATTTTCGAAAAGAAATTTAACAAAAACGCTTTAGGATTAAATGTGTATCTTGATAAATTAAAAGAAGAAGGAATTCAACCACAAATTATAGACTTTCATTATGAATTTATTGAACAAATAGATGATTCACATACATGCACATTTGTTATATACTCACCGTTTAATGAAATAGCAGAAAAGAGACAAAGTGATTTTAGGATAGGTTTTAAAATTTCTCAGTATAATGAAGACTTCATGAATGTATTTAATTATAAACCCGGAGAAGAACGAATAGTATTATTACCAATAATAACATATAATGTATGGGACAGAAAACAAGTCATCTTATATTCAAATATCGCTAAAGGGGTTGAAAATGAATTTATTGGACATACTAGATCATCACCATTAACAAATATTAAATATTATAAGTTATCAGGAAATAATAGAGAGTTTTGGATTGATATGTATTCTACACACGATCATAAATGCCCCGTTGTGTTACCCGAAGACGGAAAGGATGTTTTCTTCCTTGAGGCTCAGTTACTGAATTCAACTATTGCAACTTTATAAGAAAATTCACAAGGTTAGAAATGAGGTTAGATATCGGGTTAGATATACCCTAAAATTAATTTTAGCATTTATGATAAAATTCATGAGGTTAGAAATGAGGTTAGATATACTCTAAAATTAATTTAGCATTTATGATAAAATTTGGTATATACAGAATTAAAAAATAAATTTAAAAAATTTTTAAGTTAATTTATTTTTAAGTTTATTTTTAAAAAATTATTTTTTTATTTTGTAAAGTGTCAAAAATTTTAACGTTAATTTTTAAGTTTATTTTTTAAAAAAATTATTTTTTTTTATTTTTTGTAAATGTCAAATGTATTTTACATGTCAAACGGTTTTTGTAAATTCTAGTAATTTTGGTTCCGAGGGGCGTAGACCCTTGGTACCGAATTACTAGATACTAACTTATCCGATATATGAATTCAGAATTTAGGTTAGATATGACTGCCTTTACTCTGAAATACTTAAATAATCTCATCTCAAATAAGCCCTCGCTCCTTTCTGATAGATTATTCAATTCAGTTATTTAAATATTTTGAATTTATACAAGGTTTAATCCAAAATATTTAAATAAAACGAGATTTTATTCTTAACAAACATATTGATTTCCTCAGCAACTATTATTCAAATTTGTTAGTCAAAAAATCATTATTTGCATTGAAATTTATTTAGCATTCCCAATTTTTTTTTGAGAAAATTTGATGGATTGATTAATTTAGATTTTTATTTATATGGCCTTGTAAGCATTGAACTGATCTTCAATCTTTTTGTACAGCATATTATAAACCTGGATAATTTGTTCGGAGGTTAGAGGTTGGTAATCTGGCACGATAATTCTCGCATCTGTATTTGGAACTAAATCTCCCGGTCTAGCAAACTTAGCTGGTTGAAGTAATCCTTCAACACCAACATATCGACAATTGACGGTATAAATACCATTTGCTTTTACAACTTTCATTACAGTAGCTGAAAGACCTACACCTCTTGCAATCTGTTGTAAGCCAAAATCAATCCTATAGAAAACTTGCTTTGATAATGAAGCATACTTTGTACGACTAAAATAGTTAACAATTCTGTCTTTTTCGATATTGAAATCAAGAGATATCTGATCTACAATAGAATAGAGATCAGTTGTTGTATAGTCTTTTTCAAGTGTTCCAGTATCTACATTAAAAACAGAAACTGGAAGTTGATATAGACTGTGATGGCCAACTAAGAATGCAATGTCTGGCCAACCTTTCTGTAGAAACTTTGAGATGGCGAGTTGGAGTGGAAACATTCAATTCAATGTCAAATGACAAATCTGTCACAAAGAAGATTTGGTTGGCTTTCATGCTGACTGTTAGGCTGAAAATTTTAAGCATTATATATTAAACAAATTTGAAAGGATTAAACATTGTTTACAACTATTCAATTATTTGGCACTTCGAGGTATTTTATAGAAATAACCATAACTAGATCATGCACATATCCTTATCTATCTATCTTTATGACGTTTTAGATACGTACAGAGTTTATTGGAATACTAAGCATTTCAAATTCATTAAAAATGGAACCCGAATTGATCTATGTCAAATATAAGTTACGCTTATGATACAGATAATTCCTTTTTCAAATCCAGACCTTTTATTTCACAATGTTTATTGAACTTGAAGACAATAAAATTCTTTTTTCCATGGATATACTATATATTCACAATACACATTAGTATATGTGGGTATATATTACTATAGACAGTTACCGGTTAAGCTCTTAGGATAGCAAGAGAGAAATACCCGAAGAAATCCAAAATTTGAAAACACTTTCAAAATTTTAGAGGGAGAGCTCGAGGTGCCATAAAATTCCTTCCTTACAAAAAAATTTGAATTGCACTTTACCAGTAGTCATGTGATTTTATCCCAAGCATATGGGGATTCTAAATTTTTGTCCCTATCGTTATCCCAATTGAATTTTTTTTGGAATTTAAAAATTTTTTTCTCCATGTAAACTTAAATTTTAATTTTTACCACTAAAATGCAATATTTTGTTACATATTAAGTTCTGTCAAAATGTAAGCTATTGAATTTTTTGAGAGGGATATAATCGTCGAGGAAGTAAAAAGTGACGCTTTAGGAAATATTATTAGAAATATGATAATAAATATATTTGGAAAAATATGTTTTTTTTCAAAAATTGAAATGTTCATAGAATATTTTGAAATATGTAGGGAATTGAATTCGGTAATATATAATAAACAGGATTTTTAAATTTCAAGGAAAAATAGCTTTTTTGAATACTTTTGAGAACTCTTCTCAAAGATCATGATTCAAATATATTAAGGAGCCAAAATATTAGAGATGAGTTCACAATCAAAATTTTCTCACTTTTCTTCCAAATTGACATCCTTACTCACCACTTTCAAGTTTTTCATACATATATCTTACTCATTCATTTGGAATACGAGGTCTCGAGTTTTCGTTCATTTTTTTTACTTTACAAAACTGTTTATTTTTCAGAATTTTTAAATTTGAAAAAATCCATTCTATATCTGATAAATAATATATTATTTTTCAATCAAAATATTTTGATTATCATCTCAAAAGTGTTCTCAAAACCTAGTTTTTCTTATTTTGGATAATCTTAATATTTATATTATTATAAACTAATTGACCACCATATGTTTTTGTATACTTTTACAAAAAAATTGATAGATTTGTGATACTTCCTCCGACGATAGAATTGAATAGCTTACATTTTGACAGAACTTAATATGGAACAATTTCAACAAATTAATGAGTAATAATATTTTAATTTATAATAAATATTATAAATCTCCTCAATTTAATGTAATCATTGTATTAATTTTTGTTGAAAATATAAAATCTTCAAGTAAATGATGTGAATTTAATATTTTTAGAATGTTGTTTAATTGTACTATATTATGCATGTAAAATTTTGTTACAATACATTTTATATGGGATCCCCATTGCCAAATTGAGAGAAAATTGAGAGGTGGGATTGGGCTAGCCCAATTCAAAATATCCCGGGTGGAAATAAAAAAATTAACAATTCAACATAAAAAAGCATCTTAAATAATAATGATAAAAAGAAATTTTGTATGAATTTCAATCAAATTTGTTTTTGTTCAACTTAAGAAATCACTTCATTAATGAAAGAAGTCGGGTTCACAACATATCCCGATCTTGAAACGAAACAACATGTTTACATGCGATATAAACATGAAGGTAGTCCCAAGTGGTATGTAAAATGCAATGAACTTGTGACACGATCTGATGGCGTAGTTTGCCGGTGTTCAATGCAAGAACAAAGGGAGGATCATTATAAAAACTGTCTTAAGACTCATGTTCACACATGCCAGGCCGGAGAAGCATTATCGCAGCAAACATTACTTGACTACTACAATAAAGGTAAACAGCCAAATGATCCAATGTTGGATTTATCGAATGTATACGATGAAATGACCATTTTTACCGGTAAGTTCAACCTTGCTTTAGACACATTTGCATCCCCAGAATTCACGCATGTTGCAAAGATTTTCATTATGTTCACAATATATCAAATGATGAACAAATACAAACAACTTCAGTCAGCTAATATCAATCCGGAAAAACTTGCTGACAAATTATATAAGCCTATTACACGTGATGAGATCCGAAATAGATTGATTGCTATTGCTAACAGCATACACCTTGCTAAAGTTCTCGAATTCGCCAAAAAAGCATACACTTGTGTCGCCATCGATGAAGGCAAGACACATGATTACCACAATCTTGATTTTGTCTTAACAAATCCGTTGGAGCAAATGAAGCCATACCCAGTAGAGGCGATAGATATGAAGGATGGCCAGACAAGTCAGGATTATAAATCCGCAATAACAGCAGGATTTAACAGAATTGACATTAGGAGTTAGCATACATATCTTCAGTACTGAGGCACTGCGCGCCATCTTACTGAAGATATGTCAATCTGACACTCTACAAAACCGCTAACGTATATTTTACATCGCAGATGCAATATTTCTAATAACCTTAAACTATTTCTGTCACGTAAAGTATTTATCATATAAACCACCTCATCTCACCTCTCTGTACGTTATATATTGTGCGCAGGTCATTGCCCATGGCAACTCCCCGCGACACAATGCACGTGCATGAAAAAATAAACGTTCTCACTAACGTTCACACTAACGTTTTCACAAACGACTTCACTACTGTAAAAAATAAACGTTCTCACTTACAAAAGTATTGCAACTCCTCCCATTGCTGTGCTTCACATAACAGCTCATAATCTTCAGTATCACTACTGTCGCTCCAATCGTCTGAGTCAAATTCACTGTCAAAATAAATGTTAGTAAGTTTTGACAAATGTAATGAAACACGTTTACCGTTTGTATCTATTGCTTGTATAAACTTTCCATTATGTTTACTATCATAAATGCTTAAACTAACTTTACCCTTTCTCCCTCGTATCTGATAGAATGTATTCTCACGCGGAACGAAGAACAAATTCTTGAACTCATGACCGTTGTAGTTTGTTATCTCAATAGTTTTCGTCATTTATATAAAAATAAAATAAAAATAAAATAAAAAATAAACTTAAAAATAAACTTAAAAATAAATGATATCATCACCCTCACATGTATGAAAACATAGCACAAAAATAAATTTAGGGTAGATGGTTAGATCTAACCTCTTTTTTCACCTCTTTTCTACCCTGTTGAATTCATTGCTTTATAACTCTCTTCCTTTCTCCAACTCTTCTAACTTCTTCTTAAGTTCAGCAATGTTGTCCTCATGAAGTTTAATCTTCCTTAATATACTTTCTCTATCTAATGGTTGCTTTATCTTTCTAAACTGAACTCTACCATCCTTCATAGTATGAATGTAAAAACCTTCTGGAATAGTTCCTGATTTAATGTATTCTACCAAGAACTTTTGTTTCATTGCTTCAGTGACTTTATTTGTCATTTCAATCAAATAAAAATTTTAATATTAAATAAAAATAACGTTATTTTTTCAATAAGGAAACGCAGGAGTTTTACGATTTATTTGAGGAGTAGGTTCTGGTTTAAATGTTGGAGTCGGTTTAGGAGTTGACTTTTGAACAGGAGTTTGTACTTCCATAGGTTCAGGAGTCATTGAAGGTTTTGCTTGTGAAGGCGTTGGTTTTGGCGAAGGTGTCGGAGTTTGTTTAACTTCAGCTACTTCAGTATTATTTACAACATTTGCTTTATTTCTTTTCAACATCATAACTGCTCCTGCTGTAGCTAGCAAACCTAGTGGGAGACCATATTTTATATAAGGACTTGACCAAATGCTATTTTTGACAGGAGCTGGTGGAACACCTAACCTTGGTGAGACTGCTCTTTGCCATTGTGCAGCTCGTAAGAAATATTCAATAGGTGCTCCATAATCGTTTGGTAAAGTTTGTTTCATAGATGGTGAAGGTTCACGAGAGCTTGATGAAGAACTCATTTATAAGCTTCAAAAATAAACGTTCATCCTTTATTCCTCACTGTCGTCCGTAGCTAAGTTATAGTCATCTAATCTTATTATGGGGATGCCATTAGCACGCACCTGAATGGCAAAGCAACAATCCCTCATAAATCCAATAAGTGGCTTTGGTACATTTTCAGTTGCTAGTTCAATAGGTCCTTTAACAGACAATTTGTATGTTATTGGAGCAGTAGATGTTTGACCTTGCTGGAAGCAAAAGTCCACTTCTGTTGGAAAACCACATAAGAAATGTGTGTTGTCATAGCTATCCCATTTATGTTCCACACTACCATCATCCACCAATGACCTCATAACATCTTCATTAAATCCTATCATATCATTGTTTGTATTGCAGGCGTTCGCAACCATTTCATAAAATACAGGTCCATATGATTTTTCAGGTTCTGCAGGCATATTTCCATAAGCTCCCATGGAAAGCTGAAGATATTTAAACTTAGGGTTCTCAAAATTAACATAATAGTTGTCTTTCTTTCTAAATAGTGCCCAAATACTTTTAACATTAATAGGCGTATAAGCTGCTGTAAATGTTGCACTTGAACTATCTGTATTCTTGAGAATGAACCGTCCATAGGAATCCAATCCATAACTTTAACAGGAAAACACAAAGCCTCGTTTGTATAATGTTCTACAAGTTCTGTATAAATGTTAGGGTCTAAAGAGAATGACTTTGGATGAATGAAACATTCATTAAAATCCATCTTTGTTCGAAATAGTTGCTGGGTTACAGTTGTAATAGTAACTGTTCCACTAGCTTCTATTGCCTTCGTTATCATAGTGAATGGTTCATTCCATGGAACAAATTTATTTGTCGGTGGATTTGAATCTGAATCAAATGCAACTTTAAGAGTTGGATTGAAAGCAATGATATCATTTACAGATATAGATGTGCATTGTAATGCGTCGCTACTGAACTTTACTTTAAGCTGAATGTTACCAGCAAATGCAGGAATAAATCTTATAGCTTCTAATGGTAAAAACTTTCTAACAGGAATTCTTAAACGAAGCTTAAAATCAAATGATTTTCCTGCTGTAATTGGACCACTAACAATTTGTCCTGTTCTGCATGTTCCCGAATGACTCCATACATCTTCATGTCGAGTCTTTGAGAAAACATCTACTTTCTTTATTTGTTCGGTAGTTTGTGAGTTTGAAGTTATATATGCTTCTTCTCTTGCGTTGTCTTGAGAATATACGATACGACCATTTGCAAGGATTTGATATCCAGCAACTGCATAGAAAGCGTCATCGAAACCAATCCAAAATCCTGGTGGGTTTGTTTTATTGGAACCTGAACCAATTTCTTTATCTACAATAAATTGACCTTCCATTTTATACGTAATGAATGTATTGTAAAGGTCCAACATATTTTCACCAGGAGGTGAGAGATTGAATGTTACCCATGTGTTATTTTAGAGCAGTTCCAGGTTGTGATGGAATCTTTGCGTCAGAATATTTTCTATTAGTGTCACCAATTTGAACTGCATTGTCTATGATATCGAAATATGAGCGAATCTGATGAATATGCTCTGCTGGAGTAAATTCGTTTAACTGTTCGTTCTGCATGTATTTACTTCGGATAAAAATATCTATTTACTTCATTATTCTCACTCTTCTTCTTGGCATTCGTGGTGGAAGTTGTTTTTGACATTTTCAATGAACTGTACATTCTCTTTTGTCTCAACTTCTTTCACTGGTGGGTCAGGGTTCTTTGACTCGGTTTGCTTTTCAATGAAATTCACGAACTTTGCAATAAGCTCTTGGTTCGTTATTGAAAGAACATCTGGCTTCTTTTCTTCTTGTTCTATTGACTTTTCAGTTTGAATAGAAGGTTTTATATGGGCTTCGTGGACTTCACCCTTGCCATACACCTTAATGTTGTCGCTCTCTGCATTCGCTAATGGAACCTTTCTTTTTCTTACGTATATTTTACCATCTTTACTCTGACTTACATAATAGAAAGGATGTTGTATTCCTCTTGCGTCATTTAATATAATAGACTCTCGCTCTGATTTTGACAAGCTCATTTTACATCGGTTAAAGTTTTAATTTTATTTTTTATCTGCAGTCAAATGACTCAGACAAGTCATATGGACAAGACCCAAGGGGTCATAGATGTTGAAGCATTGAAGAAAGAAATTCGCGAGCAAATTTTATCCGAACTGAAGGAACAAAAACAAGAACAAAAGCCAGAGAGACCAAAGAGAAAACTTAGTGAAAAACAACTTGCTGCATTAGCTGCTGGAAGACAAAAGAACCCACGTTTGCTGGCGAAGAAAGCTAGAGAAGAAGCAAAAGCAAAGGAAGAACAAAAGCTAAAGAAGCTGAAGCAAAGAAAGAGTAAATGGTTTATTTTTATCCGAATTAAATGTATAGACAAATACCTTTAACTGTTGCGTTCAGTAGTGAAAACCCTGACGTCAAAATAAAGGGGAACAGAGTAACGTTTAAGTTTCCAACAGACTGGATTGTGAACATAAATGAAGAGAAGTACATTGGCATAACATCTATGTATATAACACGTGCTTTCAGAAAGGTTGACTTTATACTTCAAGTCGAGATAGAAAATGACGAACAGTCTTTAAGCGCCCAAAACATTCACATATACAAATACTTTAAAGACGATACAACATTGTTGCAATGTATGATTTCATTTAATGAGATGTTCGAGAAAAAGTTCAACATTGAAGTACAAACTTTACAGCCTTTACGTGAGTTTCTTGCACAACTGAAAGAAGAAGGTAGTCAGCCACAACTTATAGACTTTCATTATGAATTTAATGAAAATGAAGATGGAACACATGACTGTCAGTTTGTTATATATTCACCATTCAATGAAGTCGCTAAAGAGAAAGAAAATCCATTACGTATAAGATTTCAAATCTCTGAACCAAGTGATGATTTCAAAAATGTTTTCAATTATGATGCAATGCTTCCGAGGAAAAATGAATTTTCAAAGATTGTAACACCTGGCATTTGGGATAGAAAGCAAGCTATATTATATTCAAACTTAAGTAAGGGTGTTGAAAATGAGTTCATTGGTCATACAAGAACATCACCACTTCCTAACCCTAAATACTATAAATTAACTGGCTTCAATCGTGAGTTTTGGATAGACATGTTCTCCACTCATGACCATAACTGCCCAGTGTTCTTACCTCCAGACCATAAGGACTGTCTCTACATTGAAGCACAACTCTTAAACTCTACCATCGCAGTATTGTAAAATCTACGCTAGCGGCTTATTTTTATCACGAATGACCTCATTGCTGACAAAAATAAATGACCTTATTATTTTTCTCATTCATGACCTCAGAACTTAAGCTTTCTTATGAATGAAGTCTTAGTCTGAATAGAAAAGTTAAACTTTTCAGCAAAGCAAGGACTAGAAGACTTACATAAGTCAAATCCAATCTCTTGACCATCATGAAGTGCTTTGTAAAGTTTCATTAAACTGAACTCAGAGTCTTTGTCATATGTTCCTTGCGGAACCATTAAACCTTTATCTTCATCATAGAAACACTGAACAGAGTCAGGAAACATTTCATTAGCGGTTAAAGCAATAACATCTTGCTTCACGCCTTTCATTCTGCAGTGAAATGCAACTTCATTTAAATCATTCGTGAGTAAGTCTATGTAAGTCTTCTTTCCACAAAATATTGACTTGTATGCTAAACTTTGTTTTCCAGGTGTGATTTCTGCAAAGTCGCTATGAAATTGACCAAGGTTTTTACCAATGAGAACTCTTCCATAACGTTTCTCAAACTCTTCAGCTAAACGAGGGATATCTTCATTGTAGAGATGCATACTGTCCGTATCGCTATAAAAGATGTCCATTCCTAAGTCCTCAGCAGTACAGAATACTTCACACATTATTCTCTTCGACATTGACAGAATGTTAACACCAAGTGGACAGAAGTTAAAGTGTCTGCAAATGCTTTTCGTTAGCTTGAAAATAGTTTTATCTGAACCATCCAAACCTTCGAACTTCACTATATGGTTGTAGTTTCTGATGGCATATCTTATAGCATCTTTGTCATTTACTATGGTTATTTTTGACTCAATAGGAGATAGAATAGTTTTGCCATAAATACTGTTCAGAATGAGCTTTATATTTTCTTGCAAAGGATTTCCTTCTTTCTTATACTTTAACCTTAACTCAAACAACTTCTTTACTTCATCTCTTATTCTAATATCTCTGTTTCCATCGTAATAGTTTCCTTGCAACACTTCACATTTGACACCTTGATATTTTATGAGGTCTTGTAATGTTATATGGTCAACATACATTAAACAGCAAGTGTTTGAACTTCTGGGAACGTTAAGTTCTGGATTTAGTTCAGGGTCACAAACTCTTAATGAGAACAAAGAAACCGGACATAAACTTTTCACCAATGGGTTCCTTTTGGTCGTCATCGAATAAATGTCTCATGAGATACTCTGTGCTTAACATCTCATCCTTCATAACCTTTGGAATACCTTCTAAAGTATAGAGTCTTGCTATAGCGGATGGATATAATGAAACAGCGTCGAAGTCAGCAATGAGTTTCTTTTTGCTCTTTTGTTTCATGTTATCTGACAACATACATCTTCCACCTTGAATGCATCTCGAAATAAATTCTCTTGGTTTATTTGAGAGGTCATAAAGATTTCCATTCGGGAAGTACACTCTGTTCTCAAATAATTTGTTAGCAATTGAACAAATACTAACGTAGTCATAAACGTTTAAATCAAATTCTTTTAATATGTCATTGCGGAACTTAACAAAACCTTCTCTTAAAATTCTTACATCTTGTTTGCAGTAAAACGTGCTATATTTTTCTAAGTCGAAATGGTTTTCATCTATTCTACAACCTTTGATGGAATCTATGTTTTTCATAAATGTATCTGCATCCTGGATAAACTTACATGCTTCAGAAATGACACCAGTTCTGTTGTCATTTGCTAACAAAACACTGCCGTAGTAGTTGTATGGAAATACTTCTTTCGGTCCTGTTTGTAAGTTAAACATAGCAGGAAATAGTTTAAGCTTCTTATTTATAACACTGTAAGAGTCTTTTATAATAATTGCCCTTCCTTTATATAAGCCAGTTATTTGCATTGTTCGTGAACCTTTAATGATGGGAGTTCCTTTCACTTCTGTCATGTGTCTTAAGATGAAGTTTATGTCATAGCTGAGGTTGTGAAAATATACTAAACTCTTGTCAGGAAGTCGTTCCAAAAATTCTGTTGCACAATTCTGACCCCAAATGCTTTCACTCACTGAACCATCTTCACTGTCGTAACATATGTTAAAAGCTTTATGAAAGCCATCGGTACTGCACTCAAAGTCAGCAAAGAAAACGTGCTCAGGAATGAACTTGCACTTATTTTTATTTACTTCTTTTGACTCGGCTTTCTTCTTCAGTTGTACACAATACTTTGGAGCATATGTCAAATCTTTAAATGGTGCAAGGTTCTGTTTATATAAGTCAGTCGTATATGTGAAAAGTTCTCCATAAGAAATAGGTTCGAAATATTTGCACTCCCACAATGTTTTCATAACATCCCATAACGGTGGTGTTCTATCATAACGAACTACATATTTATCTTCTCTCTTTGTATAAATCTTCATCTGTTTCTCAATGTTCATTCCACCACACTCCTTCAAGATTTCTATATAGTTGCGAATGAAATATGTTGTCATTGGTAATCTTTCATTTAGCATGTAGTGGTCTTCAACAAGAAGTAAGTCAATAGTTCGAGCAGTTTCACATTCTTTTGGTATGTAGTGAATTATTCTGTTATCTTTGGAGTCATTGAAGTAACCAATGGTAACATTAAATGCTATACCTGTTGAATCGGAAATTTCTTGTACTTTACTTTGAGGAAAGTCTCTAACACGAATGACTTCTCTCATGTGGTCAATAGTTTCTTCATTTACTCCAGCCTGAATGCAAGCATAAACGAAACAATTGTCCTCTGTCATAAGTGTTGCAGTTCTTTTTGTTCAGTTCATTGAAGATTTGGTAGCGTTCAAGATTTATAGGTAATGTGCAAAGATACTTCCAGAACTGACCGCTTCTCTTCTTATAAAACTTCTTTTCACCATTATCTTTCCAAAAGCTTTCTATAAGTGCTGGTTTCCTGTTTGCTTAAGAGCTTCCAAAATGGCTTTCTGGTCATTTGTCAGTGTGCTTTCATCTCTATATGGTCTCTTTTTTGGTTTGCCTTTCTTTACATCTGACATCGTTAAGCCTTCATATTCAGTTAAATCATACATCTTTATTTCAGTAAGATTCTTTATGTTTGTCAAGAAGAAGTCATAGTGCATTTCAACAATACCTGCAGCATTTGCTTCTATCTCTGATATAAAGTTCTCCTTCAAGAGCTGATGTAGTAATGTTCCAATATTATTGAGGTTTAACGTAGAACATTCATACTTTCCACCAAGTTTATAACATACCATCCATCTTTGTTGTGAGTTTATTTTAATCTTCTCTAAGAGTCTCATGAAAACCTTACCGAAATGTTTGTGTAAGTAGTCTCTGTTTGGTTCATCTAAAGCTTCGATGTTAAAGTCAATGAGTCTATTGCCTGACTTCACATTTCTCTTCCTATTCTCTTCATCTTTCTTTAACCATCTCTCACCTTCTTTTGGTTTGTCGTCAATGGAACGAATGACATTATTAGCTTTGCGAACTTGTTCTATAGCACTTTTAAACATCTCTCTTCTCTGTTGTTTCAGTGTGTCGTCTCTCTTTCGTGTTTCACCAACGTTTGCATTTGTTATGTCAAACATCTCTTGACGAACATCATGCGAAAGAGCTTTACGAGTATGACCAACGTTCGCATTTGTTATGTCAAACATTTCTCTTCTTACTTCATGAGGTACTGAACGTCTATGATATAAGTCAATAGCAACGTCATTTAAAGGAAATGCTCTTGCATGGACTTCGTCCTCGCCGCGTTGCGGCTTTATGAACTCATGAATTCTATCATAAGTTATTTCACCATTGTAGTCATTGAGGATGTCAGCGAGTGCTTTTTTGTTTGTCGCGTAATGTTTTGCTACTTCTATGTTAGCTTCTGTAAGAAGTTGTTTTATTTCCGAGTGTTCTAACTTAGACAACTTCCGATACATCTTTAGTAGGAAATAAAAAAATATTTTTTTGAAAAAATTAGATTAGATTTTTTAAAGTTATTTTTCAAAATAATTTAATATTTTTATTTTAATGAAACACATGCAAGATTGCAAGTTCTTTTCATACAATGCTCTCGCTACTGCCATCAAGAATGAGTTCAATAATGCTGCAAACGTTAATGTTATCTTTAACAAGAAGTTTGTGAAAGAATCTAAGTTCGGTCAGTATGTCAGACCATTAGCTATCGTCATTGACCGCAAACGTTATACTTCACAAGAGTTAGCAGTAGTTTTGAAACAAAAGAGTTTCTTCGTGAATGTCAAAGATACTCATTATACTGTCATAAAGAACTCTAACATTGACTTCTTCAGTATTGCTTTAAATCTTTCCGAACAGAAAGAATATAAGAAGGGTGAAACAAATGTGAAATATTATCCTTCATCTCTGAAGACAATAACGAACAAAGATGTCATACAAAAGTTCTTACCAAAGGTTGAAGAAGCTTCTATTGACATTGACGAAGGAAGTGAAATGGTTGAAGAAATAGACCCTGAAGTTATTTAAGCAAAAATATATTTTTGAATAACTGAAAGTGTCACTACGTCACCATGTGTCACTCGGTTAATTAACTTCTTTTAAAAATGATGACAACATGACATTTTGACAACAGTCCAGGAAATAAATTTTATCGTTAATGTTTACGTTAATGTTTTTCATTAAATTTTGACAAAGTGCAAATCTTCACTTCGTCAAAAAGTTAATGTTTTTCATTGAAATCGGTAAGTTTTCATTAAATTTTGACAAAGTGCAAATCTTCACTTCGTCAAAAAGTTAATGTTTTTCATTGAAATCGGTAAGTTTTCATTAAATTTTGACAAAGTGCAAATCTTCACTTCGTCAAAAAGTTAATGTTTTTCATTGAAATCGGTAAGTTTTCATTCTTCCTCTTTGAAGTTGTCGAAATATTCTGTTATCTTTTCTTTCAGTAATGTTAAGTCTTCTTTGAATGTAAGTATTGTGCAACCTTTGATGTCATAGTGTGTTTGAGGAAGAGTATTTTTGACAATTTCCTTTATTTGCTCATTCGGTGTCATTGAAATCGGTAAGTTTTCACGATAGAACCAGTTTCTGTCAGATTTATATATCTTAGCTAAGTCATAAAAGCTCTTGTTGTTTCTTCTCACTAAATGCAACATAACCATATCTCTATCTTCTTCTTTCTCCAACTCTTCAGCGTAAATCATATACTTATAGTTCTTTTCCTTTCCTTTTGGTACTGAACGTGGTATTCTTTTCTGTATGCTTTTGTCTTTGGATTCAATGACTTCATCTTTTGCTTGAAGTTTCTTTTCCATCTCTCCACGTTCTGCTTTATATAGTTCATCTAACATCATGAAAATATAACAAGCATAACGAGGTGAAGCCCACATTGCTACAGCATTTACTAAAAGTCTATGAACATAATAACCTTTCAAACCAGGAGCCAAATTCTTGCGATTTTCGTACGGAATCTCTTCTCTCGGTTTTCCGAGGGAAGCAATCATATGAGGAAATTCTTCTAAAAGTTCTTTTGCCTGTTGGTTTTCAAACCAATGATATGCTTGCTTTGTAGAACGAAGAGCATTCATTATACTTTGCATTTGATACATATCGTCTTTGACCGAACGAATGAGGCGAAGTTGTTTGTTATACTGTATGTACTCGTATTCTTCATTTATGGCTTCATGAACGATAGCAGTTGTTGTGTTCTCTGATGTTGACATTACTGTTCTTACATACAGGATAAAAAAATAAATAAAAAAAATTCTAACGTTATTTTCTGACCTTCACAAAAGACCAAAAATAAACGCTTTACATGTATTTTTCAGCAACTTCGTCAAATAATTTTATAGCACTATCTATCTCATCTACTTCGAAAGTTTCTTTACCTTTCATGGGAGCACCATACATTTTCTCAAACTTTTCAAGTAGTTCTGTTTCTGCAGCTCTCATATCATTAACGAACACAACCTTGACTCTATTGACTGTACTGTCATATCTTTGAGTTATATTATATGTTCTTCCTATCTTATATCTCTTTGTATTGAAGTCCTTCGGTTTCTGAACGATGTAAAGTAAGCCTTCACTGCAACGTTCTGAGTCGAATGAACCATATGTTATGAAGTTATATCCAACAACTGGGTCAATCCATAGAAGAATTATTGGTATAAGACTTTTGTCAATGAGATATGCTGTAGTTCCATAGAATCTTACTGATATCATAAGCTCAGGATTTCTTGTCAAAATTTTCTGAGTTGAAGCATTTCTAACCCAGTCGTTTGTTTTCTTTCCAGATGGAGATATAATGTCTGACAAAGAATATTTGTTGTATTTCTTACAGTATCTTACGTTTAAATCACCAATTCTAACCACTTTGGTGTCATTGTCAATCTTTCTAACTGTTTCAAACTCAATGTTTGACATTACTGTCTTTACATACAAAATAAAAATTTTTCTTAGAAAAAATTAGCGTTATTTTTCTAACTAATGAAATTCATGAAATTTGGTCATTTTTCAGACAAAAATAATGTTTAGGGTAGATGGTTAGATCTAACCTGATATCTACCCTCATTTCTACCCTCATTATTTATAACCGTTTTACATGGTAAACGTTATGAATTCGTGAAATTTTAAATATTTTTGTAGCTTCTATTTCTTCAGTTAATATATCAAAAGTTTTAACAATGTCGAAAGTTTCTTTATACTTCTTCTTGACATCAGATAAAAGGAAATCATCAGCTGTTGGATAGTTTTTGTTCAGAAATGTCAACATGTCCATTTTATCTTCTGCTGGTTTCTCTACTTCTTTCTTTAAGTATGCATAGTCGTTTCTCATACGTTCTATCTCTTTGACGGAGTAGTTATATTTCCTCATTGCTGCTTTACATTTTGAACATTGCGGATTCATTTTTGCGTTATACATTGAAATTTGACCTGCTAGAACAACTAAGGCGTCAATGGTTTTCTTTAAATCTGAAGCAGTTGGTTTTATCTGTTTGTTCCATACTTTGCCTCTTCTGTCTTTATCTCTTATCTGCCACACACATTCAGCAGCTAATGAAACAAAGTTATCGTAAGTCTTAAACTCCTCAGATTTATATATGTCAGAGATGTTCTTATATACCATGTCGCAATCTTTGTCCATAACTTTATGGTTGCAATGAAAACCAAGGAATTCATAATTTACTTTACGTATGAACTTCTTTATTTCTACTGAATCAGTAACTTTAACTTCAATTTCATCGAATTCAGGAATAGTTAGTTTTTCTTGTTGAACTTCCGGTAATTTAGGCAAATGGTCTATGATATCTTGCATTTCATATAGCTCCTCTCCATTTGTTTCATCTTTCGCACTACAGTCTAAATTACTTGTTAAAAGTTCTTGCTTTATTCTTTGTATTTCTGTTTCAAAAGTATATGAAGAAGGAATGAAGTTTTTCATCTCTACCAACATTGACGTAGGATTCATGATTAATGAATTTGGTGCCGTGCATGCTGTCGAAAGTGCTGATGTTTCGATTTTTGTAATCATATTTATATAAAAATAAAAAAAATAAATAAAAATAAAATTAACTTTATTTTTTTCTATCTTAAGGAAATTCATGAGGGTAGAAATGAGGGTAGAAATGAGGTTAGATCTAACCATCTACCTTAAACATTATTTTTGCTGAATTCAGCAACAAAATGAACGAGGTCAGGATGTATGTAAATACCTTTGAATTCATTTATAACGCCCTTAGTAAGCTCATAAAATGCTTGTTTTGCATCACATTTTGACGAAGTGCAAATCTTCACTTCGTGTCATGATGCAAAAATAATGAGTTCATTTACTCACAATATTTTTGTACAAAATGTAAACTTTACATAACCGTTTCTATCGTACATGATATTTAGTTGACATTGTAAACTATCTTCATGTAAAGTATGGCGGTTTGAAACCGTCGGGAACCTTCACTTTTTGACGAACTTTCCGCAGCAATTTTTAAAATTTGTGAAAACTCAACGGTTTGACACGTACCATATGTCATTTTACTCAGAATTTTGTGCTGAATTCAGCAAAAATTATTTTTGTTCATGGGCTATGCCCCGCCGCTTTGCGTCTTTATGTTAAAATAAATGGTACCATTAATGATATCATGACTGTTCTCGTTCATGTCTGATTTACATCTAATGAAAAAGTTTAGAAGAATTTTCTTATTCTTTCTGGCTTATTTTTGTCTTTCCAGTACTCCCGCTCTAATGGTCCCAGATGTGTTGGCTTTGACTCTCTCAAGTTCTTAGATGGTATAACATCTTCAACGCCTCCTTCATATCTTACTTTATAAGTGTCATCGTTTATGTTGTAGCCAAGTATTTCAATAACCACTCCTCGCTTTGCTTCGTCAATGGTTTCAGCAAGTTTGCCATTACTACTTTCAACTAATTTATGTCGAGGGTAAAACGCAATAGAGTCGTCAGCAGCTTTTATAAGATATCCATTACCTTGCGTAGAGTCTACGATATAATAATTTCGACTTAACCTTAAACGTTTCTTTGTCAAGGGTTTGTCGTCAAGAACTACACGAACTTTTGTTCCAGGAATGAGAGTAAATTGTGTTGAATTTCTGATATTTTGTGTTTGACTTCGTTTCTTTTGTATATACTTTTCTTCTTGTTGTTGTGTCATTGAATTTGGTGTATGTCCTGTTGTAGAATTTGTTGAGGAATTATATACTTCGAGAAAATGTTTCATTGTTTCTTCGGTAAAGTCTCGCTCTTGATTTAAATCTCTGAGCGTTCTTATGAAGCGATTAATGATACCTAAAATATTATGGTTATGGTCTTCAGTAGTGTAGTGAGTTATGTTATGCTTAATGAGAAATTCTGTGATTTCATTGCTGAGGTATGCTGAATCCTGGTCTGATGTTAAAGTACTTGGGCTATGTTCTGCTACAAACTTTTGTAAAACTCTTAACACTTCACGAGTTCCTTTATTTTTCATTGGATATGCATATGCTTTACGAGTGTTAACATTAATGAAGATGAGGAATGGTTTATGTCCTCCTTTTCTGCTTTGAATGAGAGTGTCAAATTGGTATGCGTCAGGAGTGTTGGAGTAAATTGGTAAAAAGTAGTCGTAAGGGTTTATTTTTGTTTGATGTACAACATTTTTGTCAAAGAACCTTTTCACTTCAGCTCTGTTAGTAAATCCCCAACTCTTTGCAGCTTCATTGAACTTCTTAAATGACCTCCATGGATGTTGTTTGAATACTTCTTTCAAGCTCATTTATGTAAAGTTAAAGATTTTATTCAAGACGGTACTATGCGAATATAGTCATAAATGGTGGCATATAATCTTCACCCGAGCCTGTTGGATTTGTTGTGAAAGTGTGTGAATGATTTCCTGTGGTTCCACAGAAAATACCTGTGCTTGAATCTACTGGGTCACTTGAAATATCATATCTATCCATTCCCTGTCTATCCGAACCTGCTGCAAGATTTCTATAACCTCTTTTTGTTATTGAATGTGAATGATTACCTGTTGTGTTTGTAGTTCCTGTATGAGTGTGCGGTGGAAGGTTTGCTTCTTTAATTTTCTTCGAACCTCCTGCCGTCTTTGAATATCTAGCACAGTATAAGAATTTGTCTACAATCTGCTTCCATTCACCAAAACCTAAAACACTTGCTGGATTTGTTGAGTTCATTGACGTATAAATAGAGCCTATAGGATATAATGTTTGAAGTATTTCAGTCTTTAATGTTTGAAGCTCTGTTTTGTCGGCTTTCTTATCTAACATTGCTGGTAGTTCATATGTTTCAAAGTTTATGGCATGATATTCAATGTTCATACATTTACCATTTAAGGAGTTTAGTGTATCTTTTACGCTTGTACTCGGATTTTCTAATGGTGCACTTGAACCAAGGTCAAAGTTCAATATTATGTCGTCTGCTCTAACAGTAGTGAAGGATTTATGTGTATGGTTCTTGTCGGCTTTCTTCTCTAACATTGCTGGTAGTTCATGTGTTTCAAAGTTTCTGACATGACCTTCGATATTCCTGCAACTGTTATCTAAATTGTTTAGTGTATCTTTTACGCTTGTACTCGGATTCTCTAATGGTGCACTTGAACCAAGGGTATAGTTCAATATTATGTCGTCTGCTCTAACAGTAGTGAAGGATTTATGTGTATGGTTCTTGTCAGCTTTACTGTCTAATGTAGCTTGAAGTTCATTTATATCGGAGATGTTGTGTTTATGAGATTTCAAAACTTTGTTCGTTGCTTCGAGTTCAACTTTGTCAGCTTTACTTTTAATAGCATCTTCAAAAGTTATTTTTGCCTTAACTCTCAATGTAAATCTTGGTTCAACTAATACACCGTTAACAAAGAAGTATGAAGCATAAATTTCATCGTTATAATCAAATGCTTCTGGTGCTTTACCCGTTTCATACTGTACAGTACAGCTTATGTCATAACCTTTAGCACGAATGAATTTATATCTTCTTTCATTAACATCTTCAGTGCTTATTTGTTCATCCTGTGTTAAATATCCATGGTAGTCCGTTATAATCTGTTCGTCTGAAGTTATATAATGAACGTGGTTCTTGACTTTATCACTCAGAGCTAAAAGCTCATTTTTGTTTGCTTTTTCGGCTAATTTCTCATTAACATCATTCACTTCTAATTCAACTCTTCCGCCAGAACTCTTATTATCATTAATCTTTTTCATTAATTCGGTAATTACGTCATAAAGACTATATTCTGTTTTCGGTTTTGTAAATAATGAGTCAAAATTTCTTTTCATCATTACATCGCTGACATTAATGATATCACCAATTCCTTTTTCATTTATTCTCTTCATTAATTCTGCAATAATGACGAATATATAATCTGTTAATTTATTCTCTTCATCGAGGGTTATAGAATGTTTTGAAATTGAATCATTAACTCCTCTAAATAAATCAATAACTTCAGGATACACGTTTTTAATGTCTCGAATAACCCGACCAGTATCCTGTTGTTCATGTTCTTCGTTCCCGTCGTTACGCGGCTTTATGTCTCTAACCATCATCAACGCAGTCATAACCGGAGGGTTTGTTGCTACCTGTTCGAAAATCCGTCCGTTATGTACGGTATATCTAAATAATTTCTTTGTGTTTGTTAAAACATTTGAAACAAGTCTTTTAAAACCATCTACAAAATTTCCTGTTTCACCTAATGTTCTTGCAGCATTTACAAGCTCACCCATTCCCGCTTTTGACCCCAAAAACGTCCATATTGCATTTATTTCACTCTGTATAGTTGTCCATTCTGCAAAACTAACGCCCGCATTCGCTAAGCTGAAAATGAAATTCAGTGGATCGAACTTAATTCCACCTTCTTTTTCAATTTCAACGAACTCACTAACATGAGATTTTAAGTATTCTTTCGTTAAAATCGTTTTTCCGGATGTCATGCTGTTAACGGAACCATCACCATCAAAAGTTAACGAATTCAATTTCGTCATTGGTGCTTTTATTTCATACACCGCTTTATCTATAGTTTTTGGCTCACCTTCTTTAGAAGTGTATGAAACATTAATGAATGAATTATATGTATTCATGAATGAGTTAAAATCAATGATTTTCATTAATGACGCCTTTAATGATTCATTTACTGTCGAATCCCTTAAAGTAATTAATGAACTGTCATTTATGAAAGGTACACTGCAAACTGTCGAATTTGGATCAAATGCTGTAGTTGGTGCAGGAATATTAATGATATAAGTCATTAAATCATTAAGTGACGTAAATAATGTTGTCGTTTTTGATTTAATTTCTTTAGCATCTGTTATATATGGTAATTTCATTTCTGTAGTTTCTGAATTAAAGATATTCGCTAAAATGTTTTGTAAACTGTTTTGAACAGCTGTGTAAACCGTTGAATCCGGAACTCTTACGATTTCACCGTCCTTAATAAAAGGCATTGCACATGGTGTAGTGCTTGGGTCAAATCGTTCGGGATTATAATTCAACATATATTCTAATGCTTCATGAACAGACTTATATACTGTTGTATTATCTTTTTCAATAATTTCACCGTCCTTTATAAACGGCATAGTACATGGAGTTAAAATAGGGTCAAACTTTTCATAGTCCTTCCATGTTATATATTTCTCAGTATTTCCATCAGAAATAACAATATATTTGTCAGTAAGTGTGAGAGAGTATTGACCAAAATATAAACGTTTAGCTCTGTCAGCTTCATACGCATATGCAGCTATACTCATATTTTAATGAGAATAAAATGTTGTTCTATTTGCAAAGTACAGACCCAAACGAATACGGGATAGTAAAGCTACAAACAAACTTAGGTCTACAGAATGAGCGCTTGCATTCAGAATGGTTGACTTTAATACTATTGCTTCATTCGTTATAACTGATGAAACAGATTTCATGGAGCTTGAAATAGATGGAAAGAAGTATGAAATAAGATTTCACAATAATGTAGAATATAAGATGGAAACATTAGCTGGAGTGTTAAATGCCCTCATAAATACTACAATAAACAAGGATAACGAAGAAAACTTAATGAATGTTAAACTTATTGCAGGAGTTTTGAAGTTCAGTTATGCGAAGGAGTTTAAGATAACACGAATGAGTCATAGAGTACAACTTCTTTTGGGAGCATACCATATGACATTTCCTTTGAAAAGTGTTGACAAAACGATTGAGATGAAATCTGTTCCATACGTATGTTATGGCAATTGTTTGTACATTGAGTCAAAAATAGCTAATGTCACAGGTATTTCAGGAGTTAATAGTAAAGGTTCAGTAGAATATAAATCCTTCTGTTATGCAGTCAATTCAATGTTCATTCCAAACGTTCCTGTCATAGCAACTCATTTAGGTAAATGGGTTCGCATTAGTCCTCATAATTTGAAAGACATGCAATTCAGACTTGTTGACTTTCAAGGAGAGCCTGTAGAACTGAAGGCACCAGTGCGAATGACTGTTGAAGTTGACTTTTTAGAAAATATTAAATGCAACAGCTTACAAGAGAACTCAGAGCTAAAAATATAAAGTATAAATGTTATGTATTAGGTCATGAACTTTGGTTGTTGCTGTTTGATGAAACAAATGAGTTAGTTATGTCAGTCAAGAGAACAGAAAAATATTGTGTTAGTGAAAACTGCACCAAGTCAATAAGATTAGGTTTGCATTATGAAGATGAGTTCGATACTGTTGAAGAAGTTTTGGATAGATATTACAAATTGCTAACTTGAAATTTTTTTTGACTGACGGCGCAAAGCGCCAAGATGGGCTCAAAGAGCCCTCCTGACTGCTTTAATTTACTAAAACATATTTCAAACAAAGTTTATATTCTGTTGAAAGTTTTGTATATTCGTTCGAATATTTATACTTAAACTCAACTCCTGTAGTTCCTGGTGTTTCAATGATGCGGATGTTACCTATTTTCATGAATATTGGAGTTTGACCACAGCATTCGATTTCAGGGTCGAGATAGTCAATGACACATTGTTTCCCTGTTATTCGTGAGATAACATTTTCAAGGTCCTCCTTTGTTAGAATTATTTGGTTCTTACTTATAAGATTTGTCAAAAGCTTCTTATCGTCTTTGAGTAAAATTGTTTGGTATAACTGAAGAAGGTAATGGTCTACGTTATCTGAAGGATTTGTTTGAACATTTGTGTAAGGGTTGTCGTTGGCTTCTCTTGAAAGAATTTGGTCCAGTGGTGGATACTCTAACTTAACATCTGATGTAGCGTTAGCGTTTGAAGCTGTGTTTAAATTCACCGACTTAAGTTCTGGTTCTTTTTCTTTCAAACACTCTGAACTATAGTTCTTTATGACAATATTGTTTGTCGTTCGTGAGTCAACATTTGATGTTGGTTCAATTGGAACATTAACGGCACCAGCTAAGATGGATTTGCTTCTCATTTCATATAGAATAAAAACCTTTTATATGTATGAAATGAACAATATACTCGACAAGGGTTTGAATGTAAAGCTAACGAATGAAAATATTGTTGAATTCACTGAGACAGGGCTGTGTATAAAGATGTAGAACTACTGAACAAAAGAGCTAAGGGAAGAAGCAGGAACATGAACAAAGGGTGGAAGCCTATAAAAATTTATGTCAATGATGGCTCAGGAGGTTCAAACATAAAGTATGCAGAAAGTTATAGAGTTTATGCTCTCAAAGGTGAAAAGCCTTCATTTAAGAACAGCTATTCTAACGCATATCCTCAAAAGCTAACGGATGGGGAAGTGGATGATATGAATGACAGCAAAAATATTAACAGAAATGGCGACAGAGATGCATGGAATTTGTTTACCATCAGTCAATTGAAGGTTAAACTTTAAAACAATGTTGGTCGTTCCCATGGAATATTTTTGACTTTAATGGTATTAGTCATGATATGAATCTCAAGGTATGAACGAGGAGAGATGAGAGACTTATATGCTTCCCAAATTTCTTCAAAAGGTAATTTTATACCTGACTGTTTCCAAATGAGTTCAATATCATAGCGTGAGAAACCTTGAAAGATAACGAAGTCAGTTATGAGACGTTTTATGTTTAAAGCTAAAAACCTCCATGTTTGCATAAGTATTGCTACAGTTAAATGGTAATGTCTGACTTTAGTAATGATGTTAGCTAATGGTGAGTCAGGCTTTGAACTAAACCTTTTCCGGCGAAGTCGTCACAAACTAATAAAGTGTTTGATGGATATTTTTTGAAGGGGTATTTTGAAAGTTTTGACAGAATGTAGTTTGTAAGTCGTTTCATATCGTAAACTCCTGAGTATTGACGTAAGTGGTGTTTGTCAATAATTCTTTCCATCTCCTCAGAAGTCTTTTGCATTCCTGACTGTATAACTCTACGATGGCATAATATTTCCTCTTACGTCGAATGTAACGTTGAAGAAATTCAATGAGTTCACTGTCTGGAACTTTAACGACAGAGGCTTGAACTTTTGACATAAATGTTTTCGCTGTTGATCCATAGAGTCTGAAGTTGCTGATATAATGATTTGGTCATAGTAAGAGTCATTTCCTAAACGTTCTGTTATGAGTATATGACGAATGAGGTTAAATGTCTTTACCTGACCCATCTTTCCACAATAGAAATAAACACCATTTGAACAGAACTCATAATCTTTGCTGAAAGGAAGAATAAGAGAAGAGTTAAGTTTGTCTGTAGTTTCATTCATGTCTTCATCTACGTCATGTATTAAATGCTTCATTTTATCTCCATTAAAAATGCAAGTCAGAAATATTCAGAACATAGCACCGAGTCTAACTGACAAGAGTATAAAGATATACTATGAACACGTTATGATGAAACCAACCAAAATTCAAGAAAGTCAGTATACTTATGAATATCCAAGACACTGGGTAGAGTATGTAGGAGGTGAGAAAGCTATTGAAATCAGACAGGTTCGAAGTATTCCAGCAGGAAGAACAATATTATTGAAGAACTTTAATGTTTTGAGATATAATGATGAAACAAAGAAGCAAGATAGTTTCCCTGTTGCTGTGTATGTGAACCTAGACACAGGAGATGACATGAAAGTTTTTAACACAAAGCTTCAAACGGTAGTGAGAGAACAACTGACTGCGGAAGGACATCCATTACCTTCAGAAGTTACCATAGCATATAATTTTGAAACAAACTCAATAGATTTTAAAGTCATCTCTGCAAAGAAGTCAGGTTTTACATTTAATGAAGCAGATGTATATTCGAATGAAAACTTCAAAGCTATTGCATGGTTAGATAATGACGATTGCTTTAAGAAAATATTTAAATTCAGTGACTCAAAGATGTCAATAGATGACCTTCGTGGAATGTTACCATCGACGTTTACAGTAGAAGGTTCAGCAGGATTGCTTACAAGATTGTCAATTGGTGGTATTTGGTCTCGTGAGAACATTGTTATAAAATCCAGTATAAGTGAATTTGCTGAAGAATCTATATTATGTCTTTCAAACTATATGTATTCGCCGCCGAAGCATTATAGTATAACAAACTTTGTCAGTAAGTTTAACATAAGACTTGTCGAACCTTCTTCAATGAAAGATGTTGTGCTACCTAAAGGATGGAAAGGATGGACTCATTATTGAGATGATTTTAATAGCATATTAAATGAGCTTGTTCTTGAAGGTCATTCATGATGAAATAACTGTTGTAGAAGATGTTAGCAATTGTTCAGACATTTTGAAGCGATGAGATAAGAAAGAAGTTAGATAGACCGCAAAGCGGTGAGGGCGAAGCCGTGAGAATGTTATGTTTCATTGACTTTCTCCAGTAACGAGAACTTTTATGAGATAATATTGAAGAGAGATGATTTTAATATGGTGTAAATGGTAGCTTGGGCAGCTTTAGGCGCAATGGGAACAAAAGCATTAGCATTTGGAGCAAAAGCACTTGGAGCTTATGACGCAGTAAATAAAATGAGTGGAGGAAGGTTTCAAAGACATTAGATGCAAATAAAGGAAGATTGGAGGCTGGGTTGCAAAGAAGTTAAGATTAAATAAAATAGGGCTCATAAATAAAGCATCCAATTTGGTTGCGACTGAGTCAGAAAATGCTTTAGGAAAGGACGATGAGTGCAAAACACGCAAAAGACTTTAATGACCAGATGAAAGGTGAAACAATGCATTTAAATAGAGTCGATGGAACTAAAGAAAATGTTTCTTCTCCACTAGTAGTTCTTCCGTATGGTCCCTATGGAATGTATGGAAACCCTTACGAAAGACCATTTGACCCATTGACTGGTGGAAGTAACTGGTATCATTACGGCCGAAGAAGAAAGACAGTCAAGTTGGAGACAGACGTGAAGAAAGCAACTAAAAAGAAACCAAGGAAGAGAGTTATAAAGCAATGAATTCAACAGGGTAGAAAAGAGGTGAAAAAAGAGGTTAGATCTAACCATCTACCCTAAATTTATTTTTGTGCTATGTTTTCATACGTGTGAGGGTGGTGATATCATTTATTTTTAAGTTTATTTTTTATTTTATTTTTATTTTATTTTTATTTTATTTTTATTTTATTTTTATATAAATGACGAAAACTATTGAGATAACAAACTACAACGGTCATGAGTTCAAGAATTTGTTCTTCGTTCCGCGTGAGAATACATTCTATCAGATACGAGGGAGAAAGGGTAAAGTTAGTTTAAGCATTTATGATAGTAAACATAATGGAAAGTTTATACAAGCAATAGATACAAACGGTAAACGTGTTTCATTACATTTGTCAAAACTTACTAACATTTATTTTGACAGTGAATTTGACTCAGACGATTGGAGCGACAGTAGTGATACTGAAGATTATGAGCTGTTATGTGAAGCACAGCAATGGAGGAGTTGCAATACTTTTGTAAGTGAGAACGTTTATTTTTTACAGTAGTGAAGTCGTTTTGTGAAAACGTTAGTGTGAACGTTAGTGAGAACGTTTATTTTTTCATGCACGTGCATTGTGTCGCGGGGAGTTGCCATGGGCAATGACCTGCGCACAATATATAACGTACAGAGAGGTGAGATGAGGTGGTTTATATGATAAATACTTTACGTGACAGAAATAGTTTAAGGTTATTAGAAATATTGCATCTGCGATGTAAAATATACGTTAGCGGTTTTGTAGAGTGTCAGATTGACATATCTTCAGTAAGATGGCGCGCAGTGCCTCAGTACTGAAGATATGTATACTAACTTTAGGAAAGTGTAATGCATGAAAAATAGCGTGACTTCATTTTTGACAGTTTACAAATGTAAAGTGTTGCATCCTTAAAAACTTGGAAATATATACATTCATGAATTATCTTGTATATTAATTGAAAATCCATAAAACCCTAACAATATTTTTTCTTAAAAAAAAACTATAAAAATATAAATAAAATTAATCGTTAAATAAAAATATTTGATATTAGAATTTTATTGGAAAAATAAAAAACTTAATATTTTAAAGAAATACTTAAATACTTGAATGTTTTAACTTTTACATTATCATATAGACTCTCAAATTATTGATTGGAAACGGCTTGAGTGTTATCAATTTAAAAAAAATTGTGAGTTTTTTAGATTTTTGGCAATGAGTTTTAAAAATTTGTGAGTGAGAATGTGTGTTGATGCTTGGCACTTTGAAGGGAAGATGTTCTGGGTTCACAATTATTAATGGGATAAATAAAATGATTATAAATATAATATATTAGAAAATAATTTGCAAAATCTCTCCATTTTTATAAATTTAATAATAGAGGTTGATCTATATAGAAAGAGCGTTTTATCTATTAAGTTTTTGGCTTTTGCCTTCAAATCATTAATATAATTTTTCAAAAAAAATTGTTTTATTTAAAATAAACAAATTTTATCAAATAACTAGTATTTTTAAATTATCTTTTGAAAAATTGAAAAATTTACAAATTAAAAAATGGAAGACATCTTGGTTCGTCTCGAAAACCCAGAAGATCTTAAAACTTTTCAACTCCCAACCGTTCCCGCCGATCAGGTTCTCAACGTAATTGAAGAAAAATATCAAGAATACATTAATAATCCAAATGTAACTCTCGAAGATACGGCAAAAACACTTTCAATAGGAAAAGAACGTTTGAAAAAAATTTTCGTACTACTCGGCTATCCAATAAAAGAAAGAGGAAGACCAAAGAAAAAAATTTTTGAGGAAGATGTATACAAAATTTTGGAAATTAAAGCACAATATGACATTGGATACAAAAGAAAAAAAAAAAAAAAAAAAAAAAAAAGGTATTGGGGCTTCCAGGCACTTCGTGCCCTCTAGCCCCGAAGATGTTTAGTATAAAACCGCTTTTTAACTTCACTTAAAATGCCACGTAAGCTACGTAAGAATATACGTAAGAGGAAGAGAGCATTGAAACATCCAATAGTAAAACTAACACCACAACAACAGTTGCAACAACAAATGCTGAATGACCCCACTATGTTGCAACAAATGTCAAGCAATCCTATGCTTTTAAACCGAGTTGTTGGTGCACAGAGTGGAGGTTTAAGAGCGGCACTTTTAGCGAAAATGGCAGGCTATGGTGGAGCTGCAGACGGAACAGCCTATAACCCTCAAAGTCAAATGAATTTGAGTTCACTCAAAAATCAAATAACAGATGTCAAAAAGTCAAACATAGACATACAGAAGCAAATAAGTGAAAACGAAAAGAAACTAGAATATGACAGACACAAAGAAACTCAATGAGTTAAACGTAGAGAAAAAGAAGAAAGAAGAACAACTGAAAGAACTAAGTACAGAGGAATATGCGAAAAAAGTGTCAGAAAAAGCAGCAGAAGTAGCAAAAATGGAACAAGATGTTGTAAATTTGAAAAACCATACTACTCGATATAAAGTACTGAAAGATGAAGAAATAAAACAAAAAGCCTGAAGACATATATGGATAGCGATGAGTATAAAAAAGAAGTTGAAGCAACTGTAAAGGCAGAAAAACTTTTACAGTTGCAAAACCAAACCGTACAGTATGAAAACTTAGCACAAGAAAGTAAAAATAACGACGCAGCCATGCAAAAGGCAATGAAAAGCGCAGAATATATAAAAGCTAACAATGACTGGTTAGATGCCCAAGCCAACGCTAAAGCAGCCCAACTCATAGGGTCAATAAGGACAAAAATACAAGCGGATGAAGACAGTTCAAATGAAGCTTTAACGAATGCTGACTTTAAGAACGCCTTCGAAGCTCTTCATAGTAAGGTGAAACAAGTGAACGATTTCTCATCTGGAAAGAAACTGAAGTCTGAAGGTTTCGACAAAGAGTTAAAAGAAGTAGCACAAAATATGACGAAAATAACAGATGCAGCAACGAGACAGGCAGTTCAAAGTGCCTATGACGCCGTTAGAGCAACTGTTGTGAAAAGTCAAGAAAAAGAGTTACAACAGACCAAAACAGACCTAGTAAATGCTTTCTTAAAAACGAAAAGTCAGGTAGGACATTACGCTGCAGATGGAACATATGTGCCAGCTGGTGGAACTTATATACCAGCTGGTGGAACTTATATACTAGCTAGTGGAACTTATATACCACCAAACCCTCCAAGAGAAGCACCTGCACCAGGACTACCTAAAACATTTACATCGTCACATGGACACAGACACAGGCATGCACCAAAACCAACACAACAACCAACAGTTCAAAACACTGCACCACAACCAACAGTTCAAAACACTGCACCACAACCAACAGTTCAAAACACTGCACCACAACCAACAGTTCAAAACACTGCACAGCAACAACCACAAACAGAGCAACAACCACAAACAGAGCAAGGACATAAAAGAAGTAGAGAACAAGGAAACCAAGAATTCTTAAAAAGGCTTAAGGAAGACTATGGTTACCCAGATAGTATTGACTTTAGTGACAGATATAAAGAAGCTATTAGAAAGTTCAAGGATGGAAATACTGACCCGGACCTATTTAGCTTTATGGCTCAGCACCAAAACGGATATAAATTCAAACCTGGAAAATACAAGCTCGCTAAGGGATATGATTTAATAGCATATCATCCAAATGACATGAACGAATTTACTCCGAGATATTTGATGTCAGAGCTAAATGACAATTCAACTCCCGTCATGAAACGCGTAAAAAATAGAGACGGAACGAAAGAAGAAAGGTTTATGAGTCCGGATGACTTAGATAGGGAAATTGTTGAAAACGGTCTCGGAATATATGAAATGCCAGCAGATGAGGTACAAGAAACTCCACAGGAAGAAGTTCAGATACAACCAGACATGGAAGAAATAGTTCAGCAACAACAGCTAGAAGAGCCTGAAGGAAACGAACAAGTCTCTCCTTTGGAAACTAACTTCACAGAACTAGATGAAGATTTGGAACAGCCGAAAAATCTTGACCCTCAACAAGAGTATGCGGAGAATATGGAATATTTCCAAGAGTCTAAAAAAAATTCGGCTGACATAGTAGAAGAATATCGAAAAATGTTTGCCGACATACAAAAGACTCCAACACCAGATGAAAATATTCAGCATAGAATGGAAGCACTGAAAGAAAATGTACACAAATACAACAACCCTTTTTACTTACGAGCATTTAACGTTCAATCTTCGGATGAACTCGGTGAAAATAAAAGGTTAAATTTCAAGAAAACATATAGAAATGAAACATTGTTTAAAGTTCATTCAGAACCTAACCAAGATGGAAACAAACCTACTTTTGTTTCTGCAGACGATGGAACTACAATGAGATGGGGTCATAAAGCTAATCCGGATAGGTGGTTCATAAACTTACAACCTCAATTCCAAGAAGTTGTAGACGCAATGGAAGTCAATGGTGAACGAGACATAGCTGGTATTTTAAGCGCGGCTTTAATGCCATTGAAAGATATGAAACATGCAGATATTTTGGACCAGTATGAAATGAACATGGCTGATGGAAATATAACACCTGACGTTCTAGAACATTTATCTCAAAGAACTACACAGAACCATAAAGATGGTATATTTGGTGAAGAGTTTAGAAAGAAAGTTAGGGACAGAGAAGGAAGAGAACCTATTGTACATGACCTTGCAAACGAAAGTTTACAAAATGTCATAAAAACTTACTTTGCAGACAATGAACTGAGAAGGGATGAATATTTAAGAAAACTCAAATGGACAGTACCAAATGAAATGTTAGTATTGAAAAACATGTTCCTTGACAAAATAAAACCAACTACAGAAATAAACGACGCAAGACTGAAAGATTGGGTAAAAGCTTTCCCATTCACAAAAGATATAGTTGGTAACATGGAAAGAAAACCAGAATGGCTACAAAAACATATATTTGGAAACGAGCATATTCCATATGGACAGGCACTGTTTGAAGAGCTTGAACCGGAAACTCAGGACAGAGTCATGCAAACAATAATCGACGACTCAAATACAAACTATGACAAACTCTTTCTAGGATATAGGTTACCTGAGATGGGCGACCAGAGCCAAAAGGCAAAAAGGGCATGGAAAATTTGCAACATACTAGATGAACATGAGGCAAAGATGCAACAACTTGAAGCAGAGGGCAAGTTACCAAAGCGACACCAAAGAAGAAGAGTAGAACAAAGTGAAAGTAGTGAAGAAGTAACTTCATCTAGTGAAAGTAGTGGCAATGAAGGAAAAAGAAGAGTTAAAAACTCAGTCAGGAAGAAAGTAAAGCTTGGTCCACGTGGGTTCTATTATGACACATAAACCCAACTATTCTATATTTTTACCCATATGAAATGTACGCCGCTCAGAATATAACGCCAACAGTTTTGGATGCCATGAATGGAAATGTTTCCGAATGGTATAACGAATGCGACAATGCCATTAGAAGGTCAGAAATAGTTCCTGGAACTTACGAATATACAACTGCTGTTTCTTATGGAAACGTAGGTGAGTTTGGAGAAGGTTCTTCAACAACAGTAGATATTGCTTGCGACAGGTTTCATATAATTTCTATTGACAACTCTTTCTTATACGTGGAACAAGACATTGAAATAAAACCTTCTGCCAAGTTGTCTGACAAGAAAGGTTGCAATGGAATTTTCTATGTCGGATACCAATATGCTCCAGAAGTTTTCATGGGATATAAGATATATTCTAACTCTGACTTAGTTCAAACAGTAACATGGGCAAACTATGAATGGTTCGCTTTGAGAAACTCAGTACAACCACAAGCTAGAGAACAAACAGACCAGTATGCAACTATTGAGAAAATAAGAAGACTTGACCCTAACGTTCCAGGAGTTTATGTTGACCTTTCTGGACAAACTGCAGCAGCAGTAACCAAAGTAAAATTGAAACTTAGAGTTCCTTTGTCATCTTTCCTCATCTTCAGGTTTTTAAGATACTTGCCAAACTGGGCAGGAAAAATTTCTATCGAACTTACTCCAAGCAAAAATAACTTAGTCATTGCACCAACACAAGACCCATTCACTCTTACAGACGTAAAGGGAGCAAATCAAACGTCATTCGCCGAATTTTGCAAAGACAAAGTTGACTTAGACTTTGGTTTCTCAAACCTCAACACTGAAGTAAACTACTACTTCAATGCTGCTGGAACTGCTTGGGACCCAGTTAAGTTCACATGCGAAAAATTTGAATGCAAGAGAATAGAAAGCAGACTTGCAGTCTATATGTTGGACCCAGATATTTCAAATGCTTTAGCTGCCAAATATATTGCAGTTCCACTTATGTTCCCTATACACCAAATATCTGTCAAAGACTTTGCAGGTGAAGTTGGAAACCAAAGTGCTGACCCAGGTGCAAGAACAGATATTGCCTTAACAACTGCAATGAAACATGCAGATACTATGTTTGTACTGTTCAGACGAACTATAAATGACTATTCTTGTTTCTACAACCCTGGTATTAAATATCATATAAACATAGATGGCAAATACTATCCAAGAGAAGAATATTCCACAGTTGAGGATATGAGGTCATACAACTTGACATTAGATGCTATGAACTTTAACAACAACTTCACAACAACCATTAACCCTGAAATGCAAAGTTCTATTATGCCATATGTGAAAGTATGGACTCATGCAGGAGGTCAAAAAACTCAATATACAAATGGAGACCGTTCAAACTTTTGGCTTGGCATTCCATTTGCTGACTCAGAAGACTTTATGGGTGGTATTTCAACTGTTGGTACAGTTCAAATACAATATACTGGTGACAGAGACGGTCCAGATGAATTGAAAGCAAAGAAGTTTACAAAACCAATAGCACTTTTCACGGAAGATGCTCTTTTGAAGATTCGTTCGATGAAACCTGCTGGGGCTCCTCAGATTGGCATAACGACAGCTTCCATCGAGCAGATTTTGGCAGCAGGTCAGTAAGTTGTTCTTGAACTGACTTCTCTCCGTCAAATATTGACAGTACGCCAGTTTTGATATAGTATTGTATTATAAACTTACCTTTAGAAATATCTGTAAGTTTTGTTGTTATATTTTTGTCAACGTCAAGAACTTTCACCATCTCGGTTATACCAACTTTCTTTGCTTTATGAAAATATTTTGGTTCAGCAAAGACTGCTATTCTATAACATTTTCCATTGTTTGTGTAAAGAACTACTCTGTCAATGAACTTGTATTGTTTGTGTGTGTAAACTTTGTTTTGCTTCAATTCGAAGAGATACTCAAATACGTCCATCTTTTTATTCTAAGTAAAATGTCATTTCCGAAAAATAGAAGCGTAAGTGTTTCAAAAGGTTTAATGGCGGTGGCAGATGTGAAGTTAAATTCACCAACTCAAACAAACAGTCAAAGTGTTGTTGTCAATGTCAAAGAAAGAGATGTTGAAGTGGGGAAACCATACGAAGACGAAGATGGTATAACAATAGTTCCTGTAAAAGAACAACATATCCTGAAGTTAGCAGAGACTTAAGTTCTGTTGCAGATATTCGAAACGACTACCAACAACTTAAAGACAAACTTAAAACTCAGGAGAAGATTTGTCAGGCTTTGGGTATAATGTTAAACTTGGTTGAGCACAACCCTGTAAAAGTGAACTCATATGTCATCGCACCTCATGAAATTTTGAAAGAACTATTGAAACTTTTGACAGAGGCAGACGATATAAACATCAAAGAAATAGAACCTGACATTGCTTGCTGTGGTGTTTCATATAATGTCATTGACAAGATATACGTTATGAAAGGAGGTGAAACGTTGAACTTAAAATATAGTTTCCCAGACGTCATAAAAATATTTGACGACCACAACATTTCATTAAAATTTACTTGCTAAGTAAATGGCAGAAGACATAGTGGTTTATACTATTACGACTAAAAACCCTGAGTCATATAATTCTATAACAACAAACTTACAAAGTCCTCAAGGACGATATTGTAAACTGACCTTAAACACGATGACGACTAAAGCCTGTTTTGCTCTTTTGACACCAGAAGATTTTATTGTTGTGAATGGTAAAAAATACTTCTTTGAAGATACTTACTCAGATATACCACCAACAGGTTTTGTTGACTTATTTAATACTTTAAGGACGGATGTAACATGTGCTGCAACTAGAGCAGGTTTCATTATGTTTGGATGTCCGACTGAGTTTACTATAAACGATATGAGCTATAATACAAAACTTATATCTGGTTTTTACTACCAACAGTTTCCTATAACAGGAAAAGGTGTCATACAAGGAATGTCTGTTCCATTGACTTTAAGTACACCTATTTTATATATTGTTTCAAACTTAGGTTCAAAGTGTTATTCGAATGTCGACAGAAACTACTATGACCAAAAGATACTCATGCGTATAAACAACACTTTCTCTGCTGGTTTGCCTATTGTTCATTCGAATGCAGAGTTTTCAGCTTTAGTGAACTCAAACACTTTAGCAAACATAAACTTAACCTTAGTTGACGCAAACTTTGTTCCTGTAAAACTTTTATGTCCTATGTATTTGTCAATGACGGCAGAAAGTTTCGAATTGGAAGATGCAACTGGTGAAAGTATTGTACTACAAGAACAACTTCAACAACAAATAGCTCAAGAACAACAAATGCAACAAATGGAACAAATGCAACAAATAGCTCAAGAACAACAAATAGCTCAAGAATAAAAAAATATTTTTTTTTATTTTTTATAAAAATGTACAGAATAGACGTTTCAGATTTTTATGACTTCCAAGCGTTCAGAAATATGTGTCCATTTCGAGACTATAACAAAGCAGTCGAGAATTTGAAACGTTTAGTCATTTATGTCGACTCTGCCCCAGAATGTTATGTCATGAAAGAATGGGATGTAGTCTTTAACAAACCAAGAGCGACAATAGTTTCAGAACAAGAATGTAAACAGAAACTTAAGAAAATAAAAGTTGTACAAGTTGGTATGAAGATGTTAGATGCTTGGGATATCTTATTGTCAAAACTTGAAGATTTTTCAGTTCGTGGTATAAAGTTTTATACACCTTCTCCAAACTTCTATTCTATCTTCACTGGATATAAATACGAACAAGTAGAATGGAAAGAAAATGTTATAGAAGCTTGGTTAGACCATGTCAAAGAAATTATATGCAATGGAAACGAAAGAGTCTATGAGTATATCTTATGTTGGTTTGCAAACATCTTACAACATCCAAGTGCTAAAAATGAAACTGCTCTCATTGTAATTGGAAAACAAGGAACAGGTAAGAACACTTTCTTTACAGATATCTTATGCAAACTGTTAGAGGGCTATTCGAACCCTAATATGACAAACTTAGAAAACATCTGCGGTAAATTTAACTCTTCAATAGAGAATATGAAACTTATAGTATGTAACGAACTTCAAAGTATAGATACAACAAAGGTTTTAAACTCAGATGCTTTGAAGAGTCTTATAACAGACAAAGTTGGAGTTGTTGAAAGAAAGTATAGAGACCAAAAGTTTGTGAAAATGTTGCAAACTTCGTCATGGTTTCAAACAATGCCGTTCCGATGAAGTTAGAAAGTTCTGACAGAAGATATGTAGTTGTCAGAACGTCAGAAGCTCATATGCAAGATACAGAATATTTTGACGACTTAGCAGAAACTTTAACATCTGACTTTTACAACCACTTGTTCTCATATTTCATGACATTAGATATTTCTAAGTTCAATCCAAGACAAATTCCACATACCGAAGAGAGACAAACATTGTTAGAAGCAAACAAGAGTGTATATGAACTGTTCATAGATGAAACTGACTTTGAGTGTTTAGATGAAAGGTCATTGTACGATTCGTATAAACAGTATTGTCAAGAATATGGTTATATGACAGCGTCTAAACGAACATTCTTGGCAAATGTCAAAAGTCTTTTAGATTCAGAATGGTGTATATACAAAGAAAAATTTTTCTGAGTAAATTTTAAAAAAAATATTTTTTTTATCCGATAGAAAAGATGACAAAATTCATCTCAGTCAACAAGTACATGTCAGGACTTAAAGAAGAACTAGACCCATTCACATATTTGAATGTTTACTTCTACCATTTTGAAAAGTCTTCATTTGACAAAGTTTGGAACATCGAACCAGTTAAGTTTGCTATTGTGACTAAAATGGTGCGAAATTTGAAGACTTAGACATAGAAGGTTTGTTAACAGTCAAAGAAAGTTTTGACAGAAGGTTTCAAACCTTAAAGAAGGCAAAGCATACAAACTTGTTATACCTTATGAACCAAAGAAAGCAGACGACTATGAATATTATGAGTCTAAGATAGTTGAAGTTCAAGGTAAATTGGGTAAAAAGATTTTAGAGTCTAAGCCGTGTTTGCTCCTAAAGAGGAGAGAACATTGACATTGACCCAGAAATGTTCTAAAAATAAAATTTATTTTTACATGTCAAATTTCTTTTTCTCTGGCTCTGGTTCTTTCTTCTCTTCTTCTACTTTCTTTTCTTTCTTTTCTCTCTTCTTCTTTTCTGGTGGAGTTATGTCAAACTTCTCAGAACCATATTTTTGTAAAAGGTCTTTGTCCTTTAATAGCTCTTCTATTCTGTTTTCTATTTCATTTTCAAGAACAGCGCATGTGTCTTCTTTGCATTCTAAGAAGTTTTGTTGGACTTCATCTCTCCAAGAGGCGTCATCTCTGTCAACAAGTCTGTCATTGACAAATTTTAAGACTTCTCTGCTTAATGTTTTATGGTTCTTGTCATATTCCCAGAAACAGAACTTTAGAACAAATTCACCTTTCTTGTTTACACTATGTAAGATTTTATGGTCGACAGATGTTTTGCTGTCGAAAAGCTTGTCTCGAATATAGATAGCGAAATCGCTAGACATTTCCTAAAAGATAAAAATTTTAATTTTTCTAAAAATATGTTAGAAAAAAAGTTTGCTGACATTGACAAGAAATTGAGAATGTTTTAAACAAGAACAAGAGGAAGTTGGAAAATGCTCAGATAAAACCCATACATGACAAGTTCTTATTTGCTCAGAATAGAAGGTATAACTAATCGCACCACCTGGGTCGGTAAGACTTTCACTTATCTTAAAATGGCTGCACAACAACAAGAACTAGATGAGAAGAACCCATTCTATGAGTTAGTAGTCATTTGTAGTACTTCTGGTCAATTTGACCAAACCGTCAATTCGTTCAAAGATATTATAAAAAAGTCTAAGTTAGTATGTATAAAAGACTCTGAGTTGTTGGATTGGATAAAGAAGTACCAAAGAAGAGTTTTGAAGTACAATGCTATAAATGAGTATATAAACTAAGTTTAAAGACCCAAATGAGGAAATGCAGAGAATATTAGAGAAGAAACACTTCAGAAACAAACAGAAAGAGATTGAGTACCTTTCGAAGAAATTGCAATCTTACGATTGGAAGACTTACCCTCACAGATGTCTTCTTATCTTAGACGACTTTGCTTCTCATCCTTTGTTAAAGAACAGAGAACAAGACATGTGTCGAATTCTTAAGAAGCTCAGACACTTTAACATCTCAGTTGTCATTTGTGTACAGACAGCAAAGAGTTTAAGTAAGGATGTAAAGAGAATACTTACTGACATTGTACTTTTCCCCGGATTGTCCGAAGACGATTTCATGGAACTTATGAAAGAGTCCATGGCAGGTAAGTTTGACAGACATGAACTATGGGGGAGGTACAAAGTCATACAAGACCCTCATACTTCTTTCAGAATTCACATCTACGCAAACAAAGTTCAAATTGTAAAAAGTCAAGCGTAAAAATGTAAGTGTTTGAGTCTTAGTCTGTTGTGGTGCTGGGGCTTTCGGTTCTTCTGGCTTTGGAATGGACTCGGTTGGTGGTACGTCAGCCATTCGTTTGTGTCCTGTCGGATGGAAGGACTCGGAATGCCAGAAGGAAGGACTCTTCCTGTCGGAAAGAAAAACTTTTCCTGTCGGAAAGAAAAATTTTTCCTGAAGGTCGGCCAAAAAGTTCTCAATTTTCGAAAATTTGAATGGTTTACGGACGGACAACTGGAAAAATTTTTCCTGTAGGAAGGAAAATTTTTTCCTGTAGGAAGGAAAATTTTTTCCTGTAGGAAGGAAAATTTTTTCCTGTTGGAAGGAAAAACTTTTCCTGTAGGAAGGAAATTTTTTTCCTGTTGGAAGGAAGGACTCGGAATGCCAGAAGGATTTGACAAGACAATTTACCATCTAGAGCTACCTGAGCCATCTTTGGTGTCAAGCTTGAAAAATATATGGTTCATTTACTCTTCCTCTTTGAAGTTATCGAAATACTCTGTTATCTTTTCCTTCAGTAGCGGCAAATCTTCTTTGAATGTAAGTATTGTACAACCTTTCATATCATAGTGTGTTTGAGGTAACGTATCTTGAACTATCTGTTTAACATCTTCATTTTGTGTCATTGAAATCGGTAAGTTTTCGCGATAGAACCAATTTCTGTCAGATTTGTAAATCTTAGCTAAGTCGTAAAAGCTTTTGTTGTTTCTTCTGACTAAATGCAACATAACCATATCTCTGTCTTCTTCATTTTCCATCTCTTCAGTGTAAATCATATACTTATAGTTCTTTTCCTTTCCTTTTGGTACCGAACGTGGTATTCTTTTCTGTATGTTTTTGTCTTTTGCTTCAAGCTTGTTCTCTAGCTCTTCACGTTCTTGTCTATGAATTTCATCTAACATCATGAAAATATAACAAGCATAGCGAGGTGAAGCCCACATTGCAACAGCATTTACAAGAAGTCTATGTACATACCAACCTCTCAAACCATTTGGCAAATTTTGACGATTTTCGTACGGAATCTCGACCCTCGGTTTTCCGAGGGTCGCAAACATATGAGGAAATTCTTCTAAAAGTTCTTTTGTCTGTTGGTTTTCAAACCAATGGTATGCTTGCTTTGTAGAACGAAGAGCATTCAAAATACTTTGCATTTGGTACATGTCATCTTTGACCGAACGAATGAGACGTAACTGTTTGTTAAACTGTATGTACTCGTATTCTTCACTTATGGCTTCATGAACGATAGCAGTTGTTGTGTTCTCTGTTGTTGACATTTCTGTTCTTACATACAAAATAAAAAAATAAAAAAAAAATAAAATTAGCGTTATTTTCTATCTTGTATAAAAGACCAAAAATAAACGCTTTACATGTATTTTTCAGCAACTTCGTCAAATACTTTTATAGCTTTGTCGATCTCATCTACTTCAAACGTTTCTTTACCTTTTATGGGAGCACCATACATTTTCTCAAACTTTTCAAGTAGTTCTGTTTCAGCAGCTCTCATATCATTCACAAACACAACCTTAACTCTATTGACTATACTGTCATATCTTTGAGTTATATTAAATGTTCTTCCTATCTTATATCTCTTTGTATTGAAGTCCTTCGGTTTCTGAACGATGTAAAGTAAGCCTTCACTGCAACGTTCAGTATCGAATGAACCATATGTTATGAAATTATATCCAACAACTGGGTCAATCCAGAACAAAACTACTGGTATAAGACTTTTGTCTATAAGATATGTTCTTGTTCCATAGAATCTTACCGATATCATCAGCTCAGGATTTCTTGTCAAAATTTTCTGAGTTGAAGCATTTTTAACCCAGTCGTGTGCTTTCTTTCCTTCAGATAGTGTTAAAATGTCTGACAAAGAATATTTTTTGTATTTCTTTGAGTATCTTACGTTTAAATCACCTATTCTAACCACTTTGGTGTCATTGTCTATCTTTTTAACTGTTTCAAACTCAGTGCTTGTCATTTCCTGTCTTTACATACAAAATAAAAAAAAATATTTTAAAAAAACTAGCGTTAATTTTATTTTTTCTATCTTGTATAAAAGATATGATTTCAGGGATTTTTTTGACGATTTTCATGAGTTTTAGGCGACCAGGATTTTTCCCCTACTCGCATTTTTTCACTGTTTTCATAGAGTTTTTTTACGATTTTCATGAGTTTTAGGCGACTACGGTTTTTAACGTACTCGCATTTTTTCACGATTTTCATGAGTTTTAGGCGACCCCGAAAAAAACCGGGGTCGCAATTTTTTCACGATTTTCGTACGGAATCTCTATCCTCGGTTTTTCGAGGGTAGCATTTTTTCACGATTTTCATGTGTTTTTTTTACGATTTTCGTACGGAATCTCGACCCGCGGTTTTCTACCGGTCGCAAACATATGAGGAAATTCATGAAATTTGGTCATTTTTTCATGATTTCAGGGATTTTTTTTACGAAGAGTAAAAGTTCACTTCGTCAAAAAAATACAGTTATATCATGAAATTTGGTCATTTTTTCATGATTTCATAGAGTTTTATGCAAGGCCGAAAAAAGTCGGGGTAGCAAACATATGAGGAAATTCATGAAATTTGGTCATTTTACTCAGCAAAAATATATTTAGATCTAACCAGGTCCCTCGGTCCCTCGGTCCCTCGGTCAAATGAACTTCTCTGAAAAAGTGTGACAACATGACATTTTGACAACAGTCCAGGAAATAGACTTCTTCGTATATGTTTTTGTTGAGATTTCTTCGTCAATGAGCGTAAATCAGACAAAAATGAGTTTTGGTTGAAAAAACAGGTGGAGCCACTTTTGGCTCGACCTCAAAACAAGCATTTTGTGAAGAATATACCAACCGCCGGAATTCCGCGGGTTGCTTTTTATACAAAACATTGACGTTCATGTTTGACAAAACAAGCATTTCGTGAAGAATATACCACCTGCCGGAATTCCGCGGGGTGCTTTTTATACAAAACATTGACGATGAAAGTCTCAACAAAACAAGCATTTCGTGAAGAATATACCAACCGCCGGAATTCCGCGGGTTGCTTTTTATACAAAACATTGACGTTCATGTTTGACAAAACAAGCATTTCGTGAAGAATATACCACCTGCCGGAATTCCGCGGGTTGCTTTTTATACAAAACATTGACGTTCATGTTTGACAAAACAAGCATTTCGTGAAGAATATACCACCTGCCGGAATTCCGGCGGGTGCTTTTTTTATACAAAATTCAACGGGTGAAAGAATACGATGAAGAAGTCATGACAAAACATAGACAAGAAAGTTCATGAGAAATTAGATGAAGAAGTCTTGACAAAACAAGCATTTTGTGAAGAATATACCACCTGCCGGAATTCCGGCGGTTGCTTTTTATACAAAACATTGACGATGAAAGTCTTGACAAAACAAGCATTTCGTGAAGAATATACCACCTGCCGGAATTCCGGCAGGTGCTTTTTTTATACAAAACATTGACGAAGAAGTCTATTTCCTGTGTTGTTGTCAAAATGTCATGTTGTCACACTTTTTCAGAGAAGTTAAAATGACCTGGTGACCGAGTGACCTGGTGACGTAGTGACACCTAAAAACCATCTACCCTAAAATATATTTTTGCCGAATTCAATAAAAAAAATGGTTCATTTACTCACAATATTTTTGTACAAAAGGACCCCAACCTTTTAACCTCTCTTCTGCAGCTTCTAATGAAACTTTAGCGAGTTCATATTCTCTAAATTCTCTCTTTAAATCTTCTTGTTCCCATTGGTCTAGTTCGTATGGAGAGTCTCTATAACCAGAACATATCTCACGTTCATGTTCTATTTGTTTTTCATGCATTTTTCTAACTTCTTCTTCGAACAAAGGTTTAGCATTCTCTGCTGTATCTTCAAGTTCTTCTTCATCTAATTTCTCATGAACTTTCTTGTCTATGGAGTCCAAAATTTTTCCAACTGCTATGCAATATTTTGGAGAAGCCCACATTGCTATATAGTTTGTAAGTCTTGGGTCTACATACATTCCTCTAACCTGTTTGATTTCATCGGGAATTCCTGCATTAACATTGTATAAAAAGCAACCCGCGGAATTCCGCGGGTTGGTATATTCTTCACAAAATGCCTTAAAATACTCTTCCCAGGACTTATTTTCCAACAACCTTCTAAAGTCTTTCCTAAACTGCTGACACATATTTGTTGCATTTATATAACCATCCTTGTCTCTACGTAAGACTTCAATACCGTTATAGGTGCCTTTTGTGAATGTTTCGCCATTAGATTTGTTCGTGAACGTTTTTGCTTCGACTGTCATACTGTTCTTACAATAAAAATAAAAAAATATTTTTTGGTGGGACGTCGGACATTCGTTTGTGGCTTAACCGTCGGACATTCGTTTGTGGCTTAACCGTCGGACATTCGTTTGTGGCTCGACCTCAAAACAAGCATTTTGTGAAGAATATACCAACCGCCGGAATTCCGGCGGTTGCTTTTTTATACAAAATTCAACGGGTGAAAGAATACGATGAAGAAGTCATGACAAAACATTTACGTTCATGTTTGACAAAACATTTACGATGAAAGTCTCAACAAAACAAGCATTTTGTGAAGAATATACCACCCCGCGGAATTCCGGCGGTTGCTTTTTTATACAAAACATATACGATGAAATCATGGCAAAACAAGCATTTCGTGAAGAATATACCACCCCGCGGAATTCCGCGGGGTGCTTTTTATACAAAACATTGACGATGAAAGTCTATCTCCTGTGTTGTTGTCAAAATGTCATGTTGTCACACTTTTTCAGAGAAGTTAAAATGACCGAGTGACCGAGTGACCGAGTGACCTGGTGAGATCTAAAATATATTTTTCAGTACTTTTTCAGCACTTTTCCGTAGTTGTATATGAAAGACAATTCGAGATAAAAGTCATAGTACAATGGAAGAATATGCTGCACACCGTTTGTTGTGAACCAAACTTGAAAGTCAGAGAAACTGTTACTAGGTGGTTCGTAGAATTTAGAAGCAAAGTCATAAAAGTCCTTACCGATACAAAGAAAACTGTTGTTGCTTGAACTGAAACTTGCATGACATATAACATTTTGAGGGTCGAACACGTTTCTATAAACTGTCAAATCTGCTGGTGGGAGTATAAATTTAAACGGACCGTCAGGTGGCAATGGTTCGTTCTGGTTTAGTAACCGAAGAAATTGCGCCCAAGAACGTTTGTCTACTCCCCAATATAAAAACTCTGTATCTCTTGGAGGGTTAATTTCAATCTTTTGAAATGAAACGGTGGAGTTCATCTTGTCGTATTCTAGTTTTAGATAGTATGTTCCATTTAGTAAAGAGTCGTATTTTTCTTGAAATTCCCAGTAGTATTTGTTCATTTGAGTTTGAAAGTCATTTAGAGTTTTCTCAAGACTTTCGTCTGAACGAATTGTAAAGATTTTCATTTCGTCAAATTTTTCTATTAGACCATCAGAGCCTTTATACTGACCATGAAAATATACTGCGAACATAAAAGCGTTAGTTCTATTTGAAAACAAAACTCTTCTAAATCCTATTGCCTTTGCATCTGAAGGACTTTGAAGCCAGCGAATTGGATAGTCAAATCTGTAAGATCCGGATGAAATTTCTTCATCTGATATAGTCCTACCAGCGTTTGTAAAGATATAGTCTAACGGTTTTGTATCTGCTACTTTTGTTCTTTGTTTTTCAACCTGAAGCATTTTATATATGTAAAAATATACTGTTTTAAAAACGTTTTAAAATGGTATGCCATTTTTTATTTCATGCAATGTTTAACTATTTCACCATCTTCTTTAACACCCCAGTACTTACGCTTGGAGAGGACATGAACTTCGGAAAATACCTTGTCTAGCTTAAAACAGCCCATTTTCTCACCGACTAAACCCATTTCAATGAGTTTGTTGTATCCTTCCTCGTTCGTCATGAGTGCATCGATGTTCTCATAGTATACCTTCACTTTGGATTTAACCTCTGAGAAAAATTTGTTGTAGTTGTCGAGGACTGCCTTTGCGAACTGAGGATAGGACCAATGTTCGACAATAGGTTTTACTGTGGTTACTGAGCCACCTTGACCTTCGGTGAACTCGTATTTCAAAACAAAAGGGGAGAACCTTTCAACAAAGTTGTCGACCTTCTCATAGTGTTTACTCTTCATCTTTTGAGGTTTCTTAATGGAATATCCCCATGTCGAATTCATAAGCAATTTGATTGTCATTGCAAGTTTGGGGTTTGAAGCTTTCCTAATATCATAGAGTTGTTGTATGACCTTTCCAACTGTATAGTTCCTTCCCGGGAACTCGCCATTTTCGTTTGGAATTCCAGTTGGAATATATTGGACGAACCTCATGTACGCAGCGTTAAGGTCGACATAGTATATCTTTTCGTTTGAGTCGAACTTGTCGCATCCAATCGGCCCGGTTCGTGGAAATTCAAGTGAGTCTCTTATCTTTTGAGAAACCTCGCCTGTTATCTCATAAACATCGTCGAAGCAACCTGTTTCATATAAAACCTTCTGACCTAGCTCAGATGCTCTCCAATACAATTTGACGTCGATTGGATTTCTCAATGGAAGTTTGTTTATAGCATCTTGAAGTTCTTGCAACCTCATTGGAAGTTCTTCTGGTTCAGGTTGGTATCCGAACAATCCAACTCCTTTTGGAGCTGTGTACTTCTTTTGTGCTAGAACTTTGTCCGGAACAACTTTTGGTCTTACCAACAATGAAAAGTTTGTTTCGTCTTTTGGTACAAAAGTTTCTGTCAGCTTGTCATCTGGAATTGGTTCCAACAAGCCTTTCTCGAAAAGAATGTTAACAGCTCTGACAATGTTGCATTTGCCTTTTCCGAACAATGGGTTTGTAAGACTTTCGTTCAACATGAAGTGGTTGTGGACAAGTACAATCTTCAACCATGGCAATTTGAAGTCAACAACATAGTCATCGTGCGAAGAACCTTTAGCTGTAGGTATGTTGACTCGGATATTGACATTTGCCAACGGTGCAATTTTTGTCAATTGACTTCTGAGAATGTACCTTGTTTTCACACATGACTCAAGATACTTCATTTTCTCATCTGTAACAAGACCAGAGTTCCTGAGACATGTAAGAATACAAGGTTCATTGACAATTTTTTCAATTGAATTGTAAATTCCATACCTTGTCAAGTCAATGTCAGACTTGTTTATGAACGGGAAATACCCAGCATGTTGTCTGACTGCTTGAGGGTTGGGTTGGTACCATTCGAACTTCACGCTTGCAATTCCTTCAATTGCATTCAAAATATCTGAGTCGGAGTCAAACATTTGTTCTCTCTTTGTAGTCTTGAAAGCGTCAAGAAGCATTGCGGCTGTTGCGACATTGCCATGCGCATAGTATATATGACCATCTAAATCTGTTACGGTTAGTCTGAGATTGTATCCTTTCTTATTTCCGTCTTGAATTGCAGCAAGTACTCCCATGAAGCCTTCTTTGTTCTTTCCTTCGTCAAAGTTTACTGTAAAGGTTCGACCAGATGTAATTTGACTTCTAACTTCACGATACTTCTCATATGCATATCTTGTTCTTTCCATGGGAGCATGTGCGTCTTCACCTTTTCCTTTTTTCCTCCTCAAAGGATGCAATTGTTCGTCATGTTTCCAGTAGAATCTGGCAAAGCCGTCGTGTCCTTCAACTTGAGGTTCATTAACATCGAAAGGCATATCCATAAGCCGTTCTTCTTCTAACCTCTCAAGTCTGTTTGGATAATTGGCGCGCGCTGTTTCTAAGTCCATCTCGTAGCGAAGACCAGCCAGTTTGTCATAGACTTTTATGGGTCTTCCCTTCCTATATTTAAACTTCTTTGAAACTCTCCAACCATATCTTTCTAACTCTGCTTTTATTCGAGCAGATTTTCTATCCATTCTATATGGGGGCATTTTTATAAAAATAAAAAAATATACTGTTTTAAAATGGTATGCCATATAGCTTCTTGAATTTGTTAAGATATAGTCTAACGTTTTTTCCATCTGTATCTCTAGCGTTTACATAAGCATAGTCTTCCTTAGTAAAACATACTTGTAATTTTCTATAGTTTACGCCGGTATAAAAGTAGAAAGAGTCCTGTTCTTCGCTGTAGTAGTAAAACTCAAACGTATGCTTACCATAGTCTGTAATTTCAATTGCTTCATCTTCTAGTTCGTCGATGAAATCGAATACAATATCTCCAAATTTGCTTTTGTTCTTATTGTTTTCAGAACGAGTAACCCAACGCAAGTTCTCAAGTCTATTGTCGTTTCTTATATGGTTTATATGGTCTACAAAAGGTAAATTGTTAGGATTCGGTATAAAATGAGTTGCAATGACAACATGTTTAGGATAGTGTTTTCCACTCATCTTCATAATAGCATATCCTTTATTTCCCTCCCATCCGCTTAAAACTCTTTTTGTCTCTTTGTTTCTGACTTCAAATGACTCACAACAGTGAATTTCATATTTCTCATCTAACAAACAAGTTTCCCAACGGTCTTCTCCAACAAACTCAGCGTACATTTCAAATAAAATAAAAAAATATTTTTTTGAAAAAATGTTTTATTTTAAATGGTATGCCATTTCATATTTCTCATCTAATTTCTCATGAACTTTCTTCATCTAATTTCTCATGAACTTCATCGTCAATGTTTTGTTAAGACTTCTTCATCTATGTTTTCCCAACAGTCTTCTCCAACAAACTCAGCGTACATTTCAAATAAAAATAAAAAAATGTTTTTCCTTTTACTTTACATAACCACCGGCTACCATAAGTCTTTGACGCCAACCCATACCAGCTAATGAAGGTTGACTTGGTTTAGTCTGGAGACTAAACTTTGGTTTTGGTTTATCTTCAGTTTTTGGTTTCTCTTCTTCTATCGGTTTTTCGTCACTTTTCGGTTCCTCTGACTTTACTTCACTTGCAGGAACAGTTGTGTCGTCAACATCTTCATAAATGTCATATGCCATTTGTTTTTGTTTTCCTTTCAACTTTTTGTGTTTGTTGTAAAGTTTAGAATATTTCGACTCTAAGTCAATGAGATGTTCTATAATGAACTGTTGGTCAGTGAAGTAAACTTTTCCATCTGTTGTCTCGAAAATTCCTTCAGACTTCAATATTTTATTTGTGAGAGTCTGTTTCTTTTTTGAGATACTTGCCGTTCCATTTTTATGAAAAGTGACTTTGTAGTTAGAGTTTGTATTTCCAGACCTGGCACTTTCTATTATTGAATTTTTCTCTTCATCTGTAAGTTCTTTGACAGGTTTTGACAATGGTTCTGAACTTTTTGTTTGTGGTGTCAAATCTACCGTTTCAACTTCTTCGGTCATTTCATCTCAGTAAAAAATTTTAGTTTGGTTTGTTTTCAACTGGTTGTTGAGGTTTTTTAAGTCGGTCTAAAACTTCCTGAGGTATAGGGAGGACTTGACAAACACGTGGTTGTGTAACTGCTGGAAGCCGACAAATCCATCTTGAGCCCATTTGTCTCAATGCTGTATTGTTCATTTCATCTCAGTAAAAAAATTTACATTCCCCAAGTTTGAGGTGGTTGCGGTTGGTTGTTGTTTACCCACTGTTGTGCATGGTTATATCCTCTGTTAAAGAATCTTTCACCTTGGTCCATATAGTGCCCTGCTTGGTTATAGTAGTCATTTGCTTTGTTATAGTAGTTTCCTGCTTGTCTTCCTACATTGTCCATCCATCCTTGAACTTTTCCTCTTGTTTCAGGATTTGGAATAAGATTTGCTGCATCTCGTGCTACCTCCCAACCTTTCTGTACAGTTTGTATAATAGGTTGTGCTTTCTCTTTCAGTATACCTAATGTACTCAAAATCTTCCTTCCAATTCCAAATGCACCTCTGGCTAGTGTTCCCACTGCGGGTAAAAATCTAGATGCGACTCCTGCTAATGCGCCAAATAAACCCATTTCTTATGGGTTAAAAATGACGAATTCAAACAAGGACCCGTATGTTTCTAAAGCAACAAAGAAAGCACTCATGGTAAAAATCTTTAGTTCAACACCAAATGCTTGGTTTATGGATATCTTGGAAAACATTCCGAGATATAGAGAAGATGGACCTCCATACTGGTTTATATTTGTCGGTCAAAACACAAGATACTGTGAAGCCATACCATTATGGTCCAAAAATATTTTAGATGTGAAAACTGCTTTGACAATATTCGTTGACAAATACCATCCAACAAAACTGACATCTGACTATGAAAGTTCTTTCAAATCAGACGATATTAAAAACTATCTGCGTTCAAAAAATGTAAACCAATATTTCATTGTCGACCAAAACCATTCTGCTCTTGGTGTCATTGACAGTTGTATAAAAATCTTAAGAGACTTAAACCAACCACAAGGTGGTGAAGCAAATGAAATGTCATATGACGACAAATATAGACACTTCTCCATGGCAAAGATGAGACAAGTTTTAAATATTTACAATAACCGTAAACAAAAAGGTTTGGGAAACCACTCCCGAAGAAATGAAAAACAACCCTGACTTAGAGAAAGACTATATATTTAATAGTTTAGTCAAAAGAGACAAACAAGAAAGAATGCCAGGCTTCAAACTTAAGAAAGGTGACAAAGTAAAAATAGAAATACCTAAACGCGACCCATATGAAAATACTATTGACTATGACAACAATGGGAACTCGACAGGTACTCACATTCGTGTTCGTAAAAATAGAAGAAAGTATACAAGAGAATATTATGAAGTTTTAGGCAAACATGGCAAAATGTACAGACTGCAAGCAGAAGATAAAACTACTATTGTCAGACCTCGTTTCAAACTTGTTAAGGTTCAAGGTGGTATACTTTCAAAGACAGTTCCTAACAAATATAAGACAACTCCTGACGAATATGCTAAAGAAGTTGAAAATGACGACTAAGCATTTCTATACCATGCGTAAACTGTCATGTAAGGTGGCATGTAGTCTTTACTCTGTCCCGTTGTTTGCGTATACCCTGAAACGCGATGTGTATGGCTTCCTCCTACCTCAGTGTTACTCCAGTAACAATTTATAGCAAACTTAACGTCCTCTTTAACATCATATCCTTTACCTTTTGTCATTCCTGACCAATCCCAAAATCTATGACTATGCAAACCTGCTTCAGATGTACTTAAATTTATGTAGTGACTGTGCGCAGGTAAATTTGCACCTGAAATCGTTTTACTTCCACCTGTTTCCTTTGAAGAGTTTGCACAATACAAAAACCTGTCGACTATTTGAGTCCAAGTTCCAAAACCAAGTACTACTTCTGGTCTGGTAGAGTTCATTGACGTATAAATAGAACCTATAGGATATACTGTTTGAAGTATTTCTGTCTTTAATGTTTGAAGCTCTGTTTTGTCAGCTTTCTTATCATATAAATCTTGAGCAGTGAATTTAACTTTTTTTTCATCCTCCATGACATAGACATTTCTACATCTAATGTCTTTATCCGATGTTAAACCTTCTGGAAAGTTAGGAGGTTTAAAATATAATCCACCCCCACCAGTTTCTTCAATCGTTCCTAAAATACTTTCTATACCAACAGTTGAGAAGAAGGTATGTGTATGTCCAACGTCACTTTTCTTGTTTAAGGTTTCTTGTAAGTTTGTAATATTTGCAATGGTATGTGTATGGTTCTTGTCAGCTTGCCATCTAACTTTTCTTGTAAGTTTGTAATATTTGCAATGGTATGTGTATGGTTCTTATCCGCTTTAAGGTCTAAACATCCTGAAACCCACCCTGTATTGGCTTTACCTTCTAAAATCTTCGATGTCCGTTCATGGTACCATTCAACCATTTCTTTAATTTTTTCATCTTTTTCATCCACATATTCCTTATCTGCCTTCTTCACTAACCCACTAGCCAGATATGCTAACTCATCGTCAACATACTCTTTGTCAGCTTTGTTGTCAATATCTGCTTTCAAAAGAAGTTCATCTATAGGTTTCTCGTTTAAAGTTCTTTTTGTTGGATTTATACAAACAGTATGGTTCTTACTGTCTTGAAACAGAAACTCATCTGTCATTGGGTTTATCGTCAGTTTTAAGTTTCCTTCTTTCAATGACTCAGATATCTTAGAATAGTTTGAAAAGTTTGTTGTGTTCTTATTTAGAGCTTGCACAATGAGTTGTCGGTTGTGTTGTATTTCTCTCATAGACGCTGTTTCTTTCGACATTTTTATTCTAGATAAAATATGCTTTCAATAGAAAAAGAAAATTCAAGAGTTGCTACAACTAAACCATTAGATGAACTTTTTACGAATGTCGGTCAAAAGTTTGAGACAGAGACCGTAAAGCATGAAGGCTATCGTTTTGACTACCCACTAAGATGGCTAAGAGACCCATCCGTCACAAAAGCTATTGGCTTTCGTAGAATGAAGTTCATTTCAGAAGCCATACATGGTTTCCCATTTACGGTCGCTTTTGAAGTTCGATACTATAACAAAGAAAAACGTACGTATGAGAAATTTGAACAGGGAAAACTTTTACAAGTGAATTTGCTTGTAAACTTAGAAACAACTCTTCAAGCTTTTCAAGAAAAAATAAACGATATCTATCTCGAATATGCAAAACAGTACAACATTGACGAAGGAGAGTACCATCTCGATATTGTTTATGACAGGAAAAATGCAACTGTTAAAATCAATAGAATAGAAGACCTTGGAGAAGACGTTTATATTTCTACAAAATATAACAACTTGGCATGGTATAGATTTTTGAGGATGTTAAATCAGCCTGCAGAATATCCAGTACACCCGAACTTTTATGAAGTCGAAAACCCTAATGGAACATATGAAAATGTTTTCGACTCAGATGCTATTATAGTTCATGCTTCATTTTCTGGTGCACAAAACTCTTTTTTATGCTTGGCAAATGACTTTTACGAAAAACCTACAAAGCTATACGAACCACCAAGTGGAAGTATTTCAGACTTTCAAGTATGGTTTACTACAGATGGAAGAAAGAGAATAATTCCATTATACCATGCGTTTTACTTAGAACTTAGTCTCATATACAACTACTATCGAACGGTAAAAATATAATTTTAATACGGTTGAGGTGTTGGATTTGGTTGCCAACTAGACTGTGGTGCAGGTTCAGGCTGTTGTATAACAGGAGCTTGTTCTTCTGGTTCAGGGTCTTTAGGTATAATACCAACGAACTGACCTACTCTTTTACCAATATTTTTGACTCCGTTCCAAATTCCTCTTCCGACAGATTTTATTCCATTCCATATACCTCTTCCAACATTTCGAAAGAAGTTTCCTATTCTTCCAAAGAAACCCATTTTACTATATGTAAAAATCTAATGTCCGCCTAGTCTCTTACGTTTCCTTCTGAGTTCCATTGCATTCTTTAACTGGAGCTCATACATTCTATTTCTCCTCTGGTAGAAAACATACTCTGGGTCAACTCCTGTGTTCGCGTCATCTGCATAGAGTTGTTTATATCCCACTTCAGGGTTTGTATAAAACTCTTTCCATCTCATATTTGCATACCATGGTGGCAAACCTAACGCAGCGTCATTTGACATGGCAGTTTGCATTTGTACATCTGTTGGCACTTGACCATAGTTTGCCATTGCAGTTTGTATTCTAACTTCATTTGGAATATTCTCTGGGTTTGGTTGTCCAGGTTGCTGTGCATTCGCTAAGTTCTGTGCGTCCATTTAATATTAGATAAAAATATCTCTTACGAGTACATATGCTGAACATTTGCTGGTATTGGTTCATCTTCATATTCTCTATATCTTTCTGCCACGTCAAATAAGTAAATGACACAATGGAAAAAACCTAAAACAAGTAGTCCTATTTCAAACCACATTTACTTACCAATAAAATTTCTTTGTTATGACACTTTTTCCGGTTTATAGGACCTCTCTCATATTCTATCTTATCGTATCTAAAATCATAGTCATGTATATCCTCTAACCATCTCATGACACTTTCCAAACCACTTTTATCGGATGTAAAGTAAAAGCATGGATGGTTATGTACAACGTCTAAAGTTTCTAAAGAGTCTCTCAAAGTCCAGTCTACTTGGTATTGAAAATCATATGTGTTAAAGAACGGCGGGTCTACTATAAAGAAAACATTTTCCTTGTTTTTATATTTTTCATACAACTCTGTCCAATGACATCTCACAAACTCTATACCCTCAGTATATTTTTCTATGTTCTCTTTGAAAACCTTTGTATAGTTAAGATATAAAACTTTTGACATAAGTGTTTCAATGTCATGAACTCTTATAGCACCACTATATAATAGTCTAGAAGATATACTATCCCAGTCAATATACTCTGCTTTTTTCAAAACCTCTCTGACAGTATTTTTCTTATCTAATGGTATACGTTCCATCTTACCTATAGGTATCTTTTCTTTTAACTCTTTCAATATTTTGTTTGTGTCTGGTATATGTTTGAGATGGTTCATATAGTTGTCGAAGTCATTGCATATAATCTTTGAGTCTGGGAATACAGTATGGCACAAGTGGGATATATAGAAACTTCCACCGAACAAATCTACAAATGTTAGACCATTCGGTAGTTTCTTAAGTTCTCTCAATAGAATATCTTTACATCTACTCTTATTTCCAAAGAAGGGTAACGGTGGTTTTGTAAAATTCATTTTATATATATAATAAAAATGTTTTTTCCTGAAAAGTGACAGAAAAGTGACTGGGGCTAGAGGGCACGAAGTGCCTGGAAGCCCCACTACCTTTTTTTTTTTTAAAAAGGATCAAAGAATCATATTTCGAAAAAGTCGAAAGATTTACATTCAACGAGGCTTTCAAAATTTTCAATCAACAACATTTGTTTACATTTCACAGGCATCAGAAAATCGACGAACATCCACATGAATACGTTGCTCAATATGTTAATCAATTGTGGCATACTGATTTGAAATTTCTGAAGGACGATAACGGTAACCTTCAATATTTAATTTCATTTCTTGATGACAGAAGCAGATACATTATTTGCTGGCATGTTTTCGATACAAAAGAAATGAAAAATACTGCCAGAGTATTTCGTCACGCAATTGATTTAGTCAAATTAGTTCCACATGGAATTCTCACAGATAATGGAACAGAATTCATTGGAAAAGATTTTGAAGCGGTTTGCCAAGAATTCAATATAAAATATTTCAAAACTCATCCGTACTCTCCAGAGGAAAATGGAAAAATTGAAAGGAGTTGGGAGACTCTTTTCAAGACAAACCCCGGAGTGAACGTCTTTGAGTTCATACTCAAATCATACAAAGTTTTGTCGAATAGTTTGATATAAAGACAAAAAAATTTACAATTTTTAATTAAATCCGAACAATCTTACATATGCAGCCGAAGCACACTCATAAATTACTCTCAATATCCACTCAAATCATACAAAGTTTTGTCGAATAGTTTGATATAAAGACAAAAAATTTACAATTTTTAATTAAATCCGAACAATCTTACATATGCAGCCGAAGCACACTCACAAATTACTCTCAATATCCACTCAAATCATACAAAGTTTTATATTTTCATTTTATTGTTTCTTAATAAAGAATTTACTTTAATATTCTTAATTGTTTTCTTTTTTATATTTAATTTTTGATATCTATTTTAAAAAACTTATACAAATTCGAGTCAGCTAATAATTTAATTGAAAAAATAAAAAGAAAACATATAATTTTTAATCCGTCTAATTGAATAAGCAATATTATAAATATTATGTTAAACGGTTAATTTTTTCTCAAAAAAAATTATTTCGAATTTCCGAAATTTTTGACATTTTGGCTGAGAACTATGGTCTGCGAGGTACATAGATAGAATCAGTACCTCGCAGACTATAGTTCTCTATATGGCGCCGAAAAATTTTTGGTGAAATGCAACGACATTTCACCAAAAATTTTTCGGCGCCATAGGAAGAATTGGAGGGTGTGAGATACTATTACATGCTATAGTACTCACACCCTCCAATTCTTAGCCAAAATGGCTAAAATTGGGTGCAATTTTTTACATTGCACCCAATTTTTAGCCATTTTGGCTGAGAACTATGGTCTGTGAGGTACATAGATAGAATCAGTACCTCGCAGACTATAGTTCTCTATATGGCGCCGAAAATTTTTGGTGAAATGTCGTCGCATTTCACCAAAAAATTTTCGGCGCCATAGGAAGAATTGGAGGGTGTGAGATACTATTACATGCTATAGTACTCACACTCTCCAACTCCCAATCAAAATCGCATAAAATTTGCTACTTATCTTCAGATTACCTCCCATTATAAAATATATCATTGCTATCTCATTGTACTATATTTCCACCCTATTGTATTTAAAAATATAAAATTTTTTGATAATATATTTTTATATCTTGAATTTTCAAACAATATATTCACAGATAATATAATGGGAAATCTATCTCAACCTAGCCTTAAAGTACCAAACTCCTGCTTGCATTCTCACTCACAAATATTAAACATCCATCTCCAAAAAACTAAATTCTTCACAATTTTTTAAAATTGAGAACATAAAAAACGTATGCATTCAATAATTTAAAATACTAACAAATATTAAAAACTTCAAAATATCAGATATTAACGTTTTTCAATTAAAAAAATATCATTTTGCTTTTCAATTCGAACATAAATCTTAAATATTTTTAATTAATATCTGATTTACAGCATTATTATCCATTTATAAATCTGACAAATAAATGACAAAACCATCATAAATAATGTCACTTTTTGTCAAAAGTGAAGTCACGCTATTTTTCATGCACAACACTAACTTTAGGAAAGTCAAGATAGGTAGTGTGGTAGTTGACGGAGGACCAGCAGAGTTAAAATGCTTCAAAGATACTTGGAATGATTCATTCTATCATGACAGAGATCCAAAATACTACAAGATATTGCTTATTCCCTGTTTGTGTCACAGAATCCACAACAGCTATCAATATATTGCTGGCAAGAACAACCAGTTACAAAGTTTAGTAAAGGATGTGCACAGAATTGCAGAACTTTGTCGCATTCATGCTGACGATATAGGTGCACAATGTCCACAGCATGTATCCACCAGATGGATATATGACTATAATATATGTGTCTTTATTCTTAAGTACGAAAACAAAATCAAGCAATATATAAATGTAGATCACGATAAAATCGTACAATTGAAAGATTGTTTAGCTGTTCTTAAAAAGCTAATCTTAGTATTCGAATCGGATAAGGCATTGTTGGCAAATTGTTACATTTGGATTCGTAAAGCCATATCAGCTCTCAATCTTTTGACATCCAATTTGCATAATGCATTCGGATCCATCTTGGCATCTTCATTGGATAGCTATACCTTGGACTCTGACTTTGGTGGGCTATGGTGTTTGGCATTCTCTCTCACGCCGAGAGGAAGGTTCTACTTCCATAGAAAGTTTGTTAAAAACGAAGAAGTAGAAGATTTGGCCGATCCCTTGAGTTCCTTTCAAAGTGAGCATATTCCTGATAAAGATCCGGCAGAAGATTTACAGGACATTTACATGGATTCTATTTTTGAGGAAGGTAACACAAACGCTGTAATTGATGTAACAGATGAAGGCACATTTCGTAGAATTGTCGAATCTGATGATCAACTTAGGCTTACATTGCAAGATGTACGCGAGGATAATCATCAGACTGCCGAAAATGATCTAACAGCAGCTAAAGATTACCTCAAGCGCATTTTGGTTCAATTCTGATTGAACGAAAGACAAAAAACGCTTGTACTCTCGTTATATAATACGTTCATCAATAAGGAATCAGACATCTTTGAGAACGATCTGATGGACGAGGCACAAAATTATGCTTGGGAAGAGATCTCGCATAGAATTGGAGAAAAATCCATCCTTGCGGAAATAGCATTACGCTTGTTATGTTCATCTCCTTCGGAGGCAACATGTGAACGTAATATCAAAGCACAAAGGTTAATTTTGAACGTTAGGCGGTTAAGATCCAAGAAAAACTTGTTAAATAGCCGTCATATCTTAATGGCAACTAAATGAAATAAACATTTTGTTATTATTTATTTTTCAATATTAAATAGCCATTTTCTTCACAAATATTTCAATGTGTTTTTACAACAATTTAACATTCAATAATTTATAATGAATCGTTCTCTTTCATTAAACATTAATTAAAACCTCCGGTCATGAATATTTTTTTTGTTATTATTATTTTGTAATTTAAAATCTAATAATATATAAGAGTAATATTTATTATTTTATTTTAATTCGTTATGATAATCTTTATATTTACAATTTATAAAGCACCGATCCACAGATCATATAGTTCAGTGGTAAGAGTCATAGTATAAGCCTTAAGTTCCCCAGTTCGACTCCAGGGCCTTTTCGCTTTTTTTCTTTTTAGATTTTTTTTCTGAAGTTTATTTTTAAGGTTCTCGCTGGCGACCCCCGTTCACCAAAAAAATTTTCGATTTTTGCTGGCGACCCCCCCTTCGCTCGATATTTTTTTTTGTGAACGGGGGGTCGCCAGCAAAAAAAAGATGTCAAAATTTATCCCAAAAATTTTAAAAAAATCGAAGAAAGTGCATCCCAGGGATTATAAAATTTAAGTTTTCACATCTCTATTACCAGAGCATCACTTCAATGCTATAATAGTATAATTTAAGGTGGCCGATTCTGGTGGAAAAGTGCTGGGAAACGTTCCCCGAGGTAATAAAATCTGGTTTTTATGGTAATAAATTTTTTTTCATTTTTTCATTTTCAAAATATTTTTTGAGAAGAAAAAGTTGTTTCCCAGATGATTTGATAATGGATTATGTTTCTACTATTCATATAGGAGCATACTATCCTGTATTCATCCAATTCCCATACCTTCTGGTATCACCACATCTGTGATTCTTTCACCAGATTTTCCTCTCAATTTTTTTACAAAATCTCTCAATTTCTTTACAAAAGTTCTCAATTTTCACCATACCTCATCCAAAATCTGGGGAAAAACATACGTGTTCCTCATATACTTGGGATACACCGAACTTCTAGGGCAATGGATCATCATATGATATCAATGCGAATTTCACAGTAATAATGATTTTCCATCAGATTCAGTATCCTGTGATTGAATGGGAAAGATTTGAACAAATAGTCAACAATGAATCTAATGTAATTCTTGGTATACAGCATAAACACTTAAGATCAATTGTTTACCTTCAGATATTTTAAACCCAGATTCGAAAAAAATTCATCAACTTACATTTATACAAAGAATTTCATCCATATTTTAAATATTATGCATGTTCTATCATTACCAAAGGTTTAAATTAATTGAATTAGAGCAAACTATTTTTATTATTAGTAAATTTACTTCGCTAACTGCATATATCATTTTTTGTTATTTCAAACAAAACTGTACTTACAGATTTAAAAAATTAAGCAAATCAAATTATATTTAAATTTCAATATTTGAATAATACCATTTTAATTAAATAACTTAGGTGCTTTTTCAAAATAATACTAATTCCAAAACTTTAATATCTTAATAAAATGAAATTTGATCCACTTTAAAAAAACTGTAATATTTGAAGTGTAAAATCGGCAGATAATGTATAAATTATTAAACTAATTGGTTTATAAAGTTATTAAATTATTTGAATAAAATTTCGAAATAGCAAGAGGAAATCAATGAATAAAGAAAAAAACAGAAAGAGAAGGAGAAAATAAAAGGAAAAAGGAAAAATAATATAGGGCATATTTCATAAATGGCGACATTAACTTTGTGATGTTCATGGCCGGAGGCGGCGACGCGCCCGAAGGGCTAGCGCTGCCGCCGAAGGCCCGATTTTTTTACAAGATTATTTTTTCCCCACTGGCTTTTCCCAGATTTTGGGTTTATCAACCAGAAACGACCACCTTATATAATTATTTCCACTTTGAGAATATTAAACGATTAATTTTTCAAATTTTACAAATGTACAAGATCCGAACAAAAGTTTCGCCTTTTATTACTTTAATATGCTATATTGTTTTCTTCATTCTTACAGGTATTCCGTCATTAAAGGTCAAGGGTAAGGGACACATCGTTGATCCTACAAAGCGAAAAGTTTTTGATTGTGTCATTTACAATAGTGAAAGCTATATGCTATACAATCGTCTTTGGCGTCTCGATCCATATGTTGATCACTTTATAGTAGTTTATTCTGGAATTACCCATTCTGGTCTTCCAAATAACATCACATTCGCACCTTTTGAGAAAGAAATTAAATCATACTCATCTAAAGCGCATTTCTTCCAAATAGATATTCAATGCGCGAAGGCTCGTGACAAAAACTGGTGTCGTGAAAATAACCAAAGAAAATATCTCTTCAGATTCTTAAAGAAATTCAACCCACAGGTTGGAGACTTGATTATTGTCAGCGATATAGACGAAATACCTACAAGAAAAGGAATGCAGTGGATTCTAGACCATCCACCGTATGATTTTTACAATTACAAATGCTATATGACCAACCACGGCTATACACATCGTTACCCAGAACTCTGGGGTATGCCTTATGTAGAATACTATACACATTCTTTCTCAGAAGGCTTAATGCAGTATCACAGAAATCTTGTACAGTTCCATACATTGCAACCACTTGGAACTCATTGCTCTTCATGTTTCCCTGACCTAGAGACATATATAAAGAAGTACAATTCATTCGCACATCAAGAATTTCATAAATATCCTTTCATGAACACAAGTTATCTGTTCTGGAGTCATTACTGCAAGAAGAGTATGCCATGGGCAACACAGTTGATTTCTTTGAACCTTAGCGAGCTCGAGGACTTAGTTCCGCCGCATCCTTTGATGGATTTCTTGACAAATCCAAAATTCACTTTAGATATAACAAAAACTATATATAAGAAGTCCGACCTTCCGAAATTATGCACACCTGAATACGATTGGTGGATTGTTCCACACGAACAGATAAATCCTAGATATAAATTGTAAATTGTTGATTATAAAGTTTCTTTCTATTTAATTCATTCTTTTTTTTAAACTTTCTTTCATTAAATTCTAATATAAACAGATTAATTTAGAAAATTTTAGAAATTGTTCATTGAGTTTTATTCAAAACAATAATCCATTGCATTCTTTTACAATAGTTAGATAATGTTGTCTATCATTTGTTTCGATGTTTGATAACAAGATTATTCTTCCAGATGGTTATGCACTAAATCAGATAATTGATAGAACAGTAATAAGATTTGACCAAGATATGATATGTTGCCAGTCTATGGTTAGAGAAAATCTCTTTATGTGCTTGGAATGCGGACAAATTTTTGCAGGAGGAACAGTTGGATCTCCTCTTTTACTTCATTATGGAAGAGCAGCACATACAATTGCACTAAATCTTAAAACAAATAAGGTAGTTATGCTTCCAAATTACCAAGAATTATCCGACTATAAGGAAATCAGCGATATTCAATTTGCATCACGACCCACTTACACAGACAAAGTAATTAATCTAATTTTACAAAAGCAAAAAGAAGGAATTAAAATCAACAATAAATTATTTTATCCAGGACAACTTTTATTCGACTTACGATCCAAACAATCATCTCAACTCTCAGTAATTCGTTTTATTTCTCGTATTACACCACTTCGAGATTTTTTACTTTTAAATCCTCAATCTACGCCACTTGCAAATGAATTATCACGATATTTTAAGCAAGCTTTCAACCCATACGGCTTCAGAGATCACATTTCTCCCTTCACTTTGCTTAGATCCATTCAAACTCTCAGTAATGATAAATACAATGTCCAAAATGAAGTGAATCCTGTAGAATACTTTACATTTATACTCCAACTATTGAACCAAGAAATACCAGGAAAGATTGTTTCGAAATTAATTTGCGGAAAATTAAATTTCGTTGAAGATAACAATGGCGATTGCAACTACACGTCCAAAATCATAAATTACTGGAGTATTCCATTAGAACCATACGAATGTCCACTTTATCGCAATGGATTAGAAAAAGAAAAAATTATTCCACAAGCAACATTGGAATCATTATTAGAACGCTACAACGGAACACAGATAACTGTTAAATCAATAGGAAACAGACAAATTGTTCAAAGAAAGATGTCAATTCACAAATCTTCTGAATTTCTCTGGATAAACGTAAACAGAATCAGACCTGCATCATTTGGCCTCGAAAAGCTCAATCTACACATTGTACACTCTGATGATGGATCAATAGATCTGTCAAAATACGGTGTTAATGCAAAATATGACTTAGTTTCAGTGATTTCTCACGAAGGAGATGTAAATTCCGGTGTTTACGTCAATTACTGTAAAAATGAAGCTGGAGTTTGGCTGAAATGTGGAAACTCTGATGTAACTAACTCTATGTTCCAAGTTGCAGCTACTTCTCAATGCTGCCACTTACTTTATCAAAGAAGAAAATAAACTTTAGTTGTTCTTTTATTTTTTATTGTTAGTAAAATTAAAAATATTTTATTTAGGTAATTCTCTTATGAAAAACAACACAAATCGCTTGATAATCCATATTGATTCTAGAAAAGATCCAGTTCAACTCCTCTGATTTTATTTTAATTTCTAAGTACAGTTGAGAAGCTTCATCGATAAACATGTCTTTTATGGGTAAGTATTCTCTTAAATCTATAATTATCTACTTTGGTATAAGAACAACTTAACTCGTTGCTTCTCTGAAACAATAATTTCAAGAACTAAGAATAAATTTTAAACAATGTTAATGCCTTTTCCCCTTAGTCAGTATGAAGAATTCTGGTTTTCTTTTGTTGTTCAAAAATTTAATTAAATTTAAAAACGTAAATAATAAATAATTTATAAATGTAACAATAATAAAATAAATTATAAAAATATTAGTTAACAAGTGCGTATCTAACTTCATCTGACTTCTTCACATAAACTCTTGCGAGTAATCTTCCATCCTTAAGCAATCTGATTGGAACTAAGTCTTGAGACATCTTAACAATTTCGAATCCACATGATTTGACAAGTGAATCATTGTTGAAATTACCAACAAGGTCAATTCCTGTAATAGGAACAGAAGAAGGATCTCTTCTGTTGATATCCAAGAACAGAACCATCTTGTTTCCATCTTTCTTCAATTGAATAACCTTCTTAACTTTTTCTTCTGACATATAGTTTTGGCATTTGATCTTTGAGAAATCAACTGCACTTGGTGAATCATCAACAATCTTCAATCTCTCCAACTTCTCATCTGTCATGACTCCATTCGAGTACATGTATGTCTTGATGAAGTCGAAGATCTGATCTTTGTTCCTTGTCATCAATCGAGCCATTGTCAATGAAATGTTGCAGTTTTCAAAGACATGAGCACGAGCATTGAACAACTTTGTATTTCTTTCTGAAATTTCTGAATCCAATTTCGGAATTCCTGTGAGAACTAAATCCTTCTTTAACTTCCTGCATGTTTCTGAGCAAATCTGTGTTGCGTTTGCTGGATGTTTGTAGAAGATTTGGTCTGTCTTTGTGAACAATCTTGAGTGTAACTCCAATCCTTCTCCCAAAACATAAATGAACAATCTAAATTCGTTTGAAACAAAGTTTGCTCCCAAGTTCTTGGAAATCGGGCCTAATATATCATGTAATGATTCAGTAGAAGTGCAGACAGTTGCACAGATTGTTCCTGTCTGCATTCCACTAACTACATATTTGAGTATCTTTGAAGGAGGAATAACAGTAAGTTTTCTTCCCTGCAAATAAGACAACAAAGAAGAAATAGCGAAAATAGTGTCTGTTGCTCTGATAATGATTGGTCTTGGAGCGCCACTCATTTTGTAGATCTGGTCGACTTGTTGTAGTTGTTGGTTATCGATCTGTAATGGAGATGATGGTGGTAAAACAGCAGCTAAAACAGGAGTAATTACTTCAGAAACAGTCTTGACAAAATCATCTTTTCTGATGCCGTTTAATGCAGAGAAAGCACCTTCAATCATCTTCCAAAGAGAAGAAGGAACAGGATATTTCTCGAATATATCAACAACTTCTTTGGAAAGATTGAAAATATTCGGATAATCAGCCCAAAGAGAGTTGAATTTCTCGTGGAAAGCAGTTAATTGAACTTCTAAATCTCCAATTTCTCTCAAGAAAACTTCCATGTCTGTTTGGACTTGTCTGTTCTTGAAGATTCCACTTCCTGTGTTAATCAGCAAATCCTTGAGTTCATTCCTCTTATCAAGAATCGATTGTTGTGTTGTGATAATTTTGTTATCAATGACAATTGATTCTTGATAGTTATTTGTATTTGTGAGCTCGAATGCTTTGAGAGCGATTTGTTCTGTGTTTACTTCGTTGTTGATATCGAATTTAATAAGTAAAACATCCATACCGAGTGATTCTAACTTTGGCAATTCATCAACAGCGAAGAGAACAAAGAATTCCTTAGGAACTTTAATTGTTTCGTTGTTGTAAACAATTGAAGATCCTGTTTCTCTTGCTCGACAAATAACAGGAACAACCAAGTTTGGATTGTTGAAATCGAAATCGTATAAAACAATTCCGACTTGTGATGAAATAGAATTAACAAATTCATCATCAAATGTCTTTGATTTGGCTGAAAGGAACTGAACACTTTGTCTGCAAACGACTTTCTTCAAATAACTTGTTGACAACATGTAAGCGTTTTCTGCAACAACCCATCTTCCGTTGTCAGGAGATAACATTGAAGTGTTTTCGCGCCAATGCCATGAAACAGGCATATTAGTTCTGTTCCATTTCTCAACTAATGGTTCGTCGTTTGTAAGGCAATCTTTTCTTGTGTATCCTTCGAATTTAATTGCCTCATATATTTCATCTCTTTCTTTGTCATTATAAGGGCCAGCGACATTCATGAAAACCATCTGGAGGAATGACAATTTCTCTGTTCTTTGTGCTTCTAAGACCAATCTTTCGTACTCTTCATTGCATTTAGTTACGTAATCCTTAACAATTTCTTCAACAGATTTGTAATCTTCGATGTTATTTCTCTGTTTCTGGATTTTGCTTTCAATTGTTTCTCTTTGTTTGACCAGTTTCTCTTTGTTTTCTGTGAGTTCCAATGTCTTCTTCTTGCATTGATTGAGTTTATCAACTGCTTCTTCTGATTTCTTTCTGAGTTGTTCTAAGTTTTCTTCGACAACCTGCATTGCTTTGACTCTTTCTTTATGGTTCCAAATTGCTTCTGCGTAAGGAATAATTGCTCTGATGAATAGAGCAATTGCTTTAGCAGCAGATGATGATCTTTCAATGACAGAAGGCTGGAAATTAGGATCAGAAACTATTGTTCTTAGTTTATTAACTGTTTGAACAGAAATGCTTTCATTTACTGATCCAGTTAATTTGTTTTTGAATGATGCTTCACCCATGATTTTACGACCAATTGACCACAATTTGTTTCTTCCTTCTTCTGTGTTCATGTTCGTTCCTGTTGTATCTACACCGAGCAATGTTGTCAATGCAGGAACGACTAAGACGACACCGACTGGAGGGTTAGGCATGTTCTTGATGACAGCGATATCTGATGCTTTGATGTTCTTGATTTCTTGTGTGGCGACATCGAGAATTTGGTTTGTTTTCTGTAGTTCTTGTGCCAATTCTCTTCTCATTTGATCAGCCTTGATTTCTTCTTGTCTTAATATTGATGTTTCTCTGTCTGTATTAGCCATTTCTTCATCTGTTACCTTCTGCATTTCTTCCAATTGTTTCTCTGATTCTTCGAATTCATGTGTCAAAGAAACCAATTGTGCTTCCATATCTTCCATCGCGTGGATTTCTCCTCTGATGTATTCAGCGATTTGTTCACTCAATGTCTTCAATTGTTCGTATGAATCAACTCTCTGTTTGATCTTTGGATATCTCTTGTTCTGATATTCAACGAAAGCAGTGACAATGTGTGACAAGTTCTGCACAGAAATCAAATAAGGATATCTCTGGATGATTGGTGAATTGCTCAAAGCTTTGAATGTATCCGAAATCATGTACTGTTTGACAGATGTTTCGTATTGGAATGGAACTAAGTTGTTCATGACTGCTTCGATATGGCCATCGATGAAATCGTTGTGAGAATAGAAAGGTGTGTAAATTGAAGCGTAAGAAACAACTTCATCATCACTAGAAATTGATCTTAATGGTCTTAAATGAACAATTGCGAAGTGGAAGTTCATTTCGCAATCTGTCATGAAATCAGCAATGATTTCGTTGTAGTTCTTCAATGTTTCTAATGAGTTATCATTAAATGGATCATTGTACAATCCCTTCTTCGAATAAATGTCTGTCATTAAGTTCAATAATTCACCTCTTGAGAACAAACCGAAAACATTAAATGTCTTCATCAAAACATTCAACATTATTTGTTCTTCATCTGTAATTGTGTTTGCATCGATGAATAAAACTTGATGTTTCTTAGTTTTACCGGCTTCTAATAATGTATCATGGAATATCTTCATCAATGGAATGAACAATTCTTTCTCAACGAAATTGACATCTCCTATTTGGCAAGCTTCTTTGACCAATGATTTTCCAAGTGTTGTTTGGCTTGTGAATATTTCTAAGTGGTTCTTTGGAATTGTCAAAGCTTGTGCAACGGAAATGATGTCCAATCTCAAGAAGGAATTGATACCTTTGAGGGAACTCAAATCGGTTTGTCTTGGTGCTTCAACATCTGCTGTGAAACGAAGCAATGACTGTCTTCTTGATCCTCTTCTTGCTCTTGTTTTCTCTTTCTTCCTAGTTAAATCAGCGAAACAAGAAACTTCTCTATAGTTTTCTGAATTCAAGTCTGTTAAAATGGAGTTACCTGCGATATCGAAAACATTTGTTGACAATTCCATATTCAATGCATTCGAGATGTTTCTCATTGCGATTGAAATACTGGCTAAAATGGCTTCACTATGCATTGAATCGTAGAAAACTCTGACTGCTTGATGTGCCAAAACATCACAGAGTTTGTCGGCATCGTGGTTAACCATGATCTTACCAACTCTTTGGAGAACAATGAACAAATGGCTCATTGAGAACTTGAATGTCTGTCTGACTCCTTCAAGTAAATCTAATAAGAAACCAGAGATTTCTGGTCTATCAATGTTCCACAAAACTTTAACTGCTTGATAGACAGCGTGGATCTCTGCAATCTTAGACATTCCAGGAACAGCAAGAGAGAATGTGTGGTTTGCTAATGGAGATTGAAGAGCTTTTTCATCTGAAAACAGACAAAATGTCAATCCACAAGTTGGTTCATTATGTGCACCGATTTCACTTGGAATTCCTCTATGAGTTACAACATATCTTACAATTTCAGCGGCTGTGTTTCTTTCGCTGCAATCGAAGCCTAAAATAGAAAGCAAAGGAATTCTCAATGCGAGCGATTTCGCTTCCTTTTGGCTTGACTTTGAATCAGGTAATATAGAAGCCATCATTCTCCTCAATGTCTTATGGTTATCTGTTGATTTGAATGCATAAGCTTGTGGAGAGAATCTGTCCATAATAATTGGCATGTGCTGGATAATGTTTGCAATTGCAGATTGGTCGATTCCAGGAGGTGTTGTGACAATAACATGTTGTCCTCTTGAAAGCATTTCGTGAGAAAGGAATGCGAGAGGCATCATCACGGCTGGATCGAATAACAAATGCTTTGGTTCGCGATCAATTAATTTCATTGGATCGCCAATGACATCTGTCTTTCCGATATCACTCCATGGCATCCATTTATCTGTATTGTATTCAAAGAAGACTTGTGAAATGTTCATTCCACTGAGATTTATGTCTTTCTTCATTGCTGCATTTGTCAGTTTTTGATCTAATTTAACTCTTGCGTCGCCATCAACTCTTCCTGCGAAGCTCCAGAACATTGTGAAGAGAATGAATTTCGGAACATGTTCTAACAGTTTCTCAGCAGTTCTCTTAACTTTAGAGCCCATTGGCTGCAAATAATAATTCAGCAAAATTGATCTGAAACACTTGAAGAATGAAGTCAAAGATGGATAATGAACATCAATTTGTGATAAGAAATAGTTAATGTATTCATTGCAAACACTTATTAACTTAGATATAGGAATTGTTGAGCTCAAAATTGTGTGACTTAATGGTTCAACAATGTTCTTATCATTCTCTAATTTATCAAGGAAATTATCAATTCTCTTTTGAAGAGTAAGGAAGTTATCTCCAACATAAACAACAGCACAAGATGCTAAAGCTGCTGGAGACGCCTTAGAGATATCACTTGTTTCGAAAATGAAACGAGTTTCTGGTCTTAAATTGCAGATAGAGCCATCACCGAAATACAATCTTCTTGCATTGGAAAGACCAACTGTTAAAGTGTCCATCCAAACAGCATCGGCTGGGCCATCGAAAACAATTGTGTCCTTAGTTTGAAGCATCATTGAAAGAGCGCCACTTGACTTGTCTCCGTAAAGATCATGCAAGTCAAATGAATATGGCAAAACAAATGTTGGATTGATGCATTTGTATTGGCAATATTCGTGAATCAAAGCTGATTTACCACACATGTAAGGACCATTGATGATAACTCCAGAGTGTTTCTTGAGAGCTTCATTCAACTGGTTGAGTTTGTCGTTGAATTCTGGATCCTTGTGCATCTGGATGACCTGATCCTCTGTTGTTACATCAGCTGTCTTTCCGAATACTGAACTGATGTAATCAATGACTTCTTTGGCATCATCGGCACCGAATAAATCAGCCAAATTTGAAACGATTCTTGTGAAAATTTCTGTGACTGGATCATTTGAAAAAACAGGAGCCATTTGAATGAAATATGCAAGAGAAACATATGAAAGAGCAGAACACAATGGTTCTTTGAACGCCATGATACTTGTGTTTGCAATTTCAGAGAGTTTGGATGCCAATTCATCAGATTTAATGCCCATAGAAGCCAAAAGAACTTGGAATCTTTCAAATGTCTCTGAAGAAGGAACATCAACAGGTCTGAATGTCAACTTCAAGATTTCTGGGATGTGGCATGTCTGATCTGATCCTAATGTATAAGTTGCGAAGATGTGTGTTGGCATCTTCTCTTTGAGATTAAGGAGTTCGATGCAACAATCACTTAAAACATCAGGTTGCAATGAATAAATGTCTTTGAAAGCAACAAAAGCATTACATTCCGATGCCTTTTGTATGAATTCCTGCATTCTTGCAATAGTTGTATGGTAATGGCAAGGATAAATGAATGGTTGTCTTCCAATTGCATTCAAGAAATTGTTCAAATATTCGAGTTTCTTGTCTGCAGCCCATCCTGCAATTAACGGGAAGCTTCCATTCACTATGCATGCCATCATTTGGACAAAGAACTTTCTCATTCCATCTGTCATAATAACTGGTAAATTGGAGCCTGCGTATTCAAATCCATATGGAACAGTTGCATTTCCAACAGTTACATTTACACTGAAATCGTTCATATCAACAACAGTGTATTTCGGAGTTGCCAACCATATTGGATCCAAAGGAGTAATTGTCTCTTTCTTGAGGAGTTCTTCTAATACGGATTTGTGGTTCATGCAGACAATGATCATGTTAGAAATCTGTACTTGATATGATTTCCTGTATGCTGACATCAAAACCTTCAAATCGTTGCAAATAGAATCATATACTAATTGCAATTGTGCTTTGAGTTTAGAAGCAGCATTTTCTGTGAACTTTCCTTCGAATTCTGAGATGCATTTATTGACATTTGTTGTGAAGTTCAAGTTGAAAACTAATGTCAATAACTGAGAAGGATATGTCAAAGCCATCTTTTCGATATTCGAAATTGGTGACTGGATGATCTTTCTGCCCAGTGTCTTCAGTGTATTTGTGATCTGTTGGTCGAAAGCGATGAACCAACCTTCAATGCATTCAGGAGTAATTCGAACTTTTTGAATGAATTCGAAGTATTCTCCTCCTTGTGAATTGAAGCCCAAACAGTAGGTGTTTGACTCGAAAACAGCGGAGGCAATTGAAGGATACATCAAAGAAAATATTGTTGGAATCTTTGATGGTGTTTCGCCATTAGAAATGACTTGGATAAGTTGAGAATCACTGAGCAATCTGAATCTTGGAAATGCCTTTCTCTTCATCTCCAATACGTCTTGCAACTGATCTCTGACTTTAACTAAGTCTTGTGCAATGGAATTGCATTCATCTGCCGTTGATTGGTTGGACAAAATCATGTGGAATGTAGCAGATAACTTGAAATTCGTTGCGAAATTGGAGAAATCTTTAACTTTGTCTTCGAAGAAATTCGTCATCTTCGAATGCTGTGTCTTTAAGTCTGTTGATTCCATGGCTGGCTGTAATTCATTGATTCTTTCTTCTGTCTCAATACTTTGCTTGAGAATTTGTCTTGTGTTTGCTGCCAACAATTCGTATTCTTTGACTTTGGAAATGAACGGTTGGATATAAGGAGGAACAAAGATTTCTTGCATGATTTGCTGATGCTTTGCCAATAAAAGTAAAGCAGTTGCAGGATCATCCAAGTGAATTCCATGTTCAGTTTTAGTAACTTTGAATCTCAATTTCTGTAAATCGTCACACATTTGAGCAATTGCAATTTCGATTTTAGCTTCATTTGTAGCGGCTTTAGAAATAGAAGCAATTGCAATGATGTGTTGTTCAACACCGAATTCGATCAACCAGTTCCATGTGTAATCATCATTAGGACCAATTTGGAATCCAGCTGTTTCTGAGATCTGTTTCCAGTGTCTTTGTCTGTAATTTGGATTGCAAATATATCTGATGATAGGAATATGCATCAAGATATATTGTACACGAGCTTGAAGTTCTTTGTAAGGAGCTTCAAGAGGATGAACGCCTTCTCTCAAGAATTTCTTGTGTCTATCTTGATTCTTTGCTGCTTCGATGTCTTCCATGAGTTTCTTCAATGTGTTCTCCCATTCTACAACTGTATCTGATATCATTTGTACATCCAATTGCTTGAAAATTGTGCCGAACCAATCTTGCGCTGTTGTATCAATTTCAACAGCAATTGACCATGCAGGTAATAACATATCGAAATCAGATTTGATATTCGATAAAATCGGATAATCTGTTTGTTGCATGTCCAATTTTTGATCGCGAGATTGATACAAAGAACAAGTACTGATGAAATTATTAAGGCGTTGCTTGTCTTCCAATAAACTTAGATGTGTCTTTGATGAATCGACATTGACATCTTTTGTAACATATAATAACATTTCTTCTTGGAAGATCTTCAAGTCTTCTTGGATCTTTTCGATGTCTTTCTTGTGTTGTTCGATGAATTTGGCTTTTTCTTCTTGATCTTTCTTGTTCAATTCTTCAATAGACAAAATGATCTTGTGCAAATCAGATTTGATCTTATAAGTTGCACCAAATGATTGTCTTGGTTCAAACAAGAATTCTCCCATGAAATCTAACATAACTAGCAAATAATCTAGTGTTGCTTGGATATCATTAATATGGATCATTATATGAGCCAAAATAACGTGTTTGTCATACCATTCTTCAACAGTCTTTGGAGCAGCTGTTGCCTTAAGAATCAAGGATGATATCATGCCACCGATTGTATCAACTTGTTTGTCAGTTTGAGCATTCATGTACTTGAAAACTAAGTTGTAAAATTCATCAGTTTTTTGTTTGATATTATCAAAGTATTTTGTGAAATTAACTTCGAAAGCACCAAAGCATTTAATTGGTTGGAAAGCAAGTAAGAAATCTTTGTAAGCATTTAATGAACCTCTCATCTTTTCTCTGACTAAATTCAAGTTGATTTCCCTTGAATCAATTGTTGGAACTTGCCCTTTCAAATGGGCTTCGAAATCATTTGGTAAAATTGATTTGCACATTTCAATAGGATCTAAAGGAATAGGAGATGTCATCTTCTTCATGTCATCAATGTATTGATAGATCTCATCAAAGGATGTTTTAATTAGATTCATCCAATCCCAGCGAGATGTTCTATGTGTTTCCAAAATTTCTGGAAGAAAAACATCGATTTTTCTTTCAGTGAATAATTCACTTGAAACTTTTTTGATCTTGTGTGTCTTGAAGAGATTAAATATTCCATCAATATATGACAAACCTGTTGCTTCAACAGTTTCTCTTACAGGAACAAATCTCTGTAAATCTTCATGGCAAAACAAAGCGAAATGAATTTTTTCTTTTGTTAATGTCGGTGTTAATCTTTTGAGAGTATCAATAACTAATGTTGCCAATGTGTTGTTGAATCTCAAGTTCATCATTTTTACCCATAATTTCCTCATTCCTTCGTTCTCAACAATCATTTTTGTCAAGTATTGGTCGAGATTTGAAACTAAAATATCAGAAGCATGTCTTCTCTTCGCAAGAATGGCGTCTTTGAGGGATTCAAAGAAATATCCGAAGCTGGTTGTTGTAATAATACCTTTAGCAACATGTGTTAAGAAGTCGTCGCTAAGGAAATCTATTAATTCGCCATTCGCTGCAACGAGCATTTGACAATTTGCAAGTTTCAGGGCTTTGATCCTAGATGGATCTAATCTGGTCATTCCTGCAAGAACAGTAAGTGTATTCTCAATAGGAATGATGCCTTCCTTCTTGAATTCTTCAGCTTTTTCAGGATCATTCCATTGTAAACGGAAATCAACAATTGTATGGGCGTATGAATAGAGATGGTTGATCTCTTGTATTAAACCAGTAAGATGACGTGAAATTCGCATCTTTTTCGGTAACATTCGAATAATATCTTCCATCATCTTTGGATCTTGAGTGACTGTCTCTTCTTCAGTCTTCATTTGTAAGTATGTTTGTTGTTTGATGTTTTGTACTGTCTCTTCTCGATGAGCAACGGCTGCATCTCTTCTTTGCTGGAATCTCTCTTGATCTTCGTTGTCCAATCTAACGGAAAGACGATGAACAACTTTTGTCTTGCCATTACTGTTCCAACGAATGGTGTAATTATTCCCAGAAACAGAAATAACAGTGCAAGGAAGCCAACTGCAGTTACCATCATTGGTCATGTACATACTATGTGCCGGAATAGGTCCATTTTTGAGTTGATTTTGTATTTGTTTATCAAAATCGGGTGCATCAAAATCTGCCTCGTCAAAGAGTGCCAAATTATCATTAGCAGCATGTGGTGTATTCATTTGTATGTGTTCTTGTGGAACAAGCGGTTCAAGAACGTGAGGCCTTGCAGAAATTGCGCCTTTTCCGAATGAACGTTTTGGTATTGTAATTTGCGGTATATTTTGTTGAGATTTCTTTAAATAGTTTGCGAAATTTGTTGTAGGAAGATTTGCTGTCGATTTTGCCACTTTAATTGTTGGTTGAAATTCAACGAATTGGGAAGTAGCAGAAAGATCAATTGGAGATGGTGCTTGTGGAAGATTTGTAGTTGATTTGAGTGGATCACCCAAATATCCTGCATATCTTGGTGAAAATTTTGCGATTTGATCTTCTCTAAAATCTTCTTCTTTTCCATATAATGCTTGAAACACTTTCTCGTTATCACTCAGTTCCTTGTTCCTTGGGTTTCTACCCCTAGGATTCTCAGGCGGCTGAGGTCTAGTGTTTTTCATTTTTGTTTGGAAATTATCAACGATTTCTAAATTCAATCTACAGTTTTATTTATTTAAACATGTGTATTAAAGATAAAAACAACATTTTTGTTTTATAAAATCGTTTATTTTAGTGTAATGACTTCGTCAAAAATTTCGAATCCAAATTTACTAAAATTTTTACCCCAGAATAGACAAAATGTAAATCGATCAGGTGCAAAAGTGAATGATAGATCAATAAATGATACTGAAGCCGATTTCAATTATGCAGATAACCAAAAATTGTCAGATACACCTCAACATAAGAAAGCGAAAGCAAATTTAGATGAAACAGAAGCTAACAGCGAGTTTGAATTAGGCGAAGAAGAGTCTGAACGACAAAATTTAGTTTCTACAATTCAATTTATCGAACCTCACAAAGATTTAACTCAATCAGCTTTAATTGTAGTGTTTGTACTTTCTCATTATGAGCTTTTTGAGCAAATGTTTGAAGTTACCAGAAATGATGATTCAGCAATTGTATCGATTACCAAATGCATCAATATATTAAGTTGCGTTTTACACGAACCTACAAAGTTTCCTAGAACAATTTTTGACGATATACAATATTTCTTTGGAAATATGCAATTATTAGGTATTTCTATGGGCCCAGTAACAAAAGTCAAGTCAATACCAACATTAAAAATGAATATCGAAACAAAATTAGCAAAAGAAGATGTGGAAAATATGATTTTCCGGATTGATTATCCAAAACTTAACTTACCTAATACGATTGATGTTGCATCTCCTATTATGCAGCTACTTCCAGAAGGATCGGAAACTATTTATCGTCAATTTAAGTTGATTTGGGCTTTATGTCTAAGGAATAACGTATTATATCCAGCCATTGTAGAAGAAGATGGAGAAATAGCTGCTTTGTACAAATCAGAGCTATTTACGCGGTTTGGTTCTCTTCAATCTTGTATTTTATCAGGATCTACAGTTCTTTTTGCTTGTTATTCCTCTTCTACATCAAAAAGACCTATGCTTGTTCCAGCAAGTTAATATCGTATCAAAAACAAACAACAAACATTTTATTTATTATATTTGTATGTATAAAATATAGAATTATTTTCAATCTTCTTCATCAGTTTCTGTAGAAGATGCGGATCCTTCGTCAATTTGCGGAGCTGGCCTTTCTTTAGTAGAAAGGCGTGCTGGAGTAATTGTTCGTGGAGCGACCATATGGCTTTTTTCATTTAGAGTATATCTGCAATGGTCAACGCTAATAGTTCGTCCAAGTAATGTAATTCCGTTCAAATTATCGACAGCAAGTATAGTTGATCTCCAATCTTCGTATTCCATGATGGCCGTTCCGCGAGAATCTCCTGTCTTTGCGTCTCTTATGAGTTCGAAGTTAATAATTGTTCCGTATTGCTCGAAAACTGTGAGTATATCGCCTTCCGATAGTTCATAGTTTAAATTATTGACCTTTATCCACGGGCAATCTTTAAAGTCTCCATGAAAGGAAGACAATTCGTCGAATACACCCTTCCGTAATTCGATTTCCTGTAATTTTTGGATATTTTTCGCCTTTATTGCCATTTACAAAGTTTACAATAATCGTACAAAATTTACACCTATCGTCCAAAAATTTCGCCTATCGTTCGGATTTTACAATTATCGGCACATCACATCATACGTGAATGAATGACCAATTAAAAAATTTTAGGATATGAAAGCAGGAAACATCCTAGGACAACTCCTAAGCAAGAACCCGAAGATAGATAGTCCCAGCTTCTGGGAAAGCCTCGATAAGTACTGTACAGAAGGTCCCTACCAAGAAACAAAGCTTTCCATGAAGGCAAAACAAAACTTATCCGCAGCCATTAAGTACGCTTGCTCTACCATCGATAAGAATACATACTCCGATATTGTTATCAAATGGTTAAATACCATTATCGATAATAGTGCCATCTTATCGAATTTCGGAGAGAAAGAATACGCCTTCTACCAGACTGTTACGGCATTCTCTACAACTGTACTTGACAAGGAACCTTCCCAAGTCAATACGAAACGCCAGCTTGACCTTATTGCTACATTATTCCATTTGATCGACGAATTCCCCATTTTCCATGACCAAATAGGCGAAGAAGTTGCTACACTATGCATAAACATGATACTTAAGAGGAGCGAGGAAGTAGAATTGGTCAACAGATGCCTGTCATTATTATTTATCGTTATTGACAACGATAATGTCCGAAAATCCCTCAGCGATAAGACAGAGGAGTTCTCTAAGCTCATTTCCACCTCTCATTACCCACGTTTACAGCTTCAGTTCCTTGAATTATTCTTCAGAATCCAAACCTCCATTTCTGGATTCGATTGCACCACTACAGATACTCAGAACTTCAATGAGTCCTCCCACCAGTGCCTTCTGAAGGTCAACGGAGCTTCGAAGGAGCCGATCTTCAATATCAAATTCAATTCTCTTGCCAATTCCAACAAGAAAGAGTTCGGAAATGGTTGGCTCGACATTGGATTTGACGACATGATCATCTGCTTCAACGATTCCGTCATTACCATCAAATTTGATGATATCGACGGTCTTGACTCCTCCGATGGCAACTTATCAGTGACTGATGCAGAAGGAATCCCACAACTCGAAGTCCCAGCCGGTGGACAATTCACCATCATCCCAGATATCAAGATCGAACCTCCCCAAATGGAACAGATCTTCAGCAGAATCTCATATGGCGAATCTGTCTCCAATTCACAGAATCCACAGCTCGAATCTAATATTCCAATTCCTCCTCCACAACCAGTTCAAGAACAACATCCAAGGTCATCAGTTGCTCCTCCAGAGATGGTCAACAAAGAAGAAACAATCCAGAAACCGAACAAAGTCAGATCTTCAATTGCTATGTTTGTTCCTGACAAAGAAAGAGAACAACAACAAACAGTACAATTAGAAGACACAAATGACTTGTTCGAGGACAACTTTAGTGATAACGATAGTATCGCTAAAAGTGTTGATTCAAACATCATTCCTCCGCAGCAACAGATTGAACAGAAGATAGAAAGTATCATTGAAGAAGAAGAGGATGAAGATGACAGCACATATCAGCCACCTGTTGAATCAATTCCTTCTCCTGTTGAAGAGAGTTCTGAGAGTCAGGAATACGAACCTTCTCCTCCTTTGTTAGAGATAAACATTGGTCAATCATTAGTTGCAGAAAAATCTTCAAAAACACAGGAAGAAACTGCTAAAAATGATTCTCCACCTTCATCACCGAAACAATTGATGCCGAGTGTAACAGATAACAACGTTTTCGGTGAGTTACCAATGAATGTCTCTAATTGTCTCGAAGGAGGACTAAAAAGTCTCTCTTTGACAACTTTGGAACACGTCAAAGTTTTCTCTGAATTACTTAAGAGACACGTTGACAGATTCAGAGATGATATGACTGCAAAGATAAGAGAGAGAGAAACAGGATCTGTCAAACAGTTGGAGACATCGAAGTCTAATTTCCAAGACAACATATTGGTGTTTAAGAGGAAAGAAGCTTCAATTCATCAGTCTCTCAATGGTTTCGAAGACAAAACAAGAGAAATCTCCGCTCAGTTGACTTCTCTTCAGAAATCAATGAGACAAAACATTTCTTCCCACAGAAAAGCACTCGAAGCGAAACTTGCAATGCTCAGAAAACAGGCAAGAAATGACACTTCTGATGATGAAGCATCTGAAGCCCTCGACAGCCAAGAAACTGAAAGCGAGTTCTAATTTATTTTCAGTCATTTTTTTCTAAACAAATTTTTTATTATTCAAAAAAAATTATGTATGACTTGTTTGATATTTAGAAGAAAATCTAACCAATCTCTTTTCATATAATATATTAAGGTATCGAGAAAAGGAAAGTGCTGATTTAATGGCGGCAAATGTCATATTGTTCTGGAATCTTAAATTTATTACCCTTTTTTTTGAATCTAACAATATATTATTGACTATGTAGTGAGCATATGATTATATTAGCAATGATATTACTCTAATTTATATGAATTTTTCTACTTGTTACTTTTTACAATTCAAGGCAATTCTATGGAATGTTGTGACACATCTTATATTTCACATGAGTATTTCATCTTCAATAGGATATTAAAAAAAAAATGTAAAATAAGATTAGTAAAGATAAATTTTACTAGTAAACAATAAATATATATTCCATATTATAGTTGTTCCTTAGGGAATTAAACCTCTATTTATAATTATGAACAACTTTTTTACTTTCGTACCTTTGAAATGGACATATATTGTTGTCATTCAATATAATATCACAATATAAGAAGTTTTTACTGGATTGTGTTGGAATTGTTACGTAATTAGAATAATCTTTTTCTCAAAAACCTGAATTAAAGGTAGAGAAAATAGATGAGAATGATGTCATCAAATATATTGTATAAATCGTGGGATTGTTTTCCGCTGAGAAGTTATTTTTGTCGAAAATTATATCGTAAATTTAATATATTATTTTAGAATGACATGTTAATATTGAAAAAAGACTGCTTACTTGATAAGGATCATATTTCCGCAAAGTTGTTTTTCTGAGGGTGGTCTATCGTCTATTGGGCACCCTTATAAAAAATTTGTAAACTTTTCAAATTAAATTCTCGAAAATTTTTCATAATCTTAATGGAGCTTCATAAGCAGCTCAAGGAGAAATATCTCAGTCGTTTACAACAATATGAACAATTTATCAATGATCATTTATCAGAAGTTCGTGAGAATTGTCATGTCATACACGACTTGTCTTTTCACGAGAAGCTCAAGACAGTAAAAAATATTTCATCATTCATGAGCGCTCTTTTCGAATATTGGAAACAAGCTCATAATTTATATTTTACTTACCTTAAATATTGCAATCCATCTCAAGAAATTATAGAAAATTTTTATCAAATTGCTTTAAAAATAGGTGAAACAATTACTAGTTATTACCCGACTTATAAAAGTGATTTAGAGAGAATGCAAGAGTATATATACAGCTATATTTATCATACAAAAAAAATCCAAATAAAGATGGCTTCTTGGCTGCAATGTTTGGATTAGATGATTATGGTAAATTAATAAGGAAATTGCGTTCAGATGAAGGACTTGCAAGTGGGTTTTCTCAAATTCCTTATGACGTAATTGATGAATATGTGGATTTTCGATACATAATAAAGGAAATTCTGAATGAGAAATTCCAAAAGAAGAATATCGAAACTAAAACGCTCTATTTTGACAAGAACTCCAAATATTTCATGCAAGATGTTGAAGTAGAATCTGTTAATTCATTCACAGACGAAAATACAAAATGTTTGTATACGCCGTTAATCCTTTAATATAATAATAAAAAGAAATCTACCTTTGATAATTATATAATTTTTCATGTCACACTTTTACGCTCAGAGAACAAAATTGAGTTGTATCAAGATGTAGGACGTATATCTAGATCTGCAATATGCACAAAAATATAGTGTACAATCAACCAAATAACGAAGTTATTATATTTGAATTGTATATCTTCTAGCTCATCGCAATAATTGCTTATTCATAAGAATGATAATTTCACTAAAAAGCCTTTCAAAAGTCAATAATTCTCTAGTAACATTTCCCCAAACCCTAACTAATATTATATATGCAATGATGAATAATTAAAAAAATGCTGCATTTACTGTGCAGTTCTTGTTCTTTCTCCAAAATAATGAGATTTTCAACAGTGGAAACTCGGAATTTATATATATTTAATGGCAAATAAGTTTTATGGATTATAATTCTTCTTTGTCATCAATAGTTAGTATGGTTATGTTGGGTACGACGGCACTGCGTTTCTCCTTACCCAATACTTGTGAATTTGACACTTTACAAAACCGTTAACGTAAATTTTACAACACAAACACAAACACCAACTTAACCTTAAATATTTATAAAGCCGCCAACCACTTCACCTCACCAACATTTTCGCTAACGACTTCACTAATGTAAAAATAAACGTTCTCACTATCGTTCACACTAACGACTTCACTAATGTTCTCATAAATTTTCCTCAATATCTTCATCATCAGTGTTAACCCTATTGTAGTCATACTTGAAGCCATAAACTTTCTCTAACTTCTTAACGTACAATTTACATAACTTACCTTCGTCATCGTATGGTTTAATGATATAACTATTTCTATCTTTATAAACAGTCAATGAAAAGTCAACTGGTCTCGGATGTATTTGAAAGAACATGTTATGCTCAGGAAGGAAGAATAAATGTTTAAATGTATGTTTGTTATACTGTGGAATTCGAATGAGTTGCTTTTGTTCTGTCATTTACATCCAAATAAAAATTTTCAGTAAAATAAAAAATAAACTTAAAAATTAATAATATCACCACTCCCACACGTATGAAAACATAGCACAAAAATAAATTTAGGTGAAGTGGTGAGATCTCACCTCTTTTTTCACCTGTTTTTTCACCCACTTGAATTCATTGCTTTATAACTCTCTTCCTTGGTTTCTTTTTAGTTGCTTTCTTCACGTCTGTCTCCAACTTGACTGTCTTTCTTCTTCGTCCGTAATGATACCAGTTACTTCCACCAGTCAATGGGTCAAATGGTCTTTCGTAAGGGTTTCCATACATTCCATAGGGACCATACGGAAGAACTACTGGTGGAGGAAGAGTTCCATCGACTCTATTTAAATGCATTGTTTCACCTTTCATCTGGTCATTAAAGTCTTTTGCGTGTTTTGCAAACTCATCGTCCTTTCCTAAAGCATTTTCTGACTCAGTCGCAACCAAATTGGATGCTTTATTTATGAGTCCTATTTTATTTAATCTTAACTTCTTTGCAACCCAGCCTCCAATCTTTCCTTTATTTGCATCTAATGTCTTCGAAACTCTTCCTCCACTCATTTTATTTACTGCGTCATAAGCCCCAAGTGCTTTTGCTCCAAATGCTAATGCTTTTGTTCCCATTGCGCCTAAAGCTGCCCAAGCTACCATTTACACCATATTAAAATCATCTCTCTTCAATATTATCTCATAAAAGTTCTCTTTACTGGAGAAAGTCAATGAAACATAAACATTCTCACGGGCTTCGCCCTCACCGCTTTGCGGTCTATCTAACTTCTTTCTTATATCATCTATACGCTTCAAAATGTCTGAACAATTGCTAACATCTTCTACAACAGTTATTTCATCATGAATGACCTTCAAGAACAAGCTCATTTAATATGCTATTAAAATCATCTCAATAATGAGTCCATCCTTTCCATCTTTAGGTAGCACAACATCTTTCATTGAAGAAGGTTCGACAAGTCTTATGTTAAACTTACTGACAAAGTTTGTTATACTATAATGCTTCGGTGGCGAATACATGTAGTTTGAAAGACATAATATAGATTCTTCAGCAAATTCACTTATACTGGATTTTATAACAATGTTCTCACGAGACCAAATACCACCAATTGACAATCTTGTAAGCAATCCTGCTGAACCTTCAACTGTAAACGTCGATGGTAACATTCCACGAAGGTCATCTATTGACATCTTTGAGTCACTGAATTTAAATATTTTCTTAAAGCAATCGTCATTATCTAACCATGCAATAGCTTTGAAGTTTTCATTCGAATATACATCTGCTTCATTAAATGTAAAACCTGACTTCTTTGCAGAGATGACTTTAAAATCTATTGAGTTTGTTTCAAAATTATATGCTATGCTAACTTCTGAAGGTAATGGATGTCCTTCCGCAGTCAGTTGTTCTCTCACTACCGTTTGAAGCTTTGTGTTAAAAACTTTCATGTCATCTCCTGTGTCTAGGTTCACATACACAGCAATAGGAAAACTATCTTGCTTCTTTGTCTCATCATTATATCTCAAAACATTAAAGTTCTTCAATAATATTGTCCTTCCTGCTGGAATACTTCTAACTTGTCTTATTTCAATAGCTTTCTCACCTCCTACATACTCTACCCAGTGTCTTGGATATTCATAAGTATACTGACTTTCTTGAATTTTGGTTGGTTTCATCATAACGTGTTCATAGTATATCTTTATACTCTTGTCAGTTAGACTCGGTGCTATGTTCTGAATATTTCTGACTTGCATTTTTAATGGAGATAAAATGAAGCATTTAATACATGACGTAGATGAAGACATGAATGAAACTACAGACAAACTTAACTCTTCTCTTATTCTTCCTTTCAGTAAGGACTATGAGTTCTGTTCAAATGGTGTTTATTTCTATTGTGGAAAGATGGGTTCAGGTAAGACATTTAACCTCATTCGTCATATACTCATAACAGAACGTTTAGGAAATGACTCATATTATGACCAAATCATTATATCAGCAACTTCAGACTCTATGGACTCAACAGCGAAAACATTTATGTCAAAAGTTCAAGCCTCTGTCGTTAAAGTTCCAGACAGTGAACTCATTGAATTTCTTCAACGTTACATTCGACGTAAGAGGAAATATTATGCCATCGTTGAATTTATAGTCAGGAATGCAAAAGACTTCAGAAGAGATGGAAAGAATTATTGACAAACACCACTTACGTCAGTACTCAGGAGTTTACGATATGAAACGACTGACAAACTACATTCTATCAAAACTTTCAAAATACCCCTTCAAAAAATATCCTTCAAACACTCTGCTCGTTTGCGACGACTTCGCCGGAAAAGGTTTAGTGTCAAAACCAGACTCACCATTAGCTAATATCATTACTAAAGTCAGACATTACCACTTAACTGTAGCAATACTTATGCAAACATGGAGGTTTTTAGCTTTAAACATAAAACGTCTCATAACTGACTTCGTTATCTTTCAAGGTTTCTCACGTTATGATATTGAACTCATTTGGAAACAGTCAGGTATAACATTACTTTTGAAGAAATTTGGGAAGCATATAAGTCTCTCATCTCTCCTCGTTCATACCTTGAGATTCATATCATGACTAATACCATTAAAGTCAAAAATATTCCATGGGAACGACCAACATTGTTTTAAAGTTTAACCTTCAATTGACTGATGGTAAACAAATTCCATGCATCTCTGTCGCCATTTCTGTTAATATTTTTGCTGTCATTCATATCATCCACTTCTCCATCCGTTAGCTTTTGAGGATATGCGTTAGAATAGCTGTTCTTAAATGAAGGCTTTTCACCTTTGAGAGCATAAACTCTATAACTTTCTGCATACTTTATGTTTGAACCTCCTGAGCCATCATTGACATAAATTTTTATAGGCTTCCACCCTTTGTTCATGTTCCTGCTTCTTCCCTTAGCTCTTTTGTTCAGTAGTTCTACATCTTTATACACAGCTCCTGTCTCAGTGAATTCAACAATATTTTCATTCGTTAGCTTTACATTCAAACCCTTGTCGAGTATATTGTTCATTTCATACATATAAAAGGTTTTTATTCTATATGAAATGAGAAGCAAATCCATCTTAGCTGGTGCCGTTAATGTTCCAATTGAACCAACATCAAATGTTGACTCACGAACGACAAACAATATTGTCATAAAGAACTATAGTTCAGAGTGTTTGAAAGAAAAAGAACCAGAACTGAAATCCGTGAATTTAAACTCAGCTTCAAACGCTAACGCTACATCAGATGTTAAGTTAGAGTATCCACCACTGGACCAAATTCTTTCAAGAGAAGCCAACGACAACCCTTACACAAATGTTCAAACAAATCCTTCAGATAACGTAGACCATTACCTTCTTCAGTTATACCAAACAATTTTACTCAAAGACGATAAGAAGCTTTTGACAAATCTTATAAGTAAGAACCAAATAATTCTAACAAAGGAGGACCTTGAAAATGTTATCTCACGAATAACAGGGAAACAATGTGTCATTGACTATCTCGACCCTGAAATCGAATGCTGTGGTCAAACGCCACCATTCATGAAAATAGGTAACATCCGCATCATTGAAACACCAGGAACTACAGGAGTTGAGTTTAAGTATAAATATTCGAACGAGTATACAAAACTTTCAACAGAATATAAACTTTGCTTGAAATATGTTTTAGTAAATTAAAGCAATTTGTAATATCTATCCAAAACTTCTTCAACAGTATCGAACTCATCTTCATAATGCAAACCTAATCTTATTGACTTTGGTGCAGTTTTCACTAACACAATATAGCGCTTTGCGCTCGGCGCCTTTGACGCCTTTTTCTGTTCTCTTGACTGACATAACTAATTCATTTGTTTCATCAAACAGCAACAACCAAAGTTCATGACCTAATACATAACATTCATACTTTATATTTTTAGCTCTGAGTTCTCTTGTAAGCTGTTGCATTTAATATTTTCTAAAAAGTCAACTTCAACAGTCATTTCGCACTGGTGCCTTCAGTTCTACAGGCTCTCCTTGAAAGTCAACAAGTCTGAATTGCATGTCTTTCAAATTATGAGGACTAATGCGAACCCATTTACCTAAATGAGTTGCTATGACAGGAATTTGGAATGAACATTGAATTTACTGCATAACAGAAAGACTTATATTCTACTGAACCTTTACTATTAACTCCTGAAATACCTGTGACATTAGCTATTTTTGACTCAATGTACAAACAATTGCCATAACATACGTATGGAACAGATTTCATCTCAATCGTTTTGTCAACACTTTTTAAAGGAAATGTCATATGGTATGCACCCAAAAGAAGTTGTACTCTATGACTCATTCTTGGTATCTTGAACTCTTTCTTGCTACTGAACTTCAATGTTCCCTCAGAAGAGAGTTCGACATCTATGTTGTCAATAGTTTCTTCATTTATGAGAGTATCTATGACTCCAGCAATTTTATCTATTCTATACCCAGCTCTGTTAGGAAATGTTATAACACTTCTTTTGTCATCTATTTCAATCTCTATGAAATCTGTTTCATCTGTTATGACAAAAGTTGCGATAGTATTGAAGTCAACAACTCTGAAAGCAAGTGCTTCATTCTGAAGACCTAAGTTTGTTTGAAGCTTTACTGTTCCATATTCGTTTGGGTCTGTACTTTGCAAATAGAACAACATTTTATTCTCATTAAAATATGACTATTGCTGCATATGCGTATGAAACAAATGAAGCAAGAAGAGCACATGAACTAGTAAACGAAAACTCAACTTTAACCATTGAAGGCAATGATTTAGTCATTGACGATGGAAAAACTAAAAAAGTCATTGATTTCGATACTTTTAACACTTATGACCCATTCATTACAACAAGCAAGGTTCCTATCATAAATGATGGAACGGTGCAATATATAAATTCTACAGTAGATGCCTCATTAGTGAAAGTACTGAATGTTCTCATTGAATTGTTAAAGAGCTTTCGATTTGACGACAACATTAAATGCCTAAAGAATTTAGTCATGAATGAGAAACAAATTCTTGGCGTTGCTGGTAGCAGTAATGATGTACACCTTATGACATTAGAATATTATAACGAACATAAAGATGAACTGAAAGGAGAGAAGGGTGACACCGGACCTCAAGGACCTCAAGGACCTCAAGGACCACAAGGAATACAAGGAATACAAGGAATACAAGGACCTCAAGGCGAGAACGGTTTGGATGGAAAGGATGGAAAAACTGCTAAATCATGGATATGGGACCTTATAAATACTGGTTTAACAGCTGCTTCATATGGAGTTCTTCAATACCAAATCGGAAAGATATGGGCAGTACTTGGTGAAGAAGTTTTAAATGACGTTAAAAATGCTTTGAACTTCATTTCAAATGGTTCGGATACTATTAAAACTTTATCTGGTTGGATGCAAGAAACAAGGAGTCAAATAGATACTGTAAGACGTATAGCAAACAATGCACGTACGGGATTGGATACTTTACGACAAGCACAAAATACACTAAAGGAAGCAAATGATATTCTTGGCTCAGTATCAGACATGCATGAAGATTGGCTTAAAGGTATTGACAAATCTTTAAAAAATCACAGTCAGTCTATTGCTGACTACAAGAAAAGTATAGATTTTTTACATAGTGCTATGGACGTACATGATGGAAGCATAAGGAACTTACTTAATGCTAACAATAACTTACCAGGAACTATTAAAGCATTTATAAAGTCCTTTGTAAAACCCGGTGCTCTAACATTTAGGTCTTTGAGAGCAAGAGCATTGAAGTCAAGAGATGCAGAAACTCCAACAGAACTACAGAAGGAACTGAAACAACAGAAACTCCAAAAGAACCACCAAAACCAACAGCTAATGAAATATTGTTCGAATATTTTCCAAGGTACTCTGTTCTCATTGCATACATTCAAGAAATACTTAAGAAAGCAGACTTGACTTTAGGAGATGATGAAAGTTCTGTATATCTTTCGTTCCAGTTTCAAATAGCAGAACTTTTGAGACAGATATGCTTAATGTATGACAACATCTCTGATTTCACAAGATATGATGACGACCATGACCCGAACACGGTGAAGAAGAAGTTTTACAAACATCCATTAAGACAGGAAAGGTTTTAACTCAAAGTCTCATTATTGACCAAAGATGGCGAAGTGGACGTTCTTCAAGAGCTGAAGAAAAATACTTCTTCGGAGGTGGTGGTAGGCATGAACTTGAAATAAATGAGATAGAAGAGAAATTAGCCGAAAAAGCAGATAAAGAACATAAACACAATATCTCCGATATAAATGAACTTCAAGCTACATTAAATAGTAAAACAGATAAAAATGAACTTGACGCAATGAACAAAGTTTTGAAATCTCATAAACACAATATCTCCGATATAAATGAACTTCAAGCTACATTAAATAGTAAAGCGGACAAGAACCATGTTCATTATATAACTTCAGACGAACAGATTATAACGGACTACCATGGATATTTAACACGAAGTGATGAAGCGAAGACAAAAAATGTTAATGAAAGAAGATATAAATACATTCGTGCTAAAGGTTATGACATAAGCTGTACTGTACAGTATGATGTAGCTAAAGCACCAGAAGCATTTGGTTATACCGGTGAAATTTATGCCTCTACTTTCAATGTTAACGGTGTATTAGTTGAACCAAGATTTATGTTAAGAGTTAAGGCAAAAATAACGTTTGAAGATGCTATTAAAAGTAAAGCTGACAAAGTTGAACTCGAAGCAACGAACAAAGTTTTGAAATCTCATAAACACAATATCTCCGATATAAATGAACTTCAGGCTACGTTAGATAAAAAAGCAGACAAAGAACCATACACATAAATCCTTCACTACTGTTAGAGCAGACGACATAATATTGAACTATTGATTGGTTCAAGTGCACCTTAGAGAATCCAAGTACAAGCGTAAAAGATACACTAACTCCTTAAATAACAAATGTATGAACATTGAAGTCATGCCAGAAACTTTGAAGCACATGAACTACCAGCAATGTTAGATAAGAAAGCAGACAAAACTTATGTGGATGCAGAACTAACAAAGAAATTTTCGAAACCAGATACAATGACATTTACAACAGAAATTATAAATGGTGAACCAGCAACTCCATTTGAATTTGTTAGAGGTCTTCAACCAGATACTTTTGAATTTTTCTTGGATAATTCTATTGAACTAACATTACATTATAAAAGTGGAACAAATGCAACATTTCATCCGGGAGATACATTCCAAATGGTATTTAATGACATAAGTTCTTTAGAATATGTTTATAGAGTTATGAGCATATATGATTTAATATATCCTATAGGAGCTGTTTATACGTCTATGAATCCAATAAATCCAAACACTTTATTTGGTGGTAGATGGTATGAAATAGTTGACAGTTTTCCATTCTACACTAATACGCAGTCAATGAAGATGGGAGGTTCAAAGAAAATAGGTATTGAAAACCTTCCTTCACATATGCATAGGTTCAGTGGAAGAACATCTGTGGAAGGAAACCATTCACATTCAATAACAAAAAGAGGTTATACAAATCTTGCAGCGGGTTCGGATAGACAGGGAATGCATAGATATGATATCAACTGACCCCAAAGATGTTAGCACAGGTATTTTCTGTGGAACTGCAGGAAATCATACACATGTTGTAGCTGGTATTACAGACCCAGCAGGTAATGGAAAAGATTATATGCCTCCTTATATAACAATGCACGCTTGGATACGAGTTGGTTAAAATCTTTAACTTTACATAAATGAGCTTGAAAGAAGTATTCGAACAACATCCATGGAGGTCATTTAAGAAGTTCAATGAAGCTGCAAAGAGTTGGGATTTACTAACAGAGCTGAAGTGAAAAGGTTCTTTGACAAAAATGTTGTACATCAAACAAAAATAAACCCTTACGACTACTTTTTACCAATTTACTCCAACACTCCTGACGCATACCAATTTGACACTCTCATTCAAAGCAGAAAAGGAGGACATAAACCATTCCTCATCTTCATAAATGTTAACACTCGTAAAGCATTGCATATCCAATGAAAAATAAAGGAACTCGTGAAGTGTTAAGAGTTTTACAAAAGTTTGTAGCAGAACATAACCCAAGTACTTTAACATCAGACCAAGACAGTGCATACCTCAGCAATGAAATCACAGAATTTCTCATTAAGCATAACATAACTCACTACACTACTGAAGACCATAACCATAACATACTCGGCATCATAACCGCTTCATAAGACGCTCAGAGATTTAAATCAAGAGCGAGACTTTACCGAAGAAACAATGAAACATTTCATCGAAGTTTACAATTCCTCAACACATTCTACAACAGGACATACACCAAATTCAATGACACAACAACAAGAAGAAAAGTATATACAAAAGAAACGAAGCCAAACACAAAATATCAGAAATTCAACACAATTTACCCTCATTCCTGGTACAAAAGTTCGTGTAGTTCTTGACGACAAACCGTTGACAAAGAAACGTTTAAGGTTAAGTCGAAATTATTATATCGTAGACTCTACGCAAGGTAATGGATATCTTATAAAAGCTGCCGACGACTCCATAGCATTTTACCCTCGACATAAATTAGTCGAAAGTAGTAATGGCAAACTTGCTGAAACCATTGACGAAGCAAAGCGAGGAGTGGTTATTGAAATACTTGACTACAACATAAACGATGACACTTATAAAGTAAGATATGAAGGAGGCGTTGAAGATGTTATACCATCTAAGAACTTGAGAGAATCTAAACCAACTCATCTGGGACCATTAGAGCGGGAGTACTGGAAAGATAAAAACATGCCAGAAAGAATAAGAAAATTCTTCTAAACTTTTTCGTTGGATGTAAATCAGACAAAAATAATGTTTAGGTGAAGAGGTGAGATTTCACCTGTTTTCTCACCTGTTTTTTCACCTCTTGAATTTTCATGAATTTTCACAAAAGACCAAAAAATATAATTTAGGTGAAGAGGTGAGATCTCACCTCTTTTTTCACCTAATTTTTCACCTCTTGAATTTTCATGAATTTTCACAAAAGACCAAAAATAATGTTTAGGTGAAGAGGTGAGATTTCACCTGTTTTCTCACCTGTTTTTTCACCTCTTGAATTTTCATGAATTTTCACAAAAGACCAAAAATAATGTTAGTTTTATTTTTATTTATTTTTTATTTTGTATAAAAGATATGATTTCAACAATCGGCACAACAACAATTCAAGCCGCGAACGGCGGGACTCTGTCCACAACAACAGCACCAAACTCGTTAGTCATGAATCCTACGTCAATGTTAGTAGAGATGGAAAGCTTCATTCCTTCTTCATTTACTTTCGAAACAAAAATCCAGAAGATAAAGCAGGAACTTTTAACAAGTAATTTAGACTGTAGTGCGAAAGATGAAACAAATGAACAGTATCTTTATGAAATGCAGGACATTATTGACCATTTACCCAAATTGCCTGAAATTCAGCATCAAAAACTAACTATTCCTGAATTCGACGAAATTGAAGTCAAAGCAACTGACTCAGTAGAAATAAAGAAGTTCATACGTAAAGTAAATTATGAATTCCTTGGTTTTCATTGCAACCATAAAGTTATGGACAAAGATTGCGATATGGTATATAAAAACATTTCTGACATATATAAATCTGAAGAATTTAAGACCTACGACAACTTTGTTTCGTTAGTTGCTGAATGTGTATGGCAGATAAGAGATAAAGATAGAAGAGGCAAAGTATGGAACGAACAAATAAGACCCGCTATGTTTGAGATGAAGAGAGCAATTGACGCCTTAGTTGTTTTAGCAGGTAAGGTTTCAATGTATAATGCAAAAATGAACCCACAATGTTCAAAATGTAAAGCAGCAATAAGGAAATATAACTACTCCGTCAAAGAGATAGAAAGAATGAGAAACGACTATGCAGACTTAAAGAAAGAAGCAGAAAAGCCAGCAGAAGATAAAATGGACATGTTAGCATTTCTGAACAAAAACTATCCAACAGTAGAAGATTTCCTTCTATCTGACGTCAAGAAGAAATATAAAGAGACTTTCGGCATTGTTAAAACTTTTGATATCCTCAGCGAAGAAATAGAAGCTACAAAACTGTTTAGGATTTCAAATATACATCGTACAATTCATGTAAAACGCTTGTGAAAAAAAGAGGTGAAAAATTAGGTGAAAAAAGAGGTGAAATCTCACCTCTTCACCTAAATTATATTTTTGGTCATTTACACTCATTTACGAAGAAGTTATGACAAAGTCAAGACCCTTTGGGTCTCGCCGCTTAGCGGCTGAGGGTGAAAAATTAGGTGAAAAAAGAGGTGAAATCTCACCTCTTCACCTAAATTATATTTTTGGTCATTTACACTCATTTACGAAGAAGTTATGACAAAGTCAAGACCCTTTGGGTCTCGCCGCTTAGCGGCTGAGGGTGAAAAATTAGGTGAAAAAAGAGGTGAAATCTCACCTCTTCACCTAAATTATATTTTTGGTCAAAGCTTCCACGAGAGAAAAGATTCCTCATTTGCTAAGGATTCCAAAAATGAAAAAATCGTTGATTTCGGCTGAGAAAAAAACGGCAAAAACCCTTCTTCCACGGGAACAAAGAAATAAAGAAGAAATAAAGTAAATTTTTTATTTATTCCCGTGGAAGATAGAGCACTTTTATGACACTTTTTATTCACGACAAACAAGACAAACAAAGAAAATAAGAAAATACGGCGCTGTCGCGGTTCGAACCACAGACTCTGACCCTCCATAACACCACCTTAGACCACTGTGCTACGTAGCCTGTCGACATAAGATTTTATAAATTGCATATTTGACGTAAATTTATTTCCATCTAGCTTCCCACCGCATAAGATATTCATACGTGTTTGTAAGACATTCATTAAAATTCTTTTCTATTACATCTAATCTTGCGTTATTTTTTTCAATAGCTTGTCTGTATTCTTCATCATCTCCAGCAGTGTTTGGGTCTTCACGTTTAAAATATTCATTGTTAACCAATTTTTTATCTACAAATTTTATTAGTGTTTGATTCACTTCGTTATGATAACGGTCATATTCTTTCAATACGTAAGTGAAGACAAAATGCGTCGTACCTTCAATCTTAAAGCTTAAAGAACTTTCAACACAGTTTTGAGGGTCTGTCAGTGCGTCAATGAGATAGTATTCGAAGTCAGTCAATAATCTTTTTAAAGTCATTTCATACAGGATAAAATTTAATGTTGTGAAGAAATAGTGTTTATCTCAAAAAAAATAAAGTTAGTTTTTATTTATTTATTTTTTTATCCTGTATGTAAAGACAGATATGTCAACATTAGAGAACACAACAACTGCCATCGTTCATGAAGCCATAAATGAAGAATACGAATACATACAGTATAACAAACAGTTACGTCTCATTCGTTCAGTCAAAGATGATATGTATCAAATGCAAAGTATAATGAACGCTCTTCGTTCTACAAAGCAAGCATATCATTGGTTTGAAAACCAACAGGCAAAAGAACTTTTAGAAGAATTTCCTCATATGATTGCTTCCCTCGGAAAACCGAGGGAAGAGATTCCGTACGAAAATCGCAAGAATTTGGCACCTGGTTTGAAAGGTTATTATGTTCATAGACTTTTAGTAAATGCTGTAGCAATGTGGGCTTCTACCTCGTTATGCTTGTTATATTTTCATGATGTTAGATGAACTATATAAAGCAGAACGTGGAGAGATGGAAAAGAAACTTCAAGCAAAAGATGAAGTCATTGAATCCAAAGACAAAAGCATACAGAAAAGAATACCACGTTCAGTACCAAAAGGAAAGGAAAAGAGTTATAAGTATATGATATATACTGAAGAGTTGGAGAAAGAAGAAGATAAAGATATGGTTATGTTGCATTTAGTCAGAAGAAACAACAAGAGCTTTTATGACCTTGCTAAGATTTACAAATCTGACAGAAACTGGTTCTATCGTGAAAACTTACCGATTTCAATGACACCGAATGAGCAAATAAAAGAAATTGTCAAAAATACTCTTCCTCAAACACACTATGACATCAAAGGTTGCACAATACTTACCTTCAAAGAAGACTTACCATTACTGAAGGAAAAAATAACAGAATATTTCGACAACTTCAAAGAGGAAGAATGAAGTCACGACAACATTAACGAAGAAGTCACGACAACATTAACGAAGAGAGAATGAGGTGAAAAAACAGGTGAAATCTCACCTCTTCACCAAAAATATTTTTGGTTAAATAGCTTCAGGGTCAATTTCTTCAACCATTTCACTTCCTTCGTCAATGTCAATAGAAGCTTCTTCAACCTTTGGTAAGAACTTTTGTATAACATCTTTGTTCGTTATTGTCTTCAGAGATGAAGGATAATATTTCACATTTATTTCACCCTTCTTATATTCTTTCTGTTCGGAAAGATTTAAAGCAATACTGAAGAAGTCAACGTTAGAGTTCTTTATGACAGTATAGTGTGTATCTTTGACATTCACGAAGAAACCCTTTTGTTTCAAAACTACTGCTAACTCTTGTGAAGTATAACGTTTGCGGTCAATGACATAGCTAATGGTCTGACATACTGACCAAACTTAGATTCTTTCACAAACTTCTTGTTAAAGATAACATTAACATTTGAAGCATTATTGAACTCATTCTTGATGGCAGTAGCGAGAGCATTGTATGAAAAGAACTTGCAATCTTGCATGTGTTTCATTAAAATAAAAATATTAAATTATTTTGAAAAATAACTTAAAAAAATGTAATCTAATTTTTCAAAAAATATTTTTTATCCGATAGAAAAGATGACAGAAAAATTAACTTTTTACATAGCGCCAGACCCTTCTTGCCCACATCTTTTTAAGCCACAATATATAGTCATAGAACTAAATAGAGAAAGCGAAATTCTACAAATAGAAGAAAGCGAAATTCTACAAACAGAAGAAACATATAGAGACCTAGATAACGAAAATGGATATGCACTATTCTGGTTAGATTGTCCTTATAAATGTATGAAAAAAAGGCTTTATATGAAGAATATAGAAAATATTGTCATGAAAACAATATAAGACCAAGCTCTAGAGAAAAATTCTATGCTGGTATAAAACATCTTTTCGAAGTTCGGAATGGCAAATATAGAAAGAAATAATTTTTCTAAGTTTATTTTTTCAAAAAATATTTTTTTATTTCCTACTAAAGATGTATCGGAAGTTGTCTAAGTTAGAACACTCGGAAATAAAACAACTTCTTACAGAAGCTAATATAGATGTTGCAAAGCATTACGCAACAAACAAAAAAGCACTCGCTGACTTCATTAAAGACTATAATGGTGCAATAAGTTATGATAGAATTCATGAGTTCATAAAGCCGCAACGCGGCGAGGACGAAGTCCATGCAAGAGCATTTCCTTTAAATGACATTGCTATTGACTTATATCATAGACGTTCAGTACCTCATGAAGTAAGAAGAGAAATGTTTGACATAACAAATGCGAACGTTGGTCATACTCGTAAAGCTCTTTCGCATGAAGTAAGAAGAGAAATGTTTGACATAACAAATGCAAACGTTGGTGAAACAAGAAGAAGAGACGACACACTGAAACAACAGAGAAGAGAGATGTTTAAAAGTGCTATAGAACAAGTTCGCAAAGCTAACGATGTCATTCGTTCCATTGACGACAAACCAAAAGAAGGTGAGAGATGGTTAAAGAAAGATGAAGAGAATAGGAAGAGAAATGTGAAGTCAGGCAATAGACTCATTGACTTTAACATCGAAGCTTTAGATGAACCAAACAGAGACTATTACACAAACATTTCGGTAAGGTTTTCATGAGACTCTTAGAGAAAATTAAAATAAACTCCAACAGAGATGGATGGTATGTTATAAACTTGGTGGAAAGTATGAATGTTCTACGTTAAACCTCAATAATATTGGAACATTACTACATCAGCTCTTGAAGGAGAACTTTATATCAGAGATAGAAGCAAATGCTGCAGGTATTGTTGAAATGCACTATGACTTCTTCTTGACAAACATAAAGAATCTTACTGAAATAAAGATGTATGATTTAACAGAATATGAAGGCTTAACGATGTCAGATGTAAAGAAAGGCAAACCAAAAAAGAGACCATATAGAGATGAAAGCACACTGACAAATGACCAGAAAGCCATTTTGGAAGCTCTTAAGCAAACAGGAAACCCAGCACTTATAGAAAGCTTTTGGAAAGATAATGGTGAAAAGAAGTTTTATAAGAAGAGAAGCGGTCAGTTCTGGAAGTATCTTTGCACATTACCTATAAATCTTGAACGCTACCAAATCTTCAATGAACTGAACAAAAGAACTGCAACACTTATGACAGAGGACAATTGTTTCGTTTATGCTTGCATTCAGGCTGGAGTAAATGAAGAAACTATTGACCACATGAGAGAAGTCATTCGTGTTAGAGACTTTCCTCAAAGTAAAGTACAAGAAATTTCTGACGCAACAGGTATAGCATTTAATGTTACCATTGGTTATTTCAATGACTCAAGACATAATGAAATAAAGAGATATATACCAAAAGAATGCGAAACTGTTAGAACTATTGACTTACTTCTTGTTGAAGACCACTACATGCTAAATGAAAGACTTCCAATGACAACATACTTCATTCGAAACTATAAAGAAATTCTCAAAGCTTGTGGTGGAATGAACATTGAGAAACAGATGAAGATTTATACAAAGAGAGAAGATAAATATGTAGTTCGTTATGATAGAACAACACCGTTATGGGATGTTATGAAAACATTGTGGGAGTGCAAATATTTCGAACCTATTTCTTATGGAGAACTTTTCACATATACTACTGACTTATATAAACAGAACCTTGCACCATTTAAAGATTTGACATATGCTCCAAAGTATTGTGTACAACTGAAGAAGAAAGCAGAGTCAAAAGAAGTAAATAAAGCTAAATGTAAATTCATACCTGAGCACGTTTTCTTTGCTGACTTTGAGTGTAGTACGGATGGCTTTCATAAAGCTTTTAACATCTGTTATGACAGTGAAGATGGTTCAGTTAGTGAAAGCATTTGGGGTCAAAACTGTGCAACAGAATTTTTGGAAAGACTTCCTGACAAGAGTTTAATATATTTCCATAACCTCAGTTATGACATAAACTTCATCTTAAGACACATGACAGAAGTGAAAGGAACTCCCATCATTAAAGGTTCACGAACAATGCAAATAACTGGTTATATAAAGGACGGGCAATTATTATAAAAGACTCTTACAGTGTTATAAATAAGAAGCTTAAACTATTTCCTGCTATGTTTAACTTACAAACAGGACCGAAAGAAGTATTTCCATATAACTACTACAGCAGTGTTTTGTTAGCAAATGACAACAGAACTGGTGTCATTTCTGAAGCATGTAAGTTTATCCATGATGCAGATACATTTATGAAGAACATAGATTCCATCAAAGGTTGCAGAATAGATGAAAACCACTTCGACTTAGAAAAATATAGCACGTTTTACTGCAAACAAGATGTAAGAATTTTAAGAGAAGGTTTTGTAAAGTTCCGCAATGACTTATTGAAAGAGTTTGATTTAAACGTTTATGACTACGTTAGTATTTGTTCTATTGCTAACAAATTGTTTGAGAACAGAGTATACTTCCCGAATGGAAATCTTTATGACCTCTCAAATAAACCAAGAGAATTTATTTCGAGATGCATTCAAGGTGGAAGATGTATGTTGTCAGATAACATGAAACAAAAGAGCAAAAAGAAACTCATTGCTGACTTCGACACTGTTTCATTATATCCTTCAGCTATAGCAAGACTTTATACTTTAGAAGGTATTCCAAAAGTATTGAAGGAAGATGTTAAGCACAGAGTATCTCATGAGACATTTATTCGATGATGACCAAAAGGAACCCATTGGTGAAAAGTTTATGTCTGGCTTCTTTGTTCTCATTAAGATAACAGAGATTGGTATACCCAGACACTTTCATTTAATAGTTTGCGACCCTGAACTAAATCCAGAACTTAACGTTCCAAGAAGTTCAAACACTTGCTGTCTCATGTATGTTGACCATATAACATTACAAGACCTCATAAAATATCAAGGTGTCAAATGTGAAGTGTTGCAAGGATACTATTACGATGGAAACAGAGATATGAGAATAAGAGATGAAGTAAAGAAGTTGTTTGAGTTAAGGTTAAAGTATAAGAAAGAAGAAAACCCCTTACAAGAAATTATAAAACTCATTCTGAACAGCATTTATGGCAAAACTATTCTATCTCCTATTGAGTCAAAAATAACCATAGTAAATGACAAAGATGCTATAAGATATGCTATAAGAAATTACAACCATATAGTGAAGTTCGAAGGTTTGGATGGTTCAGATAAAACTATTTTCAAGCTAACGAAAAGCATTTGCAGACACTTTAACTTCTGTCCACTTGGTGTTAATATTCTGTCTATGTCAAAACGTATTATGAATGAAGTATTCTGTACTGCAGAGGACATGGGACTTCAAATCTTTTACCAGGATACCGACAGTATGCACTTATATAATGAAGACATCCCAAAGCTTGCAGCAGAGTTTAAGAAGAGATATGGTCGCGAACTTATAGGAAAGAACCTTGGTCAATTTCATAGCGACTTTGCAGAAATAACACCTGGAAAACAAAGTTTAGCTTATAAAAGTATTTTCTGTGGAAAGAAGACCTACATAGACTTACTCACTAACGATTTAAATGAAGTTGCATTTCACTGCAGAATGAAAGGCGTGAAGCAAGATGTTATTGCTTTAACCGCTAATGAAATGTTTCCTGAAGCTATACAATGCTATTACAATGAAGATAAGAACATTCACATACCTGTTGGAACATATGACAAAGACTCTGAGTTCAGTTTAATGAAACTTTACAAAGCACTTCATGATGGTCAAGAGATTGCATTCGACTTATGTAAGTCATGTCAACCTTGCTTTGCTGAAAAGTTCAACTTTTCAATAACGACTAAAACAAGCTTTATTCGTAAGTTGAAGTTCTGAGGTCATTTATTTTTGTCAGCAATGAGGTCATTCGTGATAAAAATAAAGCTAGCGTAGATTTTACAATACTGCGATGGTAGAGTTTAAGAGTTGTGCTTCAATGTAGAGACAGTCCTTATGGTCTGGAGGCAAGAACACTGGACATTTATGGTCATGAGTGGAGAACATGTCTATCCAAAACTCACGATTGAAGCCAGTTAATTTATAGTATTTAGGGTTAGGAAGTGGTGAAGTTCTTGTATGACCAATGAACTCATTTTCAACTCCTTTACTTAAGTTTGAATATAATATAGCTTGCTTTCTATCCCAAATGCCAGGTGTTACAATCTTTGAAAATTCATTTTTCCTCGGAAGCATTGCATCATAATTGAAAACATTCTTAAAATCATCACTTGGTTCAGAGATTTGAAACTTATACGTAATGGATTTTTTTCTCTTTAGCGACTTCATTGAATGGTGAGAATACAATGAATTGACAGTCATGAGTTCCATCTTCATTTTCATTAAATTCATAATGAAAGTCTATAAGTTGTGGCTGACTACCTTCTTCTTTCAGTTGTGCAAGAAACTCACGTAAAGGCTGTAAAGTTTGTACTTCAATGTTGAACTTTTTCTCGAACATCTCATTAAATGAAATCATACATTGCAACAATGTTGTATCGTCTTTAAAGTATTTGTATATGTGAATGTTTTGGGCGCTTAAAGACTGTTCGTCATTTTCTATCTCGACTTGAAGTATAAAGTCAACCTTTCTGAAAGCACGTGTTATATACATAGATGTTATGCCAATGTACTTCTCTTCATTTATGTTCACAATCCAGTCTGTTGGAAACTTAAACGTTACTCTGTTCCCCTTTATTTTGACGTCAGGGTTTTCACTACTGAACGCAACAGATAAAGGTATTTGTCTATACATTTAGTTCGGATAAAAATAAACCATTTACTCTTTCTTTGCTTCAGCTTCTTTAGCTTTTGCTTCAGCTTCTTCTCTAGCTTTTTTCCAGCAAACGTGGGTTCTTTTCTTCCAGCAGCTAATGCAGCAAGTTGTTTTTCACTAAGTTTTCTCTTTGGTCTCTCTGGCTTTTGTTCTTGTTTTTGTTCCTTCAGTTCGGATAAAATTTGCTCACGAATTTCTTTCTTCAATGCTTCAACATCTATGACCTTGGGTCTTGTCCGTAGGGCTTGTCTGAGTCATTTGACTGCAGATAAAAAACAAATTAAAACTTTAACCGATGTAAAATGAGCTTGTCAAAATCAGAGCGAGAGTCTATTATATTAAATGACGCAAGAGGAATACAACATCCTTTCTATTACGTAAGTCAGAGTAAAGATGGTAAAATATACGTAAGAAAAAGAAAGGTTCCATTAGCGAATGCAGAGAGCGACAACATTAAGGTGCATGGCAAGGGTGAAGTCCACGAAGCCATATAAAACCTTCTGTTCAAACTGAGCAAAAAGAACAAGAAGAAAAGAAGCCAGATGTACTTTCAATAACGAACCAAGAGCTTATTGCAAAGTTCGTGAATTTCATTGAAAAACAAACCGAGTCAAAGAACCCTGACCCGCCAGTGAAAGAAGTTGAGACAAAAGAGAATGTACAGTTCATTGAAAATGTCAAGAAACAACTTCCACCACGAATGCCAAGAAGAAGAGTGAGAATAATGAAGTAAATAGATATTTTTATCTGAAGTAAATACATGCAGAACGAACAGCTAAACGAATTTACTCCAGCAGAGCATATTCATCAGATTCGCTCATATTTCGATATCATAGACAATGCAGTTCAAATTGGTGACACTAATAGAAAATATTCTGACGCAAAGATTCCATCACAACCTGGAACTGCTAAAGATAACACATGGGTAACATTCAATCTCTCACCTCCTGGTGAAAATATGTTGGACCTTTACAATACATTCATTACGTATAAAATGGAAGGTCAATTTATTGTAGATAAAGAAATTGGTTCAGGTTCCAATAAAACAAACCCACCAGGATTTTGGATTGGTTTCGATGACGCTTTCTATGCAGTTGCTGGATATCAAATCCTTGCAAATGGTCGTATCGTATATTCTCAAGACAACGCAAGAGAAGAAGCATATATAACTTCAAACTCACAAACTACCGAACAAATAAAGAAAGTAGATGTTTTCTCAAAGACTCGACATGAAGATGTATGGAGTCATTCGGGAACATGCAGAACAGGACAAATTGTTAGTGGTCCAATTACAGCAGGAAAATCATTTGATTTTAAGCTTCGTTTAAGAATTCCTGTTAGAAGATTCCTTCCATTAGAAGCTATTCGATTTATTCCAGCTTTTGCAGGAAACATTCAGCTTAAAGTAAAGTTCAGTAGCGACGCCTTACAATGCACATCTATATCTGTAAATGATATCATTGCTTTCAATCCAACTCTTAAAGTTGCATTTGCTTCAGATTCAAATCCACCGACAAATAAATTTGTTCCATGGAATGAACCATTCACTATGATAACGAAGGCAGTAGAAGCTAGTGGAACAGTTACTATTACAACTGTAACCCAGCAACTATTTCGAACAAAGATGGATTTTAATGAATGTTTCATTCATCCAAAGTCATTCTCTTTAGACCCTAACATTTATACAGAACTTGTAGAACATTATACAAACGAGGCTTTATGTTTTCCTGTTAAAGTTATGGATTGGATTCCTATGGACGGTTCATTCTCAAAGAATACAGATAGTTCAAGTGCAACATTTACAGCAGCTTATACGCCTATTAATGTTAAAAGTATTTGGGCACTATTTAGAAAGAAAGACAACTATTATGTTAATTTTGAGAACCCTAAGTTTAAATATCTTCAGCTTTCCATGGGAGCTTATGGAAATATGCCTGCAGAACCTGAAAAATCATATGGACCTGTATTTTATGAAATGGTTGCGAACGCTTGCAATACAAACAATGATATGATAGGATTTAATGAAGATGTTATGAGGTCATTGGTGGATGATGGTAGTGTGGAACATAAATGGGATAGCTATGACAACACACATTTCTTATGTGGTTTTCCAACAGAAGTGGACTTTTGCTTCCAACAAGGTCAAACATCTACTGCTCCAATAACATACAAATTGTCTGTTAAAGGACCTATTGAACTAGCAACTGAAAACGTACCAAAGCCACTTATTGGATTTATGAGGGATTGTTGCTTTGCCATTCAGGTGCGTGCTAATGGCATCCCATAATAAGATTAGATGACTATAACTTAGCACGGACGACAGTGAGGAATAAAGGATGAACGTTTATTTTTAAAGCTTATAAATGAGTTCTTCATCAAGCTCTCGCGAACCTTCACCATCTATGAAACAAACTTTACCAAACGATTATGGAGCACCTATTGAATATTTCTTACGAGCTGCACAATGGCAAAGAGCAGTTTCACCAAGGTTAGGTGTTCCACCAGCTCCTGTCAAAAATAGCATTTGGTCAAGTCCTTATATAAGATATGGTCTCCCACTAGGTTTGCTAGCTACAGCAGGAGCAGTTATGATGTTGAAAAGAAATAAAGCAAATGTTATAAATAATACTGAAGTAGCTGAAGTTAAACAAACTCCAACACCATCACAAACAACACCTTCAATGACTCCTGAACCTATGAAAGTACAAACTCCTGTTCAAAAGTCAACTCCTAAACCGACTCCAACATTTAAACCAGAACCCACGCCTCAAATAAATCGTAAAACTCCTGCGTTTCCTTACTGAAAAAATAACGTTATTTTTATTTAATATTAAAATTTTTATTTGATTGAAATGACGACTAAAGTCACTGAAGCAATGAAACAAAAGTTTTTGGTAGAATACATTAAATCAGGAACTATTCCAGAAGGTTTTTACATTCATACTATGAAGGATGGTAGAGTTCAGTTTAGAAAGATAAAGCAACCATTAGATAGAGAAGGTATATTAAGGAAGATTAAACTTCATGAGGACAACATTGCTGAACTTAAGAAGAAGTTAGAAGAGTTGGAGAAAGGAAGAGAGTTATAAAGCAATGAATTCAAGTGGGTGAAAAAACAGGTGAAAAAAGAGGTGAGATCTCACCACTTCACCTAAATTTATTTTTGTGCTATGTTTTCATACGTGTGGGAGTGGTGATATTATTAATTTTTAAGTTTATTTTTTATTTTACTGAAAATTTTTATTTGGATGTAAATGACAGAACAAAAGCAACTCATTCGAATTCCACAGTATAACAAACATACATTTAAACATTTATTCTTCCTTCCTGAGCATAACATGTTCTTTCAAATACATCCGAGACCAGTTGACTTTTCATTGACTGTTTATAAAGATAGAAATAGTTATATCATTAAACCATACGATGACGAAGGTAAGTTATGTAAATTGTACGTTAAGAAGTTAGAGAAAGTTTATGGCTTCAAGTATGACTACAATAGGGTTAACACTGATGATGAAGATATTGAGGAAAATTTATGAGAACATTAGTGAAGTCGTTGTGTGAACGATAGTGAGAACGTTTATTTTTACATTAGTGAAGTCGTTAGCGAAAATGTTGGTGAGGTGAAGTGGTTGGCGGCTTTATAAATATTTAAGGTTAAGTTGGTGTTTGTGTTTGTGTTGTAAAATTTACGTTAACGGTTTTGTAAAGTGTCAAATTCACAAGTATTGGGTAAGGAGAAACGCAGTGCCGTCGTACCCAACATAACCATACTAACTTCAATATGCTTGGTTTAATGCTTATCCAGCTTAAATTCCATATGATAGATTGTAGAATGATTGTCTATCATAACAACTTTGTATTTCTAATATATATGTCAAGCTTAAATCTCAAATGATCTCTTCTAAAAAAAGAAAGAAATGAAAATCAAATAAAATTATTTTTTATCAAAGATAAAAAGAACAAACAAATAAATAAATTCATATACCCTTAAGTTCATGCCTTGCAAAAATTTTTTTATATGGTGAAACTTATTATTCATTTTGAGATACAAGAAATGAGAAATAGACAATATAGTTATAGATATAGATGGGTCTCCTGCTAGAGATTAATCCTATGTAGTTTTTATAAGAATATAAGATATTCAAATTTGATTTATCTCATTAAAGTTAAAAATAAAAACTAACATTAAAAATAGTGTTTTTATGATATAACTATGCTATATATATAAAAAATTGAAAAAAATAAATAAATAATTTAAAAATCGAAAATTGAAAAGTCAGTGGCTTAAACGATTCAGCTTCTTATTAGAAATCTAATTTTTAAGAAATGAGGGAAAACAAATCAATATTGACAAATTAATAAATCACATTTTAACGCTTAGATATTATTCAAATATATCCTTTTTAAAAGATTTGATATGGTATGACATTTTTACTGCCGAAGTTTCGAAAACACTTAAATCAAATAACAATAATGCAAATTTCAAATTCAGGGCAAAATATGGTGAATAACCAGGATCAGAGGTGGACATCGGCTTTATGATATGCAAAATAAGATAATAAAGCTTAATAGCGAAATGTAAAAAACATGAAGATTTTGGGGTTAAAATAAGTTGAAAATAATTTTTATGATATGAGTATTATACGTGCTATTTCAGAATGCGAAAATCTCAATTTTGTCAAAAATTACAACCGTTTTAAAATTGAATGGGAAAAAATTATAGTAAAGTTAATACTGATATTATATTAACCAAATATAGATATTAAAAATAAGAGGTTAAATTTAGCTTTGTGGAAAAATTCTGAATTTTTGAATTGAATTTTAAAAATGTTAAACTGATATAAAAAAATTAAGCGTGAATAGGTAAGAGAGGATGATATTTTCATTTAAATTTCCCATAATGAAACATTGTTACGAATAGGATAATTGAATAAGGAATTTTTTGTGATAAGAGAGTGATATCAGTTTTAATATCATAAGACGAAATGGTGGAAGTGAACTCAAAATAAGAGTAATTAGGTTATTTTGCCGACCAAATATATTTACAAGGCAAAATATCATATTACATGTCAACCTATTATCAGTATGTTTTGATAAAAAAAATTTTATCAAATATCATATTAAAATTAACATCTATATCTATATCAATATCTACACTATAAATTTTTTTATTCAATATCATAGATTTCAAAAATTTATTTCAATTTTAAATTAATTTATGGTTTTCATCAAAATTGTTTTTTATTAAAAAGCATGTTTCACAATTTTTACGGTTTCTTTCAAAAGTTATAAAATTTCAGATGAGTCGAAAGATCTACGATCTAATTGATATAAATTGGATTCAATCTGCAATTGAACAAATTAATCAAGGTCAAAAACTCAAAACAATACTTAGCAATGTCCAACTCACTGATGGACGCATTATACCATCAATATCTAAAAAAACATTCCACTTAGCAATTAAATCAAATGGAATTCCTGACACAAAATTTAAACCAGGGCGTAATTCCTTTAATGTCAGTATTAATAGTGAAACATTTGTTTTAGTTTTAGTTCTAGGCGATTGATAAGGTAGGATTAAGAGTTCGAGTACTATGATTTTCAATTTATTGGAGAAAATTGCTTGAAAAGAGAAATTTTAGTACCATTGTGCTAGCTGAGAAGTCCACAGACATAGGAAATGGAAACTATAATTAGACAAAAAGGTGTGACGAAATGTAATTTTTGTTACATAGAATTTTTTTCAATGCCAACCTTCTAAAATTTTTCATTTAATAGACTTATACACTGGTTTATTTAATTGTTTTCAGTTTATAATTAGCCACTAAAGAATTGAATTTATGCGATCGATAATTTTAAAGATCTTACTTTATAAGGATTCTTTTAATTAAAATCCTTAACTATTCAATGTGATTTGAATACATTAAGGGTGCACACGAGAGGATCATGTAAACTTCAGAATTTAGAACCTTATTTTTAGGCATTATCTTGGCTACCTATTTAGGCTCGAAAAGCAAAAAATATCAAAAAATACAACTTGACTCCATTATGACCCTTTCATGGAGGTAGTTTTTATCCGCTAGTATTTTCCCTTTGAATCTCTTTACAATTCGAAATCAAATTCAAAACTCAGTAGAAGAAAGGAAGAATCGACTTACTACGGTTGTAATACGAATAAATACATATATTTAATTATTTTTATTTACATAATAATTGTTTGAAGCTCATATTCCATCAAATTTTTAAATAAAAACATTAAAATGTTGAAAATGTTCATATATTTTAATAGGGTTTTGGCACTTTATTGAGGAATTACTACATACATAGTCGAACTGAACTTGATATTTTGAAATTTAAATTATTTATCAAAATTAAAATTTAACTTGAAATTTATAATTATTTAGTCATATTTTGCATAATTCTAAGTAGATTTTGTAAAAAATCAAGAAAGAAAAATTTTAACGTGCTTTATTTTTTCTTTTTTATAATAATACATATTATTATATAATTAACATATTCATAATGTTTCACCCTTTCAAAAATATAATCCTCCTCCTCTCAAATAAACGTACATACGGGTGGCCTCTTTTTTCAAAAAATTAAAATTTGAAATTTTGGGCTCAAATATTAGAGATTTTTTCAACCTTCAACGATATATGTTGTCTATATCAGACCTCCTTTCTTTTTGATACTTAACATTGTTTCTAAATCTTAGCCGTTAAGGCTGTTCTGAAAATATTTTTTTTTCGAAAAAATTCGAAAAAAATTCTTAAAATTCAAAAATCCCTTAATTCCTGAGGATTTTGGGAAAAAGTTTTTACATGAACATGTGTATATTATATGAAGTATATTGATAAGGTAAAAATCAAATTTTATTGCATATTCATCGAGAAAATAAACTAACGAATCCCTCAAAATTGAGAGGGTAATCCTCCTCCTCTCAAATAAACGTACATACGGGTGCACCCTTAATTTTTCACCCAAAACAATAATATCATAACTAACAATCAAAAGTAGTAAAAATACTTGCGTAAATAATCCTCAGGATTGGTTATTTTTTGAATGATGCTTTTTTGAATTTTGCAAATTACCTCAGACTTTTCAGAGGATTGAGTGGCAACTCAATCCTCTGAAATAGTCTGTGGTAATTTTTAGTCTCTACACTAGTTCAATATAAGCTCCATTTTTAAACAGTTTTTAAAAATCGAGCATTGAAAAGTGTGATGAGACTTAGAAATTATTTCTGATTGATAACTGTTAAATCTTTTAACAATCATTTGTGCGAACGAAACCTTCCCAACGAATAAAAGACGATAAGCTTTTGAGAAATAATTCATTTTTAAAAATCCCTGGTCGGGAACAACCAATTAGATGAATAATAATATTGTAATAAACAGAAATTCATCAAAAGTGACAGCTCTCAATTTTTTGACATTTGTAAATTCTAAATTGAATGAGAAAAATGAAATAATACTAAGCATAATACAAAATTCTAGATTTAATTATAATTAGGAAAAAGTTAGTTTTGAGAGTACTTTTCATAGGCATATAGAATGAAATCTTCTGAAAAATAATATCACATAAACTCATATTATTTTCTAATATATAACTATTTTATATAAAAATCAAATTCAATGATCTTAAAAGCGAAGGATAAACCTCAAAATTTACGAATATAATGAGTGGGAATATAATGCTTATCTATCATAAAACCATATGAAATATCAATTTTTGCTTTACGCCTAATTTTTGACGACAATTAGCAAAAAATGTTAAATGTTAACACTCAGTCCATTTGAATATGAAAAATAAAATTGACTTTGATTAAATGTTTTTATTTATCATGCAATTCTTCTTGCGACCAAAGATTTGAATAAAAGTTCAAAAAATAAGATAGCTTAAAAAATAATATACGGTAGTGTTTACTAATAGATGAATAGTATATAAATTCTATTAAAATGGATTTGATCCAAAAAAATATATAAAATTTGATCATAAATAAAATCGTTTTAAATTACTTCTTCATTTAAATTATAACAATTATTTTTGGTTTTATATTTTTTTGGATCAAATCCATTTTAATAGAATTTATATACTATTCATCTATTAGTAAACACTACCGTATATTATTTTTTAAGCTATCTTATTTTTTGAACTTTTATTCAAATCTTTGGTCGCAAGAAGAATTGCATGATAAATAAAAACATTTAATCAAAGTCAATTTTATTTTTCATATTCAAATGGACTGAGTGTTAACATTTAACATTTTTTGCTAATTGTCGTCAAAAATTAGGCGTAAAGCAAAAATTGATATTTCATATGGTTTTATGATAGATAAGCATTATATTCCCACTCATTATATTCGTAAATTTTGAGGTTTATCCTTCGCTTTTAAGATCATTGAATTTGATTTTTATATAAAATAGTTATATATTAGAAAATAATATGAGTTTATGTGATATTATTTTTCAGAAGATTTTGTGTTCTTCTTCAAAATTTTATTTTTTTATTAAAAAGAATCTTTACACAATATACATTTACTTTAATTAATATTTAAAAACGTGCTCTATCAAAAGTTCCAAAAATTCAATATTTTAGCTTTTCTGAGGTGTCACTTTTGATGAATTTCTGTTTACAACAATATCTCTTTACCTCGTTAGCAAAAATTGAACGCGAAAGTATTTGTGAGGAATAATCACCGAATCATTTAGCATTTTTGATATATGACTAATATGGGATAAAATTTCAAATCAACCATTTTCTCCCTATTGAAATTGTTTTAATAACTTCTCAAAAGTTTACACTTTTCTAGCATCTAAAAAAGTCAATAATATTATGTAGCTCCAGGTTATTAATCTATTCTCTACATTCAACCAAATTTTCATTTTAAATTTATCGTTATAACATTTTTATTAAACATGCATTTGCATTTAGATGAAGATTTTATTAGAGAATCATTACTTTCCCGTGGTTATACAATGCATCAAAGTGTTGGTTCTGGCAACTTTGGAGCTTGTTATTTGGTTTTCAGTCACAAATACAAACAAGATTTTGTTTGCAAAGTAACCATAAACAAAATAGAAAATAAAATGTTCGAAGACTCTTACAAAAGAGAGGTTCAGGCGTTAATTAATTTCACTCATCCCAATATACTACGATCTTACGAAGTTTTTACGGATAAAGATTACATGTTTATGATATTAGAATATTGTGGAGGTGGAAATATTATGGACCATGTTAAGGAGCATGGTCTAATGAAACCGTTTGATTTAATTAGGTACACTTCTCAAGTTATAGATTCTTTAGACTATATTCATTCCCTTGGATATGCTCATCGCGATATTAAACCACAAAACATTCTTATAGATAACAATGGACGCATTAAATTAGCAGATTTCGGTCTTATAGATAATTTTGATGATCCAAGTTCGGAAAAGAAAGTATGTGGTTCGCTTCAATTTATGGCCACTGAGCTATTGAGAGATGAAAACTATGACCCAAAGAAAGTAGACATTTGGGCATTAGGAGTTACTATTCATAAATACGCATTAGGTTATGTTCCATTTAATGGATTTACCGTCGACCAAATGTTAGAAGAAATAGATCAAGGATATAAGCAAACTAAGACAATTCCTCCACCACTTTCGATTATCGTCCAACTATGTCTTCAAAAAGAGCCTGCAAAACGTCCCACAATGGCTCAGCTTAAACAGATAATGTCACAAGCAATCAACCCTAACCTTGCAAAGAGATATTCAAGTTTAAGGAATAAGATCAAGCCATTCACACCTGGCCCAGCTATTGTAGTACCTCGTTTCAGGTACTTCTCAGTATAATATGTGAAGAAAATAGAATTAGTTATATGTCTTTTGTTTGTTATTTTGTGTTAATAAAATATAGTTCAAATTCAAATTAATACTATTACTGGAAAGCATTTCACCTAGCAATGCTCTATCACTGATCGTAATCTGATCATTGAATCAGAGACAGAGAAGATTTTATATTGAATAGTTGTAAACTGTGTGTAACGAGGAAGCATACATATTCTTTCTATGATGATGACAGTTGATGCAAAGCTGTAATCAGTTATAATCTTTATCTCCTCATCATGAATATTGAAATTTATATATCCGTACAATAAATAAACCTGATGTTAAAACTTATTTTAGATTAACAATTATATCTTAATGCAATGGCATTTATACGTTATACAGAATTAGTATATGTCACCTTCTCAACGATACTAGTATTACTTAAGAATTATAAAATAAGTTATGTTTTGACTGAAGATGAATAACTTAAAACGATTCTAACTTAATTTGTAGCCAAAGTGTTTGTGATCTGATATGATGAAATTTTATTTGGTGAATATTTGGTCGATAATTTGATTTGAATTCATTTATTGCACATTATTTAAAGCTTGTAATACATAAAAAACCAACTTAAGTGAATAGATATCATTCGTGCTCAATGACAACATCTGGTATCTCTCAAGAAGAAATAATAAATATTTTTTGCTTCATGGAAAAATATGTCAAATGAGAGACTCAAATGTAAATTCTTAATATAATCACGATTATGTGGTACTTTAATGTCAATTCCCAAAACAATTTAATCATAATTGAGAAACATATACGATAAGAATTTATAGTAAACTACGATTCTCAGAAGAATGATAGCAATAGACTCAAATCTATAAAATGATTCTCAAAGTAAAAATAAAGGTTAAAAGTGTAATCTGAATTCTATCGAAAACAACAAAAAGTCCTTCGGTAATGTATTTATTTCAACCGGTTGTTCGTCAAATAAACCTTGTTAAATGCATTAAATACACTTTTAGAATGATGAAAGGTAAAAATATTACCGTATAACATCTAGAAGTTTGATTTTGCAAATTGAGAGTAGATTGGTCCAAATCTCTCAGAAAAAATGTCAAAAATCATTATTAAATTTGTTCATAAAATTTATTTAAAAATGATTGATTCAGGGAATTCTCATATGCAGCGGTTACAGGTCACTTTGAAAACTATTTGAATTAAATTTATGAAGATGAGTGGAATCGTTAGTACTCTTGTAATGTATTATTAAAACATTGATTATGCCAAAATCATAAAATTCAATAAAATAAAAACAATACATTTTTATTATGGAAAACGCTGTTGACACAGAGTGTCAAATCGATCCTGAATTAAAAGTAGAATCATCAAGTTCAACATCCACATCTTCAGACACAAAATCCGAATCAGACGACAAAAAAGAAAATGAAAATCCCGATGCATGTCTAGACAATGATAAAAACGAAACTACTGATGAGCTCAGAGTTGGAAGATTTGTTACGGTTATAAATCTGTTGAACTCTTTGCTTGGAGCAAGTATTTTCTCATTACCCGGTAAATTCAAAGAAGTCGGAATTATTCCTTCTGTTATTCTTCTCGCTGTTGCTGCATATGTATCATATATCTGTACTGTTATTCTTGTTCGTATACAAAAAGAAGTTAATGGAGCAGGTATGGATGATATCGCCCTAAAAGTCTTTGGACATGTAGGACAAGTAATTGTTTCTGTCATTTCCTTGGCTTTCTGCATCTCTGGTGTTTTGGCCTATATCGTAATTGCCTGTGATGTAATTCAGCAGTGGTTCACCCTTAAGGGCATCTCTGTTAGCTACTTCGCACGCGTTGGAATCACCATTGTATACAGTATTTTGCCGATCTCCTTATCAATCCCAAGATCTCTCAAGTTCTTGTCATATTTCTCCTCTCTTACTATTATAATCATGCTCTTCTATGTTTTGGTCGTAATCATTAGAGCTCCAAAGATTATTCCACAGCAGAATTTCAAAGATTCTAACTTCAAGATTGCCAATTTTGGTATCGGCATATTCTCTGCTATCTCAATCTTCTTCCTCAACTTCACATTGCCCATTACAACATTGCCGATTATCGAGAAATACAATAAGGATCTTAGGAAGAGAAATATTGCTTTGATGTTCACATGTATTTGTTGTTTCCTTATTTTGGCTGTTCCTGGAGCGATCGGATACCTTATGGTATTCGATTCAAATACTTCTGAGTTAATCTTCTCGTATGAAAAGTTCCAGAAGGATATATTATTCAATATTGTCAAAGGTGGCTGTTTAGTTGCCGTTTCTTGCTCATATCCAGTCTTTTGCAAGCCAATTCTTGCAACATGGTCGCAATTCTTCTTCAAAGAGAATGATGCTTACAACCTTTCTATTGGAAAACTAACTATTGTTCATATAATCTCTCATACCATTCCTGTTCTTATTGCGGCCTTTTATCCAAAGGTTATGACATTACTTGATTTTGTCGGATCTTTCGGCTGCTTGATAGATATTACTGTTCCTGGTTTGCTATACTATATGTTCTACAAGCCATCAGTTGCCTCATTCTCATTCTGGGGATCTTGGTTCCTCGTTATTTTGGGAATTTTTGTAGCAATTGCAACTATTGTTCTAAATGTTAAGAGTATCGTTGGATGAGCATAGCTCTTATAGAGATAATAAAGTGTTTGCGGTTTATACAACCTCTTTCTCTATTATTTTTATAATTTAATCTAATTTCTCTATTGAATTCAAGAGTCATTCACTAGAATAGTTTTTCTTTGCATATACTTAAATACGAAAATAATCATGGTAATATTTTATTGATGAACAAATTAAAAATACAAATTTGAATCTAAATTAAAATGTTTCTCTTGTAGATCCATTAATGTATTATATTATCTAACAACATAACAATATAAAGGTGAAATATCACATTCTTTTTGTCGAGTAGTCCTCTATAATATTCAATATATCTTGATTATTCTTCTGTTTTGCAAAGTCTAAACAATCATGTAAATCATCTGTATTAATATACAATTTCGCTCCTTTTGAAAGTAATATCATGACAATATCTATATTTTCTAAGTTGATTGCATAATATAATGCTGATTTTCCTTCAAAATCTAATAAATTTATATCAGCATTAAATGAAATCAACAGTGAACAAATTGGAATTTTTTGGTGAATAATTGAATTCATTAATGGAGTTCTTCCATCAATGTCTGGTATGTTTGGATTGGCATTTTTCGATAATAAAAATTGAGCACAAATTATTGAATCAGAGCTAACTTCGTTTAATGGAGTTAATCCGTTCTTATCAGGATTATTTATATTTGCACCTGCGGCTAAAAGGCTTTCCATCATTTTAACATCTCTCCATTTTGCAGCATAATTCATCGCTGAGTTTTGATCATAGAAATAATTAATATTTCTTGTAATCTTCGAAAGAAAGGTAACGCAATTTGTATTTCCATTCATTGCAGCTAAAAGCAAAGGCGTATAGCCTTCGCTTGTTGGTTCATCACATGGCATTCCGACCTTAACTAAGTATTTCAATATTTTTAAATGTCCGTTTCTTGCAGCGAGAGAAGTAGCCAATTGTCCTCTGTAGTTTTTTCCACTCAAAGCACCATGATGAACCAAAAAATGAACGAGATCATATCTACCAAATGATGATGCAACATGAAGTGGTGAATTAAATCCTTCATCCAAAAAAGTACCACCTTTGAATCTTGTCCATTTTGCATCTACTTCTTTGATTAAACTTTTTACGGCTTTAAATGGAGAGATCTCATGAAGCCATTTAAATGAATTACTGTAAAATCCATCCCAATGTTTCAGGTATCCCTTATGATATAATAAGAAAGAAGTGCATAATGTGTTGCATTTTTCAATGCAAAATGGAAGCGTAACTTTCTCGCATCAATAATTCTCTAGAAGATATTTGCAAATCTTATGTCTATGGTAAGCAACTGCATAAGTGAAGCATTCACCAAATTCAGCGCCTTTATTAATGCATAGTTTCATAATTTCGAAATTTCCTCCTTCTACAACGGCCTGTAATAATTTTTTGTTTATTACGATCGAATCCATGATTGTCAAGAACTTAAAGATCTTAAAAGCAGAGAACCAAGCAGCAAAAGCATCTACAGTAAATGTAAGTGTGAATTTTGAGCCAAAATTATTGTCAATTTCAATAACTTTGCCGCTAAAATCCTTTTGGAAAAAATGATAAATAAAAACATCAATATCGTCAGAAACAATGCAATTAAAAATTGATGATGCATCGAATATTTCTATTATCTCTTGTGAGCTTCCTTTCATTGAATGCCATTTCTCGAAAAGCTGTTTCTGGTTTGGAGAAATTAATCCTTTTTCGTTCAACAAAAATGAAAAAGGACTGAGTTTATATACGTTATTTGTTGGTCCAAGCACTCTGCAGAGATCATAATATAGCTTGAAATTGAATCTTCTAACAGCTGCAGCTGCGATTATTAGGCAATATAATGTGTTTTTATTTTCGGGTAAATATTCTTTAATTTTAGAGAGCGTTTCATTGAACGAATCGTCATTCAGATTGAATATCAACTCCTCTAAAGTATACCAATCATAAAAACACCATGGAACCACAGATAGCTCAAAAGTGCACAGATTCAACACTTCTGCCATCTGTCACTTTTTTGGATTGTAAACGTATACATCTGTTTTTTTATTTGCATAATTATTGTCATAGGTAGCTTGTATTGTGTGTATAGCATTTAATAAATTAAATTTACGAAATTATCCATATTGAACGGTGATTTTAGAACCGTGTAAAAAAACTTCAAATGAATAGTTGTCATTGATGGCATAGACAATACTGTATTATATGTGATGTAGAAATGTGATATGGAGAAAATAACCCAAGACAATTCATGATAGAGTTAATGTTAATACGATTATCTCTTAGGAGATGATTCTTTATTCAAAAATAGAAGGATTAAAACAAGGTATGACTAGTATTCTCATGAATAATATACAACATCAATTATTAGTGATGTTAGATGAATAATAAATTGTGAGATGCAAGTATTATGGACAAGTGCCATAATCATCACAAAGAAATCTTATAAAACAATAGGTGCTAATACAGTGAAGATTTTTAAACGGTTAATTTTTTTCACAAAAAAATGAACGTTCCAATCGAAGCACCAATAGAAATCAAAAAGAAAATAGCTAAAAAACTTCAGAAATCCGGCGCCCTTAAGCGTATTGAAAGAAAGATTAAACTTGGCATGATGGTTGCCGTTGAAGAAATCAAATCCGAACCAACAGAAAAGACTCACTTAGAAAGACTTCCATTTAAGGATGCTACGATTAATGAAATCAAAGGATTGCAGGCAATATATGCATATTTAGCAAAGCGTAACATGACATATACATTATCAACATTGCTTGAAGAATCATGCGTTAAACGTCAAGCAAATAGCAATTATGATCTATTAGAAGTACTTGAATCTGCAAATCAGCGTAGTTTTGATGAAGATGAAATAGTTCCATCTGTTAAGAAGCTCTTACCTCAAAAACAGTCACCAAAAGCCCAAAACAAGAAGAATACAAAGATATTATCAAATGATTATAGCGATGATTACGATGAATTGTAAAATTATTTGTTTTTTCATAACCTATTGGAATTTTTTTAATGAGTATGTGTTAGAACAGGAGGAAAAATGGAAGTTATAATTAAAATTAGAGGTTTTTTTAAAACTTAAAAAAAAATTAAGTCAAATTTAGAATGGGTATCTTCTGAAAGCCTCGATGGCCTGGTATTTTGGGAATCCGAGGTTTCTGAAGCGTTCAGCTGTAGCTCTGTTTCTAGCCTCAGCGCGCTGCCAGAATTCTCTTGGGTCATCGCCAAGGAATGGAGCGCCATCCTTCTGGGACTGGTGGAAGAAGATAGCCTTTCTCTTTCTCATGACCTGTTCCTGTGTCATTGGGATAGCCATTTCGATCTCTTCCATGTTGTATTCCATCCAAGCACCACGGTAGAGCCAGAGTGTGACATCCTTCATCCATGGCTGGTTCTTCAGTCTGTGGAGGGACTCGTTGACGCCATCGAAGCAGACCTTGTGTGTGCCGTGTGGATCAGCGAAGTCGCCAGCAGCGAAGATGAGGTCTGGCTTGACAGACTCGATGAGATCCATGATGATCTTGTAGTCAGCCTCGCCGATTGGGAGCTTCTTCTCGCCACCGGATTCGTAGAATGGTAAGTTAAGGTGGTGGACTCTCTCATCTGGAACGCCGAGGAATCTTGTAGCACCGATTGACTCGTACTTTCTGATTCTTGTCTTAAGGCCGCGGACATCCATTGAATCCTTCTCTGTTGGCTTTCTTGTCTTGAGGAAGTGGATCATCTCGTCGAGCTTCTTGTCGTTTGTTAAGCCAAGAGCCTTGAAGACTTCGCAGTATCTGAGAGCTTCTGTGTCAGCAACAGCGTAGTTGCCGGATGTCTCGTAAGCGACGTGAACTTCGTTGCCCTGCTCAACAAGTCTGTCGAACATGCCACCCATTGAGATAACATCGTCATCTGGATGTGGTGAGAAGATGATGATCTTCTTCTTCTGACCGTTTGTTGGTGTGTTTGTGATTGTGGACTGGATCTTGGCGAAGACGCAGTTGTTGACCTCGTAAGCGGACTTATCAGCAATAATAGCGGCAAGGCCGTTGTTATTGTAGTCATCGTCTGTGAGAGCGAGGAGTGGCTTGTGGAGCTTCTCGGCAAGCCAAACAATGGCCTTAACCTTGAGGTCCTCTGTCCATTCGACATCGCTAACTGTCCATGGCTGTGTGATTCTTGTTAAGTAGACAGCAGCATCTGTATCCATGACGATGGTGGCGTTGTTATGGGTCTGTAAGTATGTAGCTGGGAGCTCTGTTGAGATCTCGCCTTCGATAGCACGCTTGATGACGGATGCCTTGTTATAGCCCCATGCCATGAGGATGATACGCTTGGCGCCGAGAACAGAGTGAACACCCATTGTGACAGCCTGCTTTGGAACGTTCTTGATGCCCTTGAAAGCTGGAGCTGCATCAGATCTTGTGAGATGGTTGAGTGTAAGGAGTCTTGTGCCGGAGTTGATGTTGGATCTTGGCTCGTTGAAGCCAATATGGCCAGTTCTGCCGATGCCAAGAAGCTGGAAATCTAAGCCACCAGCATCAAGGATCATTTGATCATATTGCTTGCAGAATTCTTCAACATGGGCTCTGTCAACGCGGCCGTCTGGGATATGGACGTTAGCCTCGTCGATATCGATGTGGTTGAAGAGATGATAGTGCATGAAATAGTAGTAGCTCTGATCATTCTCTCTCTCCATTGGATAGTACTCATCAAGGTTGAATGTGATGACATTCTTGAAGGATAAGCCTTCTTCCTTGTGCATGCGAACTAATTCTTGGTAAGCTTTGATTGGGGAGGATCCTGTAGCAAGACCTAAGACAGCCTTCTTGCCCTGAGCGTTTTTCTCGCGGATGATGGATGCAATTTCGCGAGCGATGGCCTTTGAGCCTTCTAATTGGTTATCGAAAACAACATTGTGGATCTTTTCATTACGGGCAATTTCAAATGTGCCTGGTCTCTGGTAGGCAAGTGGGTTGACTAAATTCTTGCCATAAAAGCCTTCAGCTGCATTATTAACATGCTCTCCGGCAACGCCAGAGGCTGTTGTCTTATCAGCTGACTGCGAGAAGCAAAGGTAGCTTAAAAAGACAAACATTATGTTTTTACTTCCCTTTCAATTTTTTGATCGCTGCTGATTCACAAATCGTTTTCATAGTTATTTAAGTGGTCGGATTATCTTTGATGATTTTGTTATATGGAATAATTATTAATTATAATTGATGAAGTGCCGCTAAATAATAATATTTCCGCGATCTTTAGAATTTTGTGAAAGATTTTGTGAAGATTACGCCTTATTTAGTGGAAAATGGTATAAATAACAAGTATAATAGATAACTGGCTATTTCTAACATGGATAAAATAAGCTAGTGTGAAGTGGATATATATTTCAACATTTCAAGCACTTCACTCTGGCAAACTAAAAAGAAAATCAATTATTTCACAAACTGTATTTTACATTAAATATATGAAGATCTAACTAAATTATGGGTGGTTGCACAATCAGACGACAATTCAAGAAGATAAGATCAATAAAAAAGATTTTGATAGCGCGGGTTATTAATTTGGAATTGAAAACATGCAAATACTTTAAAAATGGAATTGATTCAACGAGTTTATGTTTTGAATTACCCATTCAAAGTTTCAGAAATGTTTCGTCCATAGTATGACAGTCGGTTCCAGAATGAAAATAAGTCATTTATAGATTCAATAAATGGTTTGTAAATCAAAATATCCTCTTTTCAAAAATAAATTTCCAGAAATATTGAAATCGGTATTTTTTCAATATTAACACTGTATGTGTCGACATTTTGGACTTAAATGGGCAAATTAAGCCCACTATTGAAAACAATAAAAGCTTGCCGATGAATTCCAAAAATATTTCTTCAATTTTATAATATCTTATTGCTTTCGGCTTTAGAATTATTTGGTGAGGATAGTAAACACTTTTTCAAAGTCATTTCGATATTAAATAAATCAATTGAATATTCAAATTGAAAAATATGCCTATTTTGTTGAAAAACCTTGCTAATATAATCTTCACATATACCTTATATCAAAAATCATTCGGGAAAACTTCAAAAAAAATCTGAAATTTAAAAAATCATCATCAGATGATTGAATTTTGAGATCATTTTTGATTATTCGGAAAAAATTTGATATGTTTTCTGATTCAAAACAGTTTTTAGAGATGTTAAAGCATTTTATAGAAAAATTAAATCAAGAGTAATTTATTATATTTGAAAGTTTATAATATTTTAATATCAAAATTTATAAAGATACACTTTTTTGTATATAATTATTATTCATTTAATATTTGTATGTAATTATGAAGTTAGGCATCATGTTAACGAAAAATATCGTTGTTTATTTATATAATAAACTTAGACTGCATAACATTAATGATGGCTACAACTCCATATAAAATCTCATGACAAGAAACCAAAAGTTGATCATTTTGACAGAAACCAAGCTTTTTGTCCATTATGATACTTGAATATTGACAATAGAATTAATTCACAATTTACAAAATATAGATGATTTATATTAGATATAATTCTATTTTGCTGATATTAAAATTTTTTCATAACTTTTTAATCCATTTCTTGAATTGTTTAAATGGATTCATCATTAGTCATCAAATATTTTCGAGATTTACAGACAAATGATGACTTGATCATCAAAAATTCGTCAGATAAACTTACAGAACTCACCAAAACACTTGATTTCATTCCAATTTTAATCGATTTGTTATCCAATGACGACGATTTTATTCAAAAAGAAGCATGTACTTTATTAAATAGGACAATACAACTAACCAAATCAGAATTAGATCCAGAAAACGCGAAATTGTTTCTTCTCAAAATCATTCCAATATTTATTAGCTTTGATTCAGATTTATCATACTTAATTTTCCCTGCTATACATAATCTCGCGCTTGCTTTTGATAGTAACCAATTCTTTTTAGAATTAATCAATTCTCTCCATCAATCTAACGATAAATTACATCTGATGCTTCTTTGTCTCATTTCAACAGTTGATCCCACACCAATTACTTCCCTTGAAATAGAATTAATGCGAGATCTAATTTTAACAGAAGATACAAGAACTTTTCATATAGTAATGATGTTAATTTTATCAATAGTCGCATTTAGTAATATACAAAATGATGAAATGGAAGAAATTAACAAAATATTTCAAGAAAGTCTTTTATACTACATTAAAAGCAATAAGACTGAACATGTTCGTGAAATGTACTGGTTAATTTCTGAAGCATTCTCGAAAATGGTCAAAATAATGAATGTTGACGAAATTTTCAATGAATTACTAGAAGAATTGCAAAAATCAACCTCAAATAAGATGAAAATATCAATTCTATCTATCATTTACGTTCTCGTTGGCGAAAATTCAGATACAGAATTCGAACAAAATGTAATTGAAGATATAATGAGTTTAATCATTCAGGAACTCATTGCAATATATGATCCTGATCAACCATATTTAGATCAACTTATTGTAAGCTTTAGTAATCCTTTATTGCTATTTTTACAAAAATTACCAGAAAATATCCAAAATAATTGGATTTTGGAAAAAGTTAAAGCATTGATCGATCAAAACGATGAATCATGTTATGTTGTTGCAGTCTGTATATTACAATTAATAGCTGAAGAAAATTTAAATATTTTCGACGAAACTCAATTAGAAAACATATATTCTACGATGCTATTGTTACTATCTGAAGGAAATACTAATATTAGAATGGCTGTTTTAGATTTTTATCGATCAATTTTCGAAGATCTAATTTTTAGTGTCGAAACGTTTCCTTTTGAAGACACAATCTCTGTCTTATTCGAATTATATCAAAGCGAAGAGTTTCCAGACGCTTTGGATATAATTTACAGAGTAATTTTGAGAATGAAATCAACAGATGCCATTTTTGATGATTTATTCAATACAATTAAGGGCTTTCTTAATGAAGAACAGAATATCAATGCACAATCTTCATTAATTATGATACTAAGTGCTGCATTTAAGAATTCACCTGAAATTTTGAAAAATCAAAGCGATAACATTTGCTCATTCTTACAGGAAAACCTTTTATTTGATGGATCAGTTGATATGGATATATTGAATTGTTTCCTGGCTTGTTTATCAAATTGTATTTCATGTTATCCTAATTTTTATATAGAACATCATGAATTTGTTCATCAGACTGTTGCATATGCCATTCAATTCAAAAATATTCATTTCATAATTCACATTGAATGCATAATTCGTGCGATTTCGAATTATTCAACAGATTTTGTGACACAAAATGCAGAGCAGATACTTATTTCAGCTATAGAATTCCTCAAAATAGCCGGCCAAATGTTCCTCCCCGTACATTATGGCTTTTGCTTGGAATTAATTACGTATGATTTGACAATGAGCATTGAACTATTGAAGAATGAAGAAATAGCTAACAAAATCATTGAAGTGATCAAGGATTCCGTAAGTTACTCTATTCAAACTGATCAAAACTTGATTTCTTCTACTGTAGATTTAGTTTTTGTTTCTTTGAATGGTCTCTCGGAGAATGAACAAATTTGCAATTCAATATTGGAAATATTGAATCCTTATATTACATACGCAATGAATCAGATTTCCGATTCAAAATCAGTTTTAATTTTGAAATCAATAAAAGATAGGATCAGAATAAGGGCATTTGGCAATAATGATATAGCCATAATACAAAAGGTTCTAGATCGCATGATATTTCTGTCTGAAAGACCCTTTTTCAATCACAATCAAAGGGAAATTTTAGAATTAGCTTTCACATCGATATTCTTGATATCTGAATCATCAAATGTAGATGCCGTAACCCAGTTTGCTCAAAATAACATTGAAAAGTTTATGATTCTTTTCCAAAGTACGGAAAAAATCCCATTTTATGCATTTAAGTGCATAGAAACCTTTATATTAAAGCGCTATCTAAGTGATAGCAATTTGAATGATATAGTTGTGCTTTGCAATGAAAAAATTAATGATTTAGAATTAAATTTCTGTCATATATTAAATGTCATTGCATTAATATATCCGATGTTCATTCCATCGTTTTTGGAACGAGTTTGCACAATATTTATGTCACTTTCCCAATCAGAAGAAAAGAATCCTAATTTAGAAGATTTGGTTTCATTATTATGTGTCATATTCTGCAAGAGTGAAGGAAATCCATTCTCAGAAGAAATACACAGATTAATTCTTAGTTATTTACCATTCAAAAATGATTTTAGCTATAATGTTAATGCTATCTCGTATCTGCTCGTATTAGGACAAGAATTACCAGATAGTTTAGCTGAAATCTACACCAAATGCATGGCAGAGCATTTATGTCATCCATTTGCAGATTTTCCAAAATTACTCTATCCAAACAATTCTGTTCAGAGTCTTGCAATCGCATTTTGCAAGATGATCGATCCAAATAATTTTGATGCATCAATTCTCTATTTACTGAATAATAATTCCGAAAAATCAGAAATCCTTAAAAACACTTTGTTTGCTATCTTAATGCAATCAAATTCAGGCGAAGCATAATATATTTCTTATAAACTGTTTGTATGTTTATTGACTTTTTATCATTTTTGATTGAATTTTTATTTTTTCATTATTATATTGATTAATCGAGGTTAACGGCCCTTATCTAAACTTTTCCAATCTTTCAGAAGCGAAGCCATGAACTAATTTAAGCCACAATGGATCATCGGAAATAAAAAATGTTGGTATTAGACAAATTAAATCTTCTTTCTCAGGGAGTACATATTAGAAGCTATACTAAAAGCTTTGAAAAATTAGATTCGCTAAGAAGGATAAAAAATCTGATTAGAGAAAATAATAAAAATCTGATAATACAACAAAAAGTGACAAAGATTTTGTTTTCTTGTTTATTTTTCCTTCACTTCCAAGTAAATGAGCCTTGGTTCGGCAGTAACTTTGTTCTTTCCAACACCGGACAAAGTGGAGGAGTGTCTGGAGAAGATGTTAATATAATGCCCGCATGGAATGATGGTTTATCAGGCGAGGGGAATCTCATTTCATTCATTATTCCAGGCTGCAATATAAGAAATCAAGACTTATCCGCTAAATTCTACAGAAATCATTCGTATAACTTTATATTTAATTCACGAGATGTTGATTTTGCAAGTCCAAAAAGCCTCCTTGTAGGAACTGGACAAGTTGGCCACGCTGTATGCTCTCTAAATCAAGTAGAAAATCTTGGACCTGCATATAATTCAAATTTTTCAGTTATAATTCCTCAAAATCCAGCGAAATCGCAGTTCAGCAAGATATTTAAACAATTTAAATACGAGTTTGAGAAAGATGATATAAGAGTTGATTTAATTCCACTTTTTTACGATTCAATATCAACTTTAGATCGTATTTTCTACTACCAAGAGCCAATACAGGAAATAGACTATCACGTAGAAGATGCTGCAATACGTGGAAGAGATTATAAAGGAACAATTTACGTAATATCAGCACCTAACCTTCGAAATAACAGCATACACTTCTCATATATTTCAAACAAGGCAGAAGTGATCGAAGTTTCACCATCTACAAACAAAGGAGGTGCTCATTTCACAGCATATCCTTCATCAAGCACAATTATTAATGTTCCTACCGCTGGATCAATGTTCGTGTCTTCAAGAATGTTGTATCCATCTCTGCAATCACTTAATGCATGGGAAACCGTTAGTCCGAACTCTAATGGAGGAAATGACATTCATCCTTCAGTTGCCGCAGGAATTATATCGTTAATTATCGAAGCGAACAAAAATCTCGGGTACAGAGATGTCCAATGGATTTTAATTTTGACCGCAACAATAAATGATCCAAGATCTTTCCTTTGGACCAGGAATGCAGCCAATATATATTACCATCCTCTTAATGGTTTCGGAAGAATCAATGCAAACTTGTCCTGTCTCGTTGCGAAGACTTTTAAACAATTGCCAAGAATTTCTTCGGCAAAATCTTCAATTAATAGATCATTTAATACGACAAAAGTTCTAGAAAAACCACTTGAAGTCGAATTCCACATAGATTCCGATATTTTCTTCGAACATGCGTATTTTTCATTTTCAATTAAGCCGTTTGATATCACGATGATGCATATTTTCCTTAGAAGTCCCAATGGAACTACGATTCCGATCCTATTTCCAAGGCTTTCCGAGCAAGAAAACGCGAAAAAGATATTAATTCGAGGATTCTTCGGAGAAAATGCGAAAGGAACATGGAAAGCAATTTTCATCGACTCAACATACCAGCCTCATTGTGTAGAGAATCTCTCCCTTGAGATTTTCGGAGTAAAAGAATATCCGAAGTTTATTGACCGCATTGTCGGTGAAAAACTCCATGGAAAGAACGTCTCTTTTTCTTATAATACCACAGGGAACCTTCTAATTAGGGCTCCGGAGTTCACACAATGCGGCCAAAATATTTCGATGTCAATTGTATACAAAGGAATGATTTCCCATCATATTACTGAAGTTCCTGTAATGTTACTAAGCACAACCTCGCAAAGAGCGATCTGTATTGGCTCTTGTCCTTTAGATGGAACAGTTACTCATTTAATGATACCTTGTATTACACTTGACAGAGAAGTTCTTACTAAAATATTCGTAGAAATTCCAGAATTGAACGAATATGCCTCCAATTCCATTACAATTTTCAATAATCGAGACGATAGACAACTTAATTACCCTCCACCTTACTCAAAGTTCACTATTTCGAAGGAGACAACTGTAAGATTGAGTGTTGCGACTACTTCTTATACAGTTGACAGCGGAATTTCAGAATCAATGTTCATATCTCTTTATGACATTGAAAAACAGACAAAAATAGCATCCTGGATGACTAAGAACAGATGGAATATGGTGTTTCCACTTCCATCTGGCATCAAACCTTCAAATGGACTTTTCATTATCACTCCTCTTTACATTAGTGAGCCAGATGAGTGCTCTGCATACATAGTTCCTGTCCATTTGGTCAATAACAGCGATACCCTGCAGCCATTCATTGTAAATATATCAACATCTTGTAAAATTGACCCAGATATCTTCACACAGATCATTCCTCAGCCCGACCAACAAGGAAATATTTGGAGAAAAATAGTTGACGTGTTCGTTAAACTACTTCCAATAACAATTCTCTTACTTTTGGGTTTAATTCTAATTATTTTGACATGGAAGACAAAAACAAGGAGAGCTCCCGAAGATCTCGAAAGTTTATATATACGTTCTTAAATTGTTGTTTGTTTTTTGTATAAATTTTGTTAAATATATTATTTTGGAATATGTTAATAGATATTTGATTATACATTTCATGTTTATTTGATTGGTAGATAATATGTTCAGTGTTCAACTAAATAAACATGAAATATGTAATCAAATTTTGTATTTGATCCATTTTCATCAAATAAACACACAATTTTAAGTGTTTTTATCTGACGATAATACTGTTTTCAATAGACAACCCAAAAAATGTATCATATTCAAAGAATAATTTTGAGATAATATGAAAGAATGATTTGATTTAATGTTAAATCATCAAATGTTTCTATAACTTAAACAGAAAACTAATAATGACAAAAGAAAAACAGATTTAATTTCAATTTTTTAAAATAAATCGATTCTAACTATTATATTCCCAATGTGTTGTTTGATAATACGTTATATACTTTGGGTATTCTAAAATTATTATGTTGAAAGATATAGAATTGAAAATAATAAAAAATTTTTATTCACTTTCTATGACAGAAGTAATAAAAGAATAAAGTATATTAGTACATTCTCTAACCTCTTCGTTTTCTGATTCCAAACACGGCGAAATCGACTCCAAAATTGAAATTTCGTCAACAATCTGGAGAAACGCATCTTTTCCTTGTTCATTTAGTATCTTTTCTAGTGCAACATGATAGAAAGGAAGGATATAAGTTACATCTTGAGCCCATTGAAAGATATCAATAGCATCTTCCAGAAAACCACTGTCAATTATCATTTCCAGGGTCTCCTGAGAACAATTGATTCCAACAATACAAATAAAAACAACAATCTCTTGATAAACAGCTGATTTGACATTTGTCAAATTTTCTATAAGATAATTGATGAAACCAGCACTAACAACATCGGAAAATTCTTTTTGGACATCAATGTATTTGCTCATCATGTATAAAATCGATGGATAAATCTCATCTTTCAAAATTATTATATTTTCAAACACAGGAAGATCAAATTGATGTATTTCTGGTTTAAATGTGTGCATAAGTATCTCAAGACAATGATCGATCTTATCAAAATCAGGTTCTTTCAGCAAATCAAAAAATATATTTTTGAAAATAGGAAAAACATTGTTTTCTAAGCATAGTTCTTGGAATTGTTCAATAGAACAGAACATACGTATCATTACTGCGGCGAATTTAATGGAATCTTGTGGAGTTTTCGGATCAATAATTTTTTGAATCAAAATCTGAGCGAAATTGTATCCAATAAGGGTCTGGATGTTTCTTTCTATGAACAAATATATCGAACCCCAACTTGAATCTGGGAATTTTGCAATGAAATCAAAGATTTGATTAAAATTTAAAGAATTGGCCAAAAATTCACAGATATCGGGATGATCTATAGTCATATTGTTAAAAAGAAGCGATAGTCTGTTGATATTTTGTATTTCGCTGTTGAAAATCTGGACAAATAAATTCATAAAATTTTCATTTAGGAAAATTTCGATAAATCTCTCGTCTGAGTAACATAATGCGTTGATAAATTCGATGCATTGCATTTTTTCTGCTTCTTTATTGCTATCCAGGATTGTTTCCAGGATAGAAAATACATTTGTTTCTAAAACTTGCTCTACAAACTGTATTTTAACGCCATTGGCTATTGTGTCTCTTGAAACTTGTCCAAATATCTGTATTATGTTGGTTTCGTTTTCGGCAAGCCATTCACGTTGAATTTCTTCAAAAATTGTTAAAGAATCATCAACAATTTTGGTATTACTTTCTAAATTTGACTCCTTATTAAGAGATTTGGCGGTAATATCGTCATTTTCTACTTTATATTCGATGGTGGTCATAAAAATCTAATTCCAACATCAAATAAAAGTGACACAAGATTTTTGATTACAAAAAATATAGAACCAATTTTGATTTCATTTTTTATTATTTTTAATTCAAATTTTGGAAAAGTGAAATCCAGCGGTTTATCATTAATTCCGTTTGAAAATATGGTAAGACACCTCTGATTACAAGCCTTGGTCAAGTTGGACGTCAGGAGTGACCACAGCAACCTTCTGCAAGAGGTGTTTCAATGATTCCATCAAAAAAAAACCTTCAAATTGCTCCTTATTTGACTTGTGACCCAATGACATCCCATATCTCCTTCTTCGTTCAGTTGCCTCAAGAATTACTTACATTTTAGACTTCACCATAATTTCATGTGGTGAATGGTCGCGCCCTTGAAAGTATCATGATTTCTATTGGTAAGATGTAATCGATATGTCTTACCTTATTAGCAAACGTAACTAATCAGGGATCAATAGTTCACTCTGTTATAGATCGTTCTATAAAAGATCGAATTTAGACAGCTGTGATCAATTATTATCCCACCCTTTGGGAATTACTCTACTGAATCTAAATAACCCTTTTTATGGAATTTAGACAGCTGTGATGGTTATCATCCCACCCTTTGGGAATTACTCCGCTGAATCTAAATAACCCTTTTTATGGAATTTAGACAGCTGTGATGGTTATCATCCCACCCTTTTGAAATCTTCACTCTGTTTATGATAAACTTCTCTCATCTGAGAATGTAAACAGTACTAAGATTAAAAAATTGATTTTTTAATTAGTTTTTTTTATTCCTATGTGTAAAATTCTAAACTCAATCAAATTAGTGTTAACTATCTGATCTTCCAACAGTAATATTTTAGACTTTTATGCCAGCTTTTTCATCAATTATCATCTAAATTATTTGTAATAATCTCGATTGTTGATAATGAACTATTAATTTTTACTTTAAATCGAAGAAATTGATATCTATTAAGCAAAAATCATAATTTTTAGATAATCAAAAGGAAATCAATTAAATACAGTCAATCTATTAATAGATCATAGAAAAGTCAAATAAATCAATTATAAAAAAATCAAATAGTGTTACATATTTATATATATCTCTATTAAAAAAAATATTTCTATTTTCCTTGCTTGGCCTTCTTTTCCTCATGTTTCTTCTTCTTGAACTCCATCTTCTTTCGCTTCTTTATAGCTTCATTAAGCGATCCAACGTTTCCAAGCCTCTTATTCAGTCTGTTTCTGTCTTTAACCTTCTGAGTTAGAGGGTGCGCGAGACGCTTCACGTCTTTTGCGAGGTAATCTGGTATCTGTCTGAGAGCTGGGTTCACTTTTTCTGGAATTAAAGTTGTATCGTGTTTGAGAATCTGCAGATCTTTAGGATTCTCTTCGAAATGGGATTTGAGCTTCTCAGCGTTGAGGATTTCACGCTTAATGTATATTTTCTGGGCTTCTTTGATCTGATGACGGGTAATTGACTCGAGAACGGAGTTAACGCGGTATCTGAAGCCTTCCGCGCTCTTTGTATCGAAGTCGAGAGGTGCTAATGTCTGGTTATCTGCAGCAAGGGATTCTCCGATCTGATTAATGTTTTCGTTTACGCCTACGAAGGTAACAGCCATACCTTCACGGTTTCCACGGGCTGTTCTACCTACTCTGTGGACGTATTGATCGTATTTGAGAGGAATATCGAAGTTGACAACCGAATGCAAGTTTTGGAAGTCGACGCCACGAGCTGCAGAGAACTCTGCAAGCACGTCATCATCGCCTTCGTCAATTGCAACAAGAACATCAACTTTTCCGTGATTAAATGATTCGAGAATTGATATACGAGAAGCAACAGGTAATTGCGAGTTAAGAACGCTACTCTTGATATGCATACGTTCTAAGAATAAGCATAGTTTGAAGCCGCGATTGATACTGTTGACAAATAACAAAATTCTCTTTCCGAGTCTTCCGATTTGAATAAGAGTGTAAAGGACCATATATCTGTTATCCTCTGTTACGTTTATGAAGTAGTGCTGGAGGAGCGATTGCTGCTGCTCTTCAGTGACATCTACGAAAACTGGGTTATTCAAAACCAATTTTGTAAGTTCTTGGACGTTTTTCTCGAGTGTGGCTGACATTAAGAATGACTGGCGTGTTGGTGGTAACTTGCTGATGATTGCTTCGATATCAGCTCCGTGGTCAAAGCCAAGCTGTTGGTCTGCTTCATCTACGACCAAAAATTGTACGTTTTTGAAGAAGTCCATGCTCTCGAGCGCTGAGACACGTGCTGGAGTACCGATCAATACTGCTGGAGGGTTCGCTGCTAATGTGACTTTTTGTGTCGCTGCGGAAACATCTTCGCCGAGATGGGCAGAGGTGATTCTGCAGTAGTGGGCAAGCTCGTCGAACTGGCTTTTGACTTGCTTGCACAGCTCACGAGTTGGCACTAAAATTAATGCTTTGAAATTTAGAGGTAAAGGTGATCTTGATAAGCCGATGAGAATTGGAATGATGTAGGCGGCGGTTTTACCACTGCCTGTTCGTGCTTTAGCGAGAATATCTTTGCCTTGCAACGCTGGTGGAATTGCGGTCTGTTGAATGGGAGTTGGACGATCCCATAGCTTCTTGGCTGCATCATATACACGTTTTTCTGGGCCAATAAGTTTCTCCCACTCAGAGATTGGCTGGGTACCTTCTTCCATTCAATTTGACCTTGGTGTCTTGTAAACTATTCAATTGAAATTTCTTCAAAATTTTTTTTCTGTCAAAAAAATAAAGATGAAAAATCCTATCATCAAAATCTTAAAAAACAAGAGAGTTATATGAAAATAATTCATCAATGCCTTGTAATAGCAATAAGTTCACAGTAATGTTACCTTTTAATTCATAATTTCAGATGACAATTTATTTCTTCATTGTATCATATAATATAAGTCAATTGAATATGATTAGAAGCTTATATATGTAATGAATGCAATACTCTCGCTAAATAAATCTGTTTTTTGTATCTCAAATCTTTTGTATAAGGTATGAATATATATTAACAACTCAATTATAAGCAATATCTAACTTAAAACCAACATTTTTAATATAAATATGGATTTTATTATCTCAATAAATTGAAAATTAAAAATAATTTTTTTTTAATACAAACATACAATTTATTTATTAATTAAACAAGTGAGTTCTTTGAATTTGCAGTCGCTTTAGAATCGATAGAAACCTTAGATTGAGTTGATTGCTTAGATTTAGTAGAAACTTTAGAATTTGTCGAAACTTTTGAAGCTGTTGAAGCTCTAGATCTAGAAGAGTTATCAGATCTTGCAGAATTCATATTAATCTTCACAGAATTCTCAGATCTCCCAGACCGAGACGAAATCTTTGATGATGGATCAGTTCTTTGCGTATTATTTAGGATTGCTTCTGGTCTTTGAGAGCTGTTGATGTTACTATTCATTTCAGAGTTATTAGGAGTATTCTGGGTGTTTTCAATAAGAGGAATCGCCATTGTAGACATCTTTCTTTTCGTAATTTTGAAAAGTGACGGTTGTTTCTTAATTAACTTCACTTTTCCTCTTTGTGTCCTTACTCTTACTCCTCTCCAGAAGGATTGGATCTTTGTAGCTGCCTTGTGCATTCTCTTTACCTCCAAACGAGCAAGGAAACCTCTAACGACACGTTGAATAACGATTGCTTTTTGATTCTGAGATCTTTCTCTTCTTTTTTGAAGTTTCTTTTCGATTTTAGGGGCCATAACTTTCTTTCTCTCGTCAATAAGCTCTTGTAATTGCTTTGACATGAGTTTCTTTGTAGTTCTAAGTTCTACAGATCGTGTTGGAGCTGCTGCTTGCATTGGAGTTGGAATTGCGCCATTTTGAAGTGTTTTAATGGTATCTTGCGCTTGTGTTTTGTTCCTGAATTGATCAAACAAAGCTAGACGCGCTGAAAGAACTTTTATTGTATTTTCTTGTGTTCGAATTAATTCTCTTAAATCTTGGTTTTGTTTATTAATATCTTCTGATGAAAACCATCCACGCTGCGGATTAGATACTAATAGTGTATACGAAATCGTATCAAATTGAATTGGTGAAGTTTTCTTTGACATTACTTCGACAAACGATGGATTTGTTGTTTCTCTAAACGACATAACGTTTTTTGTGAACATTTCAAGTTGACTTTCACGTTCAGCTAATACTTGTTGGAATTGTTGTTGCCATTTTTCAAATTGGCAAAATGCATTTGCGTCAGGAGCGTTTATTATTTCATCTAATTGACTTTTAAGAGAGTCATACTCCGATTTGAGCTGTTCAGCACGCATTGTATGTTCAATTACTTCATCATAAACTGTATTATTAGTGGATCTTTGAAAAAGAGGGTGGCTAAATGCTTTGGGATTTAAAGTACCAAACATCATTCGCGATGAAGTGACTGGATCCATTTTAGGTGATGTCGGCGCGAGAATCTTCGGAGGCCTTTTCATTCACTTGAAAACGTTTTTAGCGTAGAAATGATTTCGTTGAACAAAATCGATTCCATTCAATGTAAAACACAATATTAAATAATTTTATATCATCAAAAATTATGAAATTAAATGTTGAAACATAATAACCGAGAAATTTTGGTATCTCATTATATGAAATCAACTATATACCTCATAGATATAATATTTATACATACTATAAGTTTAAATATAGAATAAATAAATTCCGGTAACTCTAAATAAAGATTTTACAACTAACAACAAGCACGACCTTGCTTTTCTTCGGTCAATATTGCATTTGGAGGCTGGTTTTTCTCTATCTGTAGTCTAAAATTAAAACAACTTAATAGTAAAGAATTGAATGAATCAGGGACGTTCTTTCCAGTAGCTGCACTACATTCCCAGTATTCAAATCCATTGTTCTCACAAAAATTATGTGCTTCCTCATAGCTGACTTCTCTCCTATCTTCAAGGTCGCATTTATTTCCAACGACAACTATTGGTATTTCATCTGTTAATTTAGATTTCCACTCTAATATTGAATTGAATGAGCTTTTTGATGCAATATCAAACATGATTATAGCTCCAAATGCGTTTCTGCCGTAAATTGGTGCCATAGAACGGAAGAATTACGATCCTGCAGTATCCCAGATTTGAATATTTTCTTTCTTGTTCTGAAATTTATAAGAATATTGTGAATAAGCTGCTCTTATTGTAGGCAAAGCGTTTTGTGAGAAAGTGTTCTCAGTAAGCCTTATTACGTATGCTGTTTTGCCAACACTTGCATCGCTTAACATGACTATTTTATTCTTTGCCTGCATTCAAAATCTGAAGATTTTATCAAGAAAAAAAAATTTTTGTCAAGAAAAATCAATACGGGATCTCAAACTATAAAAATTAGTGTTTTATTAATGTTCATACCAAGTTAAGTAAGAATTCTATTTGTTATCCAAAAGATGATCGAAAATTTTCGCTCCGAAATTTCCTCAAAATTTAACAATAGTTTATTGGAGTTCTTCTAACTTCTTAAGGAAGAGATCAACATCTTCCTTCGTTGTAAACTTGGAAAGTCCGATGCGAACTGTAGTTTTCGCAGCTTGTTTGGAAAGACCAATAGCTTTAAGGACATATGAAGGCTCGTCATCATTATGAATGCAGGCAGAGCCAGATGAGAAGGCAAATTCTGGTATTTTTGTCATTAATTTTGCACTTTCGATTGTATTCAAAGAAACATTAACGCAACCGAACCAACGATGCTCTAAGCTTCCGTTGAATGTTGCCTTTGGAAGTTTCCTCTGAATTTCCGAAATGAGATATTTTCCAAGAGATTCAACATAAGGAGAATCATATTTCATTTCTCTGTAAGCAATTTCAGCTGCTTTTCCAAGACCAACGATTAATGGAACAGCCAAAGTTCCAGATCTGATATTTCTCTCTTGGCCACCACCACTAACGATTGGTTCTACACGAACACGTGGCTTAGAGCCGATGAAAAGAGCTCCAATGCCCTTTGGACCGTGAATCTTGTGGCCAGTAAGAGATAACAAGTTAATACCCATTTTCTTGACATCAATTGGGATTTTTCCGAATGCTTGAGCTGCATCAGTGTGGAATAAAACATCATGAGCTTTGCACATCTGAGCAATATCAGCAAGTGGATTAATTGTTCCGATTTCGTTATTTACTGCCATGCAAGAGACCAATCCTGTATCAGGACGAATTGCTTTCTCAACATCTGCAGGATCAACAGTTCCATCCTTCTTTACAGGAAGTATTGTAGCTTCGAAACCTTCTGGTTCTAAATCTAAAGCGCTTTCGAGAATGCATTTGTGCTCAACATTTGAAACGATCAAATGCTTTTTGCCTTTCTGCTTCAAATATCTCATAGATCCTTTAATTGAGATATTTCCGCATTCTGTTGCACCACCAGTAAAGATGATTTCATTTGGCTCTGCATTAATTGCACGTGCAATATCTTTTCTTGCCTTTTCGACTGCACCGTGAGCTTCTTTGCCAAATCCATGTTGAGTTGAATGTGGATTTCCATGTTTGTGTGTTTCAAATGGCAACATTGCATCAAGAACACGTGGGTCAAGAATCGATGTTGCTTGGGCGTCTAAATAATGTCCGTGAAATGCTTTGTTGTAGAGATTTGTCAACATTTCTGATTTTATCGAAAAAATTGATCGAAATTTTTTGAACTCCAATTTATATCAGGAAAATAACATGTTTACTTTCTGACTACAGATATTTCGAAATATCAAGAGAAATGTGAAAACTGAAATCGATTTCTTATTGTTTTCCTTTATTTTTTCTTGGTCTCATTGGCAATATAGTTTATATGTCATTTAATACCGAAATCAAACACAATTGGTCGCTGTTCAGTTGATTTCATATAAAATTCAGATTCGATTTGTTCAAAAACACAAAAGATGAGTTAAATAAGATCATTTTTATTTATATTAATTTGAAAGATTTTTTTCCATTTAATTTATTTTGATGTCATTGTAACTGTTCCTGACTTGAGTCCCTTAGCAGAAGCCTCGAAGATGATATCACCAGCTTCCTCAGTTGTCTGAACGACAGCTGTGAGCATACCAGCGAAAGCATGAATGCGTGGACGCTGGAAGAAGTCGACAGAAGCAGCATTACCATTAGCGGCGCCCTTGAAGTTACCAGCTCCTTTAACGCGGAATGAAATTTCGCGATCATCATGTGGGCAAAGATTTCCATTAGCATCAACAACGCTAACGGTGATGTAAGCAACATCCTTGCCATCAGCCTTGAGACTTGTGTGCTTTGTTTCAACCTTGAGATGGTGAGGAGTACCAGCAGTGTTGATCTGGACAGATCCAACCTGGTTGCCATGTTCATCATAAGCAACAGCTCTGATGTTACCTGGCTGGTAGACAGCGTTCATCCACTGGTATCTGTATCTTGTCTGGAGTGATGTGTTGCCTCTCTTCATCTTGCCGAAGCTAGCACCATTGATGAATAATTCAACCTGTGGGTAGTCAGAGTAAACCATAACTGGAACGACCTGTCCTTCATAGCCTTCCCAGTTCCAGTGTGGAAGCATGTGGAGTGTGTGGTCCTTCTTGTTCCAGACTGTTCTGAACAAGTAGTATCTATCCTTTGGAATGTAAGCCAAGTCGATGATACCAAAGACAGATGAGTGTGATGGCCATCCGTTTGTATCATATGGTGTTGGTTCACCAAGATAATCTAAGCCTGTCCAAACGAACTGACCAAGTGTCCACTCGTAGTCATCAGCCATTTCGAAGTCATCTTCTGGGACGTTTGACCAGCCGCAGAATTCGTAATCGTAACCTGTTGACTGGTGATCTGGATAGATGGCTGTAGCACGCTTGATGGCTGGAAGTTTGTAGACACCTCTTGATGAAACAGTAGAGCCTGTTTCTGTACCAAGGATGTAGCCTTGTGGAAGGTGTTCATAAGCTTCTTGGTAGAGGAATGATCTGTAGTTGAAGCCTGGAATATCCAAAGCAGCTGCGAAGCCACTGTAGATGGAGCACTGAACCTGATCTGTACCACATGTAACTAATCTTGTTGAATCTTCACGGTGGCACCATGAAACTAATTTCTTGACAACAGCGAGAGCTTCATTAGAGCATGTGTTTGGAATTTCGTTACCAACTGACCAAAGGATAACAGATGGATGATTTCTGTAGTGGCGAACCATGTTAACGATATCTTTTTCAGCCCATTCATTGAAGAATCTGTGGTAGCCATTGTTGCACTTAGCCCAATCCCACTCATCGAAAGCTTCGACAATCATCATGAAGCCCATTTCATCGCAAGCCTTGACAAGTTCTGGAGCTGGCATGTTGTGAGATGTACGGATTGAGTCTGCACCCATGTCCTTGAGGATCTCAAGTTGATGGTGGATTGCCTTGTCATTAACTGCTGTACCTAATGGACCTTGGTCGTGGTGGTTGCAGACACCTTGGAATTTGCGACTTACACCATTGAGGAACATGCCCTTGTCCTTGATGAATTCGACTTTGCGGAAGCCAAATGTTGTTGGGTATGTATCAACTTCAACGTCGTTGGCAGAAATTGTTGTCTGGGCTGTGTAAACATTTGGTGTCTCTGGTGACCAAAGAGCTGGTGTGTTAACTGTGAAATCTTGGACATAGTCGTTTCCATCCTGTGTGTACTTATCATTTACCATGTATTCTTTGCCTGATGGATCAAAAATCTTTGTGACAACTTTGATTGTCTCGCCATTAACGCCAGCAAGTGTTGTACGGAGATTCATTGTTGAATAATCAGCTTCAGCGCGTGGTGTTGTGACATGAGTGCCCCAAACTGGAACATGGATCTTATTTGTGGTTATAAGATGAACATTACGGTAGATACCGGCACCTGGATACCAGCGAGAGGACTGAGGATGGTTCTGTAAGCGAACAGCGAGAACGTTATCTTTGCCATCCTTATTAACGTGATCTGTGATATCGCAGAAGAAAGAGTTGTAACCGTATGGCCAGTTGCAAACGAGTTCACCGTTAAGATAAACGTGAGCTTCACTCATTGCACCATCGAATAATAATGTATTGTTCTTTGTAGCATCAGCCTTGAAATAGTATCTATACCAGCCTGCACCAACATATGGAAGACCACCTGTACGGCCTGTTTTCATTGATGGTTCTGTTTCAAAGTTTTGAGAGACAACGACATCTTGCAAGTCATTGTGATGATCGAATGGACCAGCAATAGCCCAATCGTGAGGAACACGAACTGTTTCCCAAGCATGATCATCAAAGTCAATTTTATTTGCGTCTGCGCAGTCACCTCTTTGGAATTTCCATCCTTTTTCGAACTGTATTTCTGTACGATCTGATGATCTACTGAATGCTGCAAAAGCAGCAAGCATTAGATGCATTGTTTAATACCCAGATTTTCCTTACTTTTACCACCCCTCTAAAGCTGGGAACACCGCCTATCGTTAAACCACCAAGGGTATTTTTCGAACTGCCAGTGTAGTGTAGTGGAAACATTCGACATAATGATTCATTATGCCAAGGTTTGATTTCCATTTAGCCAATTTTTTTCTTTTTTGGATCATGAATTTTTTTTTGGGTCACTATAAGATTTGTTTCATGTTCTAAATCTGCTGCATATGTAATCTATTTTTATTTACCTATTTTTTAAAAATCTATTGGATTGCCAAATTTGAATATATTTAAAATCATAAAAATCCAAAAAAACTATAAATATATGTTTTATGCATAGTGCCGATACTCAAATATCAGATTACTTAGATCCATGAATAATATCCGAATTTTTTTTCTTAAAATTAAACTTCAAAACTTCTTGCAATCTTATTCTTCATCAATTGTAAATTTTTAAAACCATTTTTTAAAATAATTTTGCGTAAATTTTATTCTCATGTTGTTTTAATCGAAAATTGATACATTTTCAAAAAAATAATATTGACTTATGAAATTCATTTTTAAGGTGAAATAGTATTGTTTTTATTAAAGTATATGAATAATATATAAAAAATTAATGAATAATATAAGCAGATTTTTAGTTTACAAAACAAATATGAGCAATGCAATTTCAAACTTTTGCTGGCAATTTCGATATTGCTCAAGTTTGTAGTATTTGTGATACCTATAACATCGGCTTAATCAAAATTCGATTTTTCTTATGAGTTATTGAGAAAATTTGATTGCAATGAGAAGGATTTCGACGTTTTTGATAAACTAAGAGCTGAGCTTTAGGGGTTCAGTTCATTTATGGCTGTAGTTTGATGCGTAGATCTCTTTTTTATTGTAAATTCTTTCAGCATGGAGATCGAGAATGAATCTTTTGAGAACTTTATGAGTTTTTACACCCGTAAAGAGGTCCTTCGAGGAAAGATAGTCCAGACTACATGAAGATGTGGGTTAACCAAAAAAATCCGATGGTTTCCCCATATTCATGTAGATCTTCGAAAAAATGAGCACCAAAAAAGCCAAAAAAAATAGGCTTTTTATTGGATTTGTACACTAGATCAATAACCTATTTAGGATCTGACACTCTTTTTAGCCAGAGATATGAGGTCCTTTCTAGGAAAACGATCTATTCATCCATAAAAAAAATGAATTATCGTTTTCCCCAGAAATTACATGGGGAGTGGTAAAAGTAAGGAAAATCTGGGTAATGTATTTTTCGGCACTTTTTTAATTATGCCAATAGATAAATCCAATTTTATTCTGTTTTCTTATTTAATGGACCAATGTACACAAATTTCATAAAAAGATGGTGCTCAATTTTGAACCTTAGATCTGTCATAAATATTTAAGATCGACCAATCTTCAAATAATATAGATATATCATCAACATATTCAATTATCAAACCGATGGTTCGTTCCACAAAGAAAAAGTTTCATTTTGTTTACTGACAGCTGATAATGTTTCGCCATAACTTGTGCTTTTCGCACATCTTATCTAAAACATTATCACTTACTTCCTATATATATATTGATGGTACTGTAATGACGTTCACCAGTAATGATGACTTCAAAAATCTTTCTTATATCAAACAACAGGCATACACGAATTCCATTGATACAGTTGTTATTGATAAAGATGTCACAACAATTACAAATCTTGATGAACTTAACTTCATTGTTAACGTTGAAATCAAAAATAATTTACAAACCATTCCAAAATATGCTTTCTTTAGATGCTTGAATCTCAAAACAGTCAAGATGCCAGCAACAGTTAAAGAGATCGGTCTCTCAGCATTCGCTGAATCAGGCATCGAAACAATCGATTTATCCAATGTTGAAACAATCGGTGTTGAAGCATTTTATGAATGCTTATACCTCAAGAACGTCAACATTGGCAAGGCCAAGCTTCTTGCTACAAGTGCTTTCGCTAGATCCGGTGTAACTTCTCTTATTGTCCCAGCTACAGTTGGCTACATCCCAGACTTCCTCTGCCAGGATTGCATTGGTCTTAAGACAGTTACATGCAGTGGCCCACTCAGCACAGTCGGAATCATGGCATTCTCTGGCTGCTCTGCCCTTGAATCATTCTCCTTCTCAAAGATCACATGCATTGGCGCACAATCTTTCGAGAACACCAAGATCACATCTTTCAACTTTGAGAACGTCGGAGATATCCAGAACAGAGCTTTCCAGTTCACATGCCTCGAAGAAGTTGTCCTCACACAGCCAAGAACAATCTTCACAGAGGTCTTTGGTAACTGCCACCACCTCAAGAAGGCAACATTGAAGAACCAGAACTTGAAATTAGCCACCTATCTCTTCAACGGCTGCTCAAGCTTAGAAATCATTGATATCCAGGATGATCTCAACACAATTCCATTAATGTTCGCTATGGACTGCATCAGTCTCAAGACATTCAACGCCCAGAACATTTATGTTGTCAGTTTCCATGCATTCACAAACTGCCACTCCCTTGAATCATTCGATTTCTCCAAGTGCAACACAGTCCAAGGCTACGCTTTCCAGGGCTGCTACAAGTTGAAGGCCACACTTCCAACAAAGTCTGTCTTCCACTACATCGAACAATTCGGCTTTGCTTATTGCGAGAACATCGATGTTGAATCAGAGATCAACGTCTGGGAAGTCAAGGACTACGCTTTCTTGGGCTGCAAGTCCATCAAGAAAGTCCAGTACAACACAGGCACAGACCACACTGGTGTCTTCATGGGCTGCACAGGCCTTGAGAGCATTTCTTTCAAGGACACATGCCAGAACTTCGGCGATAGTTTCTGCTTCGGCTGCACAAGTTTGACATCAATCAAATTCGGTGCAAATGCAAACACAATCAGAACAAACTCATTCGCCAGAATTGGTGCTGCTGATGTTGATTTTGTCAATATCCAGTGGATTGGCGATTACGCTTTCATGGATTCGAACATCAAGTCAATCAAGATCACTCATGCCGGACCAGGCATTGGCAAGTTCGCATTTGCAAACTGCAAGAACTTAGAGACAGTTCAGATTGATGACTTGTGGAACACAGAGGACATCACACAGTTTGAGAACTCAACAAACATCAAGACATTCAATGCCAAGAGAAATGGAAACTTGGTTATCAACCAAAACGGTATCATCTTGTCAAATGATACAACAACATTATTAGCTGTCATTGGCTCATATTCTAAGAATACAATTACTCTCCCATATTCTGTCAAGAAGTTCTACAAAGGTGCTTTGAACATGAACGACAAAATCACTGAATTAGTTTTTGAAACAGTTCCAAAGTATGGAGCTCAAGTTTCTCAGTCATATTTCATTCAGTCACTTAAATATGAAATTAAGTACTACTCTGATCCAGCATCTGATTACACTGACAACTCCCTCAACGAATTCCCTGAAGGAATGTTCGCAAACTGCTACGCACTCACAACTGTCAATATCGTCACCGATATCAAGTCAATTGGAAACAACTGCTTCAGCAATTGCGTCAAACTTACAACAGTCACACTTCCAAATGGATGCACTGTTTTGGGACAAGGCGCTTTCATGAATTGTGTTTCATTGAAGTCAATCAATATTGACAAGGTTGTCACAATTGAAGAAAATTGCTTCTCTGGATGCGTTTTACTCCAGGATGTCAAGTTAGGAAACCCATTACAGACAATTGGTGATGCTGCTTTCAAGGGAACAGCATTGACAATAGTCAAACTTCCAGCAGGTGTTACATCTTTAGGTGTTTCTGCATTTGAAGACACAAAGAACTTGTCATATGTCGTTCTCAACGGCCTTTTGACATCTCTTCCAAGCTTCTTGTTCAAGAACTCCAACATTTCATCCCTCAACATTCCAGCAAACATCGTTGATGTTGCATCCGATTGCTTCATTGGCGCAAGATACCTCAATTTGACTGTTGCCGACAACCACAATCACTTGAGAGCAAGTGAAAGCTGCTTGTACAACTATTTGACAAGCGAGTTGATCACAACATACGGACAGATCAATGCAACATTCTTCTTGCCATCATTCATCAAGATATTGAATGCTGAAACAGTCAACCCAATCTTTATGAGGAATAAGTACCAGAATTCTGTTAACAGATATGGCTCTCCAGTCATCGTTTTGCATAAAGATGTTTTGCATGTTGATCCAAACGCTTTCAAGTATGATAAATTATTATACACAGTTTGCTACTTCAGTGAAGTTTACCATCCAAAGGAAGCAGTTCCTAACAAGTACTTACAGAATGTCTATATACAGGATAACCACCATTATCCAGATTTCTTATTCGGACAAGATCAAATCAAGCGCGGTTGTGATTTGACAATCCCAGATGAACTCAATTGGACCGAAACCAACTCCTCTTCAGGAGGTGGCGGCGGCGGTGGTGGTGATGATGACAAGCACAAGATCACCAAGGCCGAAGTCGCTTTCGCCGTTACAGGCTCAATAATGCTTATCACAATTATCGCCCTTGCAATCGTCATTTTCGTCATGTCCAGGAAGCCAGGAATCAAGTATGAGAGATTACTCAGCAGTAATATAATTTCTGAAAATAATAATATGGGTCTTGAAACTTAAACTCTTAAAATAAACAGTAAGATTTTTCATCCAATTTTTATTGATATTTATGTATCATTTATTTGCAATTCATGCAAAATCAATCACTCCAAATATTTGAGAAAAGTGAGGATGGAGGGGGGAGCCATGGCAATATTCTTTAAGGGGGATAAAATAATCTGTAATGTTCACAAATTTAATTTCCATATGATGTTGAAAGTCAATGTTTGCATGAAGCATTTGCCATTCAATTGTAATAGTCTAACTTTTCAAATTCTTTGTGGAAAAAAAATTATCATTGAATATTCATGGAATTTTTATTTTCGTTACAAATTTTAAATTCTTGACCACAATTAAATCTTTACAAAATATATTCTACGTATTTTGTAAAGCTATCAATCTCCATCAAGAATTCCAAAATAGTGGAAAAATTTAAAACCGTTTCACTCATTCAATTTTTGCATTATTCATTTTCATAAATGTCTTCACCTAATATCAATTATGAGGAGCTAACGAAGAAATATAAAGCTTATCAAGATATAATATCACAGTTCTTTCGTCTTAAAACCACAAAAGAAGAAGAACTCCAAGCGATTTATCAAAATTTCAAAACAAATTTTCTTAATCCAAAAATTTATACAGCAATCAATATGTATTATCTTATTAACAACACTTTCCCGTATAATAACAGATATTTACGGTCATACTTAAGAATAATGAAAATGGTTTATGAAGATTTCAAAATAAATCCAGAGCCATATGTTTCATCTGTTTTGTTTTACTTCTTCAATGAAGAATATGGACTTCCAGTGAGTCTCTTTAATCAAAAATTATTCAAATCCTATCAGGAGAAAAATTACACAATAGACATCCATCAGGAAAATACAATATACAGAGCTATAATGGATGACGACAAAAAGACACTAATCATGTTCACTCAAAGAGATGATTTTGATAAAGACATAAAGTTGTATAGTAATTTATATCCAAATGATGGTTATTCATTACTTGAAATTTGCTGCTATCATCGTTCTGTAAATTGTTTCAAATACTTAATTACAGAATACGGTTCAAAAATCACTCCTAAATGTCTTCAACTTTCATTTTTAAGCGGAAATCCAGATATTTTGAATGAATGCTTGAAAAATCAAAATCCAGATCAAGCATGTATGACAAATGCAATAGTTGCACAGAACATTGATTTTGTTCAGTTTTTGGTGAATGAATATGGCTTAGAAATTAAATTATGGGACTGTGCATTATTCGGAAATATTCAAGCATTTTTGGTATATCTCGATACAACAAAAGATATCAATAATTGCTTTATTAATTCCCCTCTTTTTGTCATGCCTTCTCTTGTTGAATATTTCATTTCTCTTGGAGTTGATGTAAATATCAAAGATGACAAGGGAACCACCGCTCTTTACAATTCTGCAATGATATCTAACAAACATATAGCCGAAATTCTTCTCTCTCATGGTGCTGATATCAATGCATTGGACAGTGATGAAAATACAGTACTTCATGTGGCCGCATGGAGGAATTCTGTTGAGATAGCAGAACTCTTTATTTCCAAAGGAATTAATGTGAATTCCAAGAATGAAGACCAAATGACACCACTTCATTATGCTGCAGCATCCTGCAATTGTAAAGATATAGCAGAATTACTTCTTTTTCATGGTGCTGATATCAATGCAAGGGATCAAAGGGGAAATACAGTACTTCATGTGGCCGCATGGTGGAATTCTGTTGAGATAGCAGAACTCTTTATTTCCAAAGGAATTAATGTGAATTCCAAGAATAAAGACCAAATGACACCACTTCATTATGCCGCACGTTCTGCAGATACAAATTTAGAATTAGCAAAACTACTACCTTTACACAATGCAGATATTGATGCCAGAGACAAAGAAGAGAAAACACCTCTACTTTATTCAGCAACATCAAGTTCAACAGAACTAACAAAAATATTGATATCGAATAGAGCTGATTACAAAGCTATTGACGAAAATGGAAATTCAGCACTTCATTTGGCATCGAGAACTTATTATACAGAGCAAGCAAATTTGTTCATTTCTCTTGGCTTAGATGTTAATGCCACAAATAATAAAAATGAAATGCCTCTTGATTTGGCTATAGAAAATAACCACATAGAAATGGTAGAGTTTCTTATCAAGCATGGAGCTGATGTTAACGCAAGAGTTAATAAAGGTGGAATAAATGTTGATAAATATGAGGAATTGGTTTACATGCGCTTCGACCTCAATTATGATAGAAAAACTCTAACAGATCCTGTTCTTCATAATGCAATAAAAAGGGCTTCAAAAGAAATAGTAGATTTACTTATTTCGCATGGTGCTGATATCAATGGAAGAAATAATGAAGGAGAAGTCTCTCTTCATGCTGCAGCATCCTGCAATCGTAAAGATATAGCAGAATTACTTCTTTTTCATGGTGCTTATATTGATGAAAGACAAGGTGAAGGAGACTCTCCCCTGATTACTGCTGTGCGATGTAATCGAATAGAAATGGTAGAATTTCTTCTCTTGCATCATGCCGATATAAATGCATGCAATAATTTTGGAAAATCTGCTCTTCAATATGCAGCAGATTTTGGTCGAAATGAAATAGCAGAATTTCTTACTTTGCATAATGCTGATATCAATGCAAGGGATCAAAGTGGAAATACCGCTCTAATTTATGCATTTCGGAATAGTCATTTGGCAATCGCTCAATTTTTAATTCAACATGGTGCAGATATCCACGCGAAAGATAAAGATAATATGACTGTCCTGCAGTATGCTGCAGAAGTTAAATCCAGTGACGAATGCCTGGAATATCTTATATCACATGGTTTAGATATCAACGAAAAGAGTAATGATGGAAGTACTGCTCTTCACTACGCATCAAGGCGTTCGAATTTTAATGCGGTTAAGATACTTATTTCACATGATGCCGATGTCAATGCAAAGAACAATGATGGTTGGAATGCATTCCCATATGCCGTAATTGCTAATAACAAAGAATTAATTGAGTATTTTATTTTACATGGTGCGGAAGTTGATTTAAAGGACTCATTTGGAAGAACAGCTCTTATGTTTGCTGTTATTAACAAATATGTTGAACTGGTCGAAATTCTAATATCTCATGGCGCAGACGTTAATGCAAAGACGAATTATATGGATTCAATCCTTCATCATGCAGTAAGTTCAAAAAGTCCAGAAATTGTGCGTATAATTCTTTCTCATGGAGCAGATGTTAATGCTTTAAACAGAAAAAATAAAACAGCTCTTGGCTATGCTGTTGAGTTGAATCTTCCAGAAATTATTAAAATCCTTGATCCAACCAAATAATTTATGACTAAACACTAATTATAATTATTTCTTAATGTTATTTGGGGGTGAACCCAAGTTTTACTTGAAGAAATTCCAGAGCTATTAGCGAAGCATTTAAAAACAATATATTCTTCGATTGATGCCCTTTGAAATTTTGTTCGAGATGTCAAAAACAGACTCACTATTGTAAATCAAGGAATTGACAGAAGATCACCAAAATTATTACGTGGCCTTTTCAAATCCAAGGATGCATCAAAACCTGCTGATTTGAAACAGGCAACTTACGAAACAAATTCTCTGATGGAACTGTACGGAATTCTCCCTAAGGAAGAAGCCAAAGAAACAAAAGAAGAATCTAAAGCATAATAACGTATCAGTTTTCTTGGATATTTTTATGTCAATATTATTTTTCAATAAAAACATATACTGAATCAAATATAAATGAAGAGGTCACGAGCTGCCCTTTGGAATTTGAGCGAAACCAATATATGAGAATAAATAACTTCTGAATGTCAGCTACTTCCGATATTATCCTTTGCGATTTGCTCTTATGCAAAGTTTAATTAGATTTATTTATAGTCTTTCAATTTTAATTAAAAAGTCTTTACTCATGTTTCATGTATATAAGCTATTGCATTCTATGCTTGCCTTTGAGCAGTATTTGAATTTAAAGTTCATATCTTTTCACATTTAAGCTTGTTGTTAAGCATATGTGAAAAGAATGATAAATGTTATTACAAATGAGACTCAATGTGCTATAATCTTTACTAAAAAATATCAAATAGATAACATGTTATACGGTTCACACCCTTAATTAATTAAAAATTTTCCATTATTTTTTTTTCACACATGGGAAGATGTAATACTAAGAGGCCGACAAAAGGTAAAAAAACAGGTACACCTCAAAAAGAAAAACCCAAAAAGGAAGCTGTTGAACAACAAGATAAAGTAGTTCAAAAAGAAGAAACAATTGAGCAAAATAAACCAAATATCCCAGCTTCGCCTAAAAAGGAAAATGTTCAACAAGATAAGGAGAAAACTGAACAAAATGATCAAACAATTCAAAATGCACAGACAGAAGAAGCTGTAGGTCAAGATGACCAGGATACTACAATTGGAAATGGATTCGGCTTTGAATTCCGAAAAAGCAATTATATGCCGTTAGTTTTTAAGAGAGAAATCGAAATAATAAAAGATCAAAACGGATACTCAGCTGTTGCCAAATCAATAAATCTCCCTAGTATATTTTATATCGGAGACAAGCCATACAAATTTGTTCAGAAGAAAAATCCAACAAAATAACTTTTATCTACTAAAACAAAAAAAGTCTACTATCCTAAAATTTTTTGTTGGATTTTTTAAAAAATATGTGGAAAAAAGTGTTTGATTAACAAAACCAAAACAAAGTATAGTATTGATTAAACAAAGTTTATTCAAACAATAAAAAAAATAAATTAAAATAATCTTTCGCTTTTAATGAGTTCTGTATATCCGCTGTACTCAGCTAATGATTTATCTGGATGATTTAGTAGGTCGGAACGAGAAATAGCCCCTATATCTAGTACAAAATCGCGAATAATTCTGTTTGAACATTTGTCTTATTCCATTCATTGAATTGTCATCTGAGTCTATAAATTTTGCAAGAATCTGAAAATTATTATATTTTACGGCAAATTTAAGTTTGTCTACATCTGTAAGCTTAACTTTATTGTATGTATTAAGTGCCCATTCTAAAACTGCATCCTGCTGAAACCGAATGCATATTTCAACTAAATCTTGAATTTCTGCAGTTGTAGGTGTATAAAGCTTGACCAAATCAGCGATATGTTGTATATTACCTGTTAATGCTGCTGTTTTAATGCAGCCATCGAGTCTATGACCCATTTTATGCAATAAATTAAAACAATTCGGTGAATTCCTAAAAACGGAGTATTCTATAATGTTCATTGTATATTCTAATGGACATCCGAGTTCTAGGACGTAAAATTTGTGTCCAAGCTGTAATCCTGTTTCCAGCAACTTTTTTAGCTCTTCTTCGTTATCTTCAGCGATTATTTTTTGTAGATCATGATTCTTCTTCCATGATTCGATAATTTCGCATACACAAAGTGGAGAACTGAAGTTTTCAATTGTTTTCCATTCCATGATTGGAATTAAATCACTACAAAATGTAGAAAATAGTGCATGAGTCCCAGGTATCTTAATTTTGGAAAAAGTTTGCAATAAAAAATCTGTATTTAGGATTTTTTCTGAAAGTTCGCTCCTGATGAGATAAATGCAGCTATTAAACTCATCAGAGGTAACTTGTATGCTTTTAATGATCTTTCGTAATACTTTTAATGCAATATGGTTAAAATCTGTCAATAAATAAGGAAAGAAAACTGTGGTTAAAAAATCTTTGCAATTTGGATGAATTGTTATCATGTGCAAGATTTCTATAAGCATATATGAGATCGTGATTAGTTGCTGATCGCTTCTATATGTTTTTATCAAGTCAAAGTTGAATTTTTTCATAATTAGTGATGCATTTTGGCCATCATATGAACTCAGTGATCTTTGATACTCAGCGAGTTCTCGTATGTGGCTTCTTGCTGGTTTAATGATCTTGTTAGAAGTAAAAAAAATAAAAATTAAAAATCTTTCCGTGTAAGCATTCAATTATCCACATTTTAATTGGCGGATACGGAATAAATTTTAAATACAATCAGAGTTCAAAAGGTTTGGCTGAAACTAGGATAACAATTGATAGATTCTTAATGGATAGTGGTAATTGAATAGAATTTCATATCCAAATATATAAATTATTCAGATTTTAAAATGACAAAGCTACAGGATCGTCCATGTAAAGGTCATCTTTCATATTCATGTTTACACTTTTAAAAATTTATTAGTTAATTAAAATAAGATTATTATTCTTTTTAATACAAGATAAAAAATAAAAAAAATTAAAATTAATTAAACAAAATAAATAAAGATTACTGTTGAACTGTAATGAATGTTGCAACAGATCTTTCAATCCAATGGTCAGGTGATACATCAGGAGTTGGAATGAACAGAGACATGATGTAGTTTGGAAGTCCCAAAGCTCCACTTCCTCTGTTCTGCATTCTGTACATTGTGCACTCGAATGTCTGAGACATGTCGTACAAGTTCTTGTTCTGTGTTGGCATCAAGTAGACAATTGGTAATGTCGAAATAAGTTCTTTTTGTTCGCATTCGACCAATCTTCCATTTCCAATGTCCCACTTCGCTCCTTCCAAGAACAAACCTTGTATGTAGATACCTTCTTCTGGTTGTGTTGGGAATTTAGATTCATCTGTCTGATCTGTAATTGTTGTTGCCCATGTCAATGAATCGAATGGAACAACATGTTTTCTTGCGTAAACTTGCAAAACTGCTGTTAAGAACTCTTCAGGATGGAAAAATGTTCCAATCTTGAAAACTGTTGGTCTTCCTGTTCTTACCCAGTTGTCTAAGAATGAAACTCTGAACTTCAAGTCTTCCATGTAAGAGTTCAATGTTAAGATGGATTGGAACGAATGAACTAACCATGCTTCTGGAATCTTGTTTGCCAAAACACGGCGATTCAACAACTCCAATTCTTGGTCAATAACAATCAAACCTTTGAGACCACGCTGTAGTTTGGTTAATGACGATTTGATGGCCTTCAAGAGCTTGTTGTACAACAAGATTTCATGGTGTAAAACAGTGTTGATTGTATCAGAAAGATCGAAATTCTTCGTGAAATTGAAAACATTGAATGGTTTCGGAATTTCTGAAATTAGTTTCTCGACCAAATTAAGAGCGAACTGATCTTCACTGATTGATCCACTTGCAGCAACTAATGTCGGCTGTATTTCTATCAAGGAATTGAAGATGGAAAGCGCTTCATTACGAGCAGTAATTGTAGAAGCGTTGAGAGATAAACCGACATCAATACCTTCAGTGACAATTGGCCATGTTTGGAGAGTTTCTTCAACAGCGTTGAGAGAAACATTGTATTCTGGTGTTGTATATCTCTGTCCGAATGAGAAGTCTGGTTTCTCGATTTCAGGACTGAAGTATCTTCTCAAAAGAGTCAAAAGAAGACGTCTATCCCATTTATCAGTGACTCTTCCACCGTAGTTCAATTCACCAATGACGTAACCCAATGATTCGTAAGGAACAACACCTGGTTGTGCTTCTCCGAGGAACATTCTCAAGTGTCTTCTTGAAATGGTCAAATCACTTGGATTGAACTCGTAAGGAATGTTCCAACCGATTGATCCGAAAAGAAGTCTTTCAAGAACAACAGCGTGGAAGAAAGCGAGATGGAAAGTGAGTTTCCTTTCTGTTGCACTGTAATCAGACATGTATTCATCGCTGTTCATACCTGAATAGACTCTCAACATGTTTTCTCTGATTCCCTTTGGAATTTCGTAGATAAGTTTGGATCCTTGGTAAAGGATACCAATTGGGAAATCAGGAGAAGACATTGTAACTAAGCAAAGTCTGAATCTTGGATTGACTTTCGTTGGATCGAAATTGTCAATGATATGTTCCAATTTCGGCATCCAAGAAAGAGAAAGATGACAGTTTTGTAGCAAAACCCAGAAACCTTTCTCTGAAGCGTCTTCAATCAATCTTTCAGCTCCTGCGCCTCTTCCACGACCCAATGAATAGCTCTTGAGATATCTGTCAAGTTCCATTGATTGGGCGACTTGAATGATTTCATCTTGTGGATCAATACCAGGAGTAATGATGAAGATGAGAGGAGAAAGAGGAGAAGACTCTTTGAAGACTTTTCCGAGGTTAAGAGGTGGTGGTTCAATGAACTCTTTTCCGAGAGAGTTTGTGACGAAAATTCGAAGTCCTTCGCGAACTCTGTGCAAATGGAAAACTCTCAAAATAAGTAATTGCTGGAAATTGGACAATTTCTTCTTGAGAGGGAAGTTTTCGTTCTCTGGTGTTGATGACTTCAAATAAGCCTGCCATTCATCAGCTTTGTCCTTCAAACTGTCTACTAGTTGCTGGAAGAGAGGATTCAATGATGGCAAAACACCGAGAAGATGCCAAATATCTTCTGGCAACCAATCTGTTGGATTTGGATCTTTAGTTCCTGTTGGAGACAATAAGAAAGCAAGTTCTGAAGAATTGATTTTTCCTTCAGACATTAATATTCTTACTGCCATCAATGTTGAGAACAACATCTTGTGGATGGAGAACAAAGAGAAGGAAACAGACTGATAAAAAGCACGAGCAATTGAGATGTGGAACGAGGAAATGAGAGCTGTTGGATCTGTTGGATGTTCCGCATTAACAATTGCGTTCTTGAAGAGATTGACGAACCACTTCAATGAGAATTGATACATTGGATCTACAACGGAAAAGTCTGATGCACAGAAGTAAAGTAATGCAGCACGAGCAGCTACAGGAGAGAACTTTTCTCTGAACTGTGCAATTTGTTTCTCTGTTTTCTCTGAAGCAGCGATCTGTTGTTCGATGTTTTGTGATGTCTTCTGAGCTCTTTGGAGAGTTTCAATGGCTTTATCATCTTCGAGAATGTCTCCACCGACATTTGAAACAATCTGGAGAATTTCGGCTTCGACTTCTTTGAGTTTCATCATGTTCTGAGCGTTTGCTTCCATGATTTGGATACGTTTCTTATCCAAATCATCGCGTTCGACTTCGATCAAGTTGTTCATCAACAAATCGGACAAACCATCTTGTGTTGTTGTGAAGTTGATCAAAGTGACTTGAGAACAGACTTCTGGAGAATAATGTGGGTTCGGATATTTGGTAGATAAGAACAATCTGAATTTCTCTTCGTAAGCACCGTATTCACCACCCAAAGAGATCTTCTTTTGTCCGTCAACTGTGATGATTTCTTTGGAAAGAATTGGTTCAATAAGAGGATCTAATTTGAGGCCAACATTCTCAATGAGAACTGGGATACCAAACGCAACACAGTTTCTGAGAATTTGGAGGAAATCTGATTGATCGAATCTCAAAACAACCAAAGTTTCTCCCAAAACAGCTCTCAACCATTTGGTACCAGATAACTGTGGATCAATCAATAACGGGAATGAGTTCTTCGAGTTATTGATGATGATGGCGTTCTCAATTGAGTGTGTATCATTTGGCAATCCTTTGACAACCCAGTCACGAATTGTTGGCTCGTTTCCAAGTGATCTTTCGACCGAGAAATTAGCGGTGAACTTGATGTTTTCGTTACTTAAGAATCCTTTCCATTGTTCGACCAATCTCGATCTGAATGATGGTGAGTAAGAGCCAAGATGTGTCAAAGAAGCAGCTGCCAAAAGAGTGTCTCCCAAAAGGAATTCTGCACCGGATTTGAGGGATTGTGCTGTTTCTTCCCAACGTTTAGTTTCTCCTGATAATCCGGACATAATCTTCTGAGCTCTGAGTAATCTCAATTGTTTGTGGTTGACATTCTCTTGCAAAGTGTTTTGAATTGCTTGCTGTTCTTCAAGTGTCTTCTGTAAGCCTTGCAATTCATCCATAACTCTCTGCAAATGTGCTTTACTTTCAGCGAGAATTCTCTGGGATTCTGACAATTTCGCTGCAGCAGCATTTGCTTCGTTTTGGACAGGGATAATTGTCTGATAGACATTCCAGTAATCGTATGTGGCAATAACCCACTGATACAAGTTAGAAACGGCGGAATATCCCTTGACAATTTCTGCGATCTTTGCATCTCTGATTGATTTATCCGTTGGAACATATTTCTTCAGTTTATCAATGACAGATTTCGGAATTTCCTTGACATCGAGTTGTTTGACTTTCTTGATGAATTGTACATCATTCAACAATGACAATGTTTCTGGCCAGTAGTCATCAATCTTTACACCTGGTTGTGGACCATCAACTTTCTTTGGAGAGCGCTGGAAGATGATACAAATTGCATCAAATGTTTCTCTCAAAGCTGGAGAAATCTTCTTCAATGTCTTGATGTTTGTAAGTGAATCTTTATCAATGGAATCGACAGCCTTTTGAGCACCTTCAAGAATTGGTTGAGCTTCAGCAAGTTTTCCTTGTGCAATTGCGTTCTTTTCTGAAGCTTTTTGTTCTTCGATTTCAGCCAATTCTGATTGCTTTTCGACAGCTTGTTTCGTTGTTTCTACTTCGCCTTGTCTGACCTGCAATTGCTGCATCATCTCTTCGACTTGTTTCTTCTTGTCTTCGAGAACAGGAATATCATGATCCAACTGTACGGAAAGTTCTTTAATTGTTGCTTGTGTTGTTGAAATCTTCTCAACACCACCTACGTATTTCTGGACTTGTGATTTCGTTTCTACTTGTTGAGCAGCGAGTTTTGTAACGAAAGTATTCAACAAATCGAAATACCTTGATGGTGTGCAAGCAGTGAATCTCTTTGTCTCTTTAAGGAAGGCTTCTGCCTGTTCTTCAACGCTCTTGTGAATCTGAACGCAAACATTGACAACAGATTTGACTTGATCTGGTGTTCCAATTGATGATTTTGCGAATGCTGCTAGTGCAACAGACTCCAAAGCATTGCGAGACCATGGCATGTACCAGTCGATTGTTGTCTCGATTCTCAAAGCTGGGAAAGCCAACATTGATTCCTTGAATGTTGAGCCATAAGGAGAGAAAACCAAGATGATGTGGAGATGCTTCTTTACACGTGTCATGAAGAGTTGCCATGGATCTTCATCAGTTAACATCTCATTGCTCATGATTTCACCTTTGATTTGATCCATTTCTTCTCTTGGGAAAAGATTTGGAACTTCTCCTGTGATCAAAAGATTGGAAATATCTTCCAATTGATATGAACCGATGATCTGTGAGTCTGTTAAAATGAATCCTGTTGGAGTATCATTGATACCCATGTTCTTCATCAGTGTCTTCAAGTCTTCGCGCCATTCAACGAAACCATAAGTTCTTGTGATTTGAATTTCGAAGGCTTCCATCGAACTCATGTGCAAAGACAATCTTGCAAGTGATTTACGACCACTTGATTTAACACCAACAAGAATTGCGTATCCTCTTGGCATTGTTAGGATTCTGTTTAAGTTGGAGAGATGATCAATTGCTTCATCGAAAATAACAATATCCAATTGTTTCGAAGCATCTCTGTTGTGATCTTCAAGCATATCTCTGCAGACACTTAATACATCTGCAGGAGAAGCTTGTATTTCTTTGTATCTTCCTGCTCTGTCTGCAAACTCATTAAACATGAATCTTCCTGATGGACAAATCGTCTTGAATTCGACACCGAAATTCTTCTTCAAAGCATTGTGTAAAACTTCTGTAAACCACTTTCTATCTTCGTGAACATTGAATCTATCATTGTATTCTCTCATCATTTCGTTGCAGAAGAGTCTATCCCAGGCTTCTGAGTTGTTGATATCGCTCTGTTTTGCGAGCAACATTCCCTTGAGAACTCTGATGATGTTTCTCAAAGAGAAAATGTAATGGAGTTTAGATGGAATTGGAAGCAAGTTTTCGACGCATTGTTTGTGGATATCAATGCATGCATTAACTGTTGCTCCAAAGACATTTGTAACTGACTCTGTGAACCCTGTGAATTTGAGTTTCAACAATGATTTCAAGATGTTCTTCATTGAATCTTCTTTCGTCTTAGGGGCGTGAATTATGTTGAAATGCCTCATCAATCTCTCAGGGATATTGAACAAACCAGAGCCAGCAGGTCCCATGCAAGCAATGAGTGTTGTGTCAACAACGTTCTGGAACTCAACATTCGATGTGTTGTACCAGCCGCCGTAGTCACAAAGTTGTCTGATTAATTCCAATGGAGGTTGTGCGCCGTAAATTTCTGGTTTGACTGCACCAATGTTATCAAGGAAAATAACAAGTTGTTGGTTAGTCAATGGTCCGAAAACACCGTGGTGTTTGTGCATGAATGACCTCATGACTTTGAGAATGTTCGATGCTGTTGAGCAGTTAGCGATTGGCAAATGTCTGCAATCGTATTTCTGCGGCAAAACGTTTTCGAACAAATTCTTTACGACCATTGTCTTTGATGATTCTGGGCCATGGAATAAGACATGTTTCTGATGCTCGACGAGTAATCTTGCAAGGAATATCATTGTTGCTGATTCCTGTGTTGGAATAAATGTTGATTCGACAGGATGATTCTTTGATGCTTCCATTTCTGATTTAGGAATAAATTCGATGCCTAAATCTCCTTCAACCCAAATCTCCCATTCCATCTTATCGAAATTGATGTAGTAGTCGAAGCATGTTCCCTTTGGAGGGAATTGTGCTGTTGATTCGTTCTTGACCATTAAATCTTTGATGAAATTATCAAATAATGGTCTTGAATCTTCAACTAAAACAGCGCCAAAACTCCAAACCATTGAGAAAATAAGGACTTTCTCAAAGGCTGCTTTAGCTTGTTCTAATTCGAAATAAGGGAATGAGTTATCTCTGTTTCTCGTGTATCTTGAGAAGTAAAGGGAATAATCACATGGATCAACTGTCTTTGGATCTTCTCCGTCCATTGCTGGTATTTCTTCTGGCTTCCTCAAAATGTCGAAGAAGCAATTAATAATGTTGAACATGTTCTTTACATAGAACTCGGAGTTATGTCCTAAAGCGACTTTTCCATCGCATTCGATGAATTGCACCATCTTAGGAACATACTTTTCCATCATTTCTCTGCAGTAATCAATGATTTCTCCGTATTTCTCCTTGTATTCTGTTACCCATGAATCAGCCAATGCGCTCCAAGGAAGAGTAACAGGATCGAAATAGATCATACCGCAACGAGAAACTGTAGCTGGGGAAGCTTGTGAAAGATCATCGACTTCGAACATCATCTTGACATGAGCTCCTAATGAAATACGTTCGTTGTTTGAAAGACAAAGAACTTTGTTATCATCGAGCAAAGAGTTCATTGTTTCGATCCAAAGAGAGTCAACAGGTCCATCTACGATGATCCAGTTCCATTCTTTCGGTTCAGACATTGAGCAATCTCTGATGAATGATGAAAGAACACCATCGGACCATCCACTTGTTACTGGATCGAACAAACCGTATAATTCTGGAATGGAAATAGCCTTTGGATTCAATGTGAATGTCTTTGCTGGCTTTCCAATGCCTTCTGCGGCCAATTTGCCTAATGTCATCTGCAAAGCCTTCCATGCTGTTGATTTACCACCCATTGCACCACCAACAAACATGATACCGTGTCTAACTAATGTTGTTTCGTAGATTTCATTGCATTTAGTTAGATAAAGGTCAATTGGCTGTGTGTGCAATTCGATGTATGATTGTCTCATGTAATCTTTCATCTTTTCATCCAAAGACTTCTCTGAAACAACTTCTGGGAATACATCATGCATAATTCCTTCGAATAAAGGAATATCTGTGTTAACTAATCTTGGTCTTGTGCAATCTCTGATTGATTCGAACAGTAACTTCGCTTCTTGTGCTTCTAGATTGTTTCTCTTGGCTTTTCCTGCTGTTGAAAGAATGGCTTTCATAGCACGAAGGCCCCAATCGTAGTGATAAGCGTTTGACAACTGTTTGCGGCAGAGATCGAACAAAGCAACAAGTTTTACAGATAATTGGGAAGCTGTGTTGTAACCACCTGAGAATAACATGATTTCGGAAATGAAGACGAAATCAGGAACCATCATAGCGCATGGTCTGAACAAAGCTTTCAAGTTATCTGGAAGTTCTGTACGTCCTGCGTAACCTGGGTTCATTGTGATGCAAATAGCTGCATTTGCATTTAACTTTAGTGTTCTTGCATCGAGTTGGAATGTTTCTACCTGGTTTGCGATCGCTTCTTGGATAACACGAACTTGCTGAGCGATGACGGAAAGAACTTCGATGTTGATACGGTTGAATTCATCGAAGCAAGACCATGAACCACTTGAAGAAAGACCAGCAAAGAACTGTGACATTTGTTCAGGAGTAACTTCTTCGGAACAGTTGTAAACGACGCAAGGTCTTCCGAGAGCTTTCGCGCAATCTCTGACTGTTTCTGTTTTACCTGTACCTGCAGGACCACTTGGAGCACCACTCATATTCTGTTTGAATGCTGCCAAAAGTGTTTGGTAACATCTATCAGTCAAAGGAGTGATGACAAGACGTGCTGAGTTTCCTGCGTATTCATAGGAATACTCATACGAGTTGTTGATTGATCTGACCCAAACTGTTTCTTCTTCCCAGTAATATCTGAGCTGTTGAATCCACTTGAAATCATCTGGATCAGAGATATCTTGGTCGATCAGTTGTTGGATGATATCTCTGTTGTGGACTTCGAAAATCAACAAGCAAGAGATGCATTGTCTGACAGCACCACTCAATGGTTGTCTGATCAATGTTGTTAATCCTTCCAATTGTTCGATGAATCTTGTCATCAATGCCTTGAGATTTCCTGCTTTCCTTCCTTTGAGAGCTTGTGTAACTTGTGTTGTCCAAAGGATTTGGTTGACAGTCAAAATGACTTGTGCAGGATATTCTGTTAGCCACTGCTCTCTCTTCTTCTTCGAAGCTGCAGGGATGGCGTTTCTGATGTTCTCTTTGAGTGTGTCTTGCATCTCTTTCTCGAAGTTGTTGAGCCAGTCTTCAATTTCAGGTGTATCACCATTGACAGGAGCAACTAATTCAACTGATTCTAATCCATCATCGTTCATGTGAGTGATCTGCATGTCGCTGTCGACAGTGATTGTTTGGACGTATTCGAACAGTTTGTTCATTGACTTCTGGATCTGATCGAAGTCTTTTGTATGTGATAAGATGGAGATGAGTTCGTCGTTTGACAAGAAGAAGAATCTTGGGAATCCAAGACGCTTTGCTTCCAAGTAAGCATTCAATCCTTGTGTGATTGAATCAAGTAATTTGTTTGCGTCTTGTAAATTCTCGAGAATTCTATCTCTGTGCATAACAGTCAAGAACTCAGGATGGTTGTGTGTCAATGTCAACATCGCGTTCCACATCTTGTCGACGTTTTGCCAATCTCTTGCTTCTCTGTGCAATTTCTGCTGGATACTTGTTCCAGTGAAAATTGGCTGTAAATAGAGCCAACCACACTGGCATTCAACCCAAGCATCCAATGTATCATGGCAACTTCTAAGGAATGTGAGTCTTTCTGTTGCGCGTTTCTTGCAAGGAGCGATGAATGGAGATGTCAATAATGTCTGTGTTGTAACTAATTGATCATCAACAGTGGAAATAATGTCATCGACATCGACAAGAATATATGTTCCTGTATCTCTGAAAACAGCTGTGTTGAAGATCTTTGTTTGCAACTCTTGATCCATTGTATCGAGTGTTGATTCGATGTTGTATTCTTGAGCTGCAATTCCTGCAATTTCCGAAATTTGTTGATTCCATTTTTCCAAACCTAAATCCAAGAATTGTTGCAATGTCATTTCCATGGATGGTTGAACACGGAATCCAACGATTTCTGAGATCTTCTCCCAGTGTTTCGTCTTGATACCTGGATGGCGTAATCTCGAAATAAGTGGAATATGTTGTTTGAACTTTTCAATTTGTTCTGTCAAAGGCAACAAAACTTTTTCAACTAAAGCTTTTTGAGGTGCCAAATCTTTCTTTAATTTCGAGATCTTCTTCATTGCTTGGACAATGAATCCATTCATTGCATCAGACTTTGTCTGTGTGAATGGTGTATCCAGCCATGTTGTGTTGCTATTCTGCCAATCATTCGCAAGATTCCATAACGTGTAAAGTGGCATAAATTCTTCAATGAGTTTTGTCAATGTCTTGCAAGGAGCAGGTTCGAATTCGAACAATGCTTCATGTTTGTTATAAAGATCTTGCAAGTTCTTGAGCTCCATGAGCTTTGTTTGGATCTCATTGACTTGATCAACAGCTTCGAAAGTCATTTCTAAGTCTTGATACTTCGAAATGAAAGCAGGTAACATTTCTGTAACAGACAAAGTATTTGTTTCGAGCTGGCGTTGATTGTTCTTGAGTTCTCTGATCATTCTGCCTCTTTCTACTGTTATGTTTCTATCTGTTTCTTCGAATGTTATCGCCAATTTATGTGGCATTTGCAATGTTTTGTACTTTTCTTGGCATTCGTCATTAGAAATTTCGAATTTGTAGTCTTCAAGAAAAGCAAATCTTTTCATTGCTGTGTCCATTTTGGCCTGGCGATCTTTAGTTGTGGAATTAATCTTCTCCATGTACTCTCTAAGTGCTGCGAGTTCTTCTGGTGTCTTTGGTGTCTCCTTGAGATTGTCACTGATCTTGTTAAACTCGGCTTGCAAGTTCTTAATCTCGTTAATCGCGAAGTTCTTCATGTGTGTCAATAAAGCAGTGATTAACGATCTTGTCTTTTTAGTTGTTTCGTCTTTGAACTTCTGGCAGTTAACTTCGAATATGCCGAGCTTGTACTCCATGTGCATCTGGTTCTGGCAGATGTCTAAAACTCGGTTGAATTCGGTTAATTGGTCGCGATAAGCATCTAATGACTTTTTACCGTCTGGATCGAAGACTTGTGTAAATTGCTCTGGATCTAGGGCAATCACAGAGTCGATTGTAGTATAGCCTTCGATGAATTTAGTAAGTTGTTCGAATAATATTTTGAGAGTATTAGAAACATCGGTCTTGGAGGCTGCGATTGAAGTAATGCAATCAGCAAATGATACAGTAGTCATATCGACATCGAGAATTGGAAGATTGATTTCTGGTAAGCTATGAACTGATTTTTCTAATAATTGTAGAAGAGATAAGATTTTTTCGTGGAATTTGTCGATGGTTGGACTGAGATTGATTTTGTTTTCCTTGCTAAGTACAAGATCGATATGGAATTGTGGTGGAATTAAATTACTTCCCTCTCCTTGATAGCGATTGAAAAGAGAAGCGAAGTTCTTTAATGTATTGCTGATGAGGTCGAGTAATACCGTATGAAGCATTCTCTGCGTTAAAGTGACCATCTTCTGATAAATCATTTTTTCTTGTTGATGGTCTTGAGGCATTGTATTATCGTTCATTGTAGATGAAATAACGCTTTCCAATGTTTCTTGGATTGATGTCTTGAAGAGTTTGCATGTTGAATCTAATTCTGCTTCTTGGCGTTTGACAAATTCATCCAGAGTAAGAACTTCATCCCATCCATTTGTCAAGAAGTTCATTGACAATGATTGCTGGAATGTAGCGCTAATTGTTAGAAGACCTTGGAGAATAAATTGATTTGATTTCAAGAAATTCGAGCGGAATCTCTCAAATATTTCTTGGAAGTTGTAGTGTGGGACACAAACAAGTCCGTATTTAGTGTTTTCTTCTTTCTTTTCGAATAAATTGAGGAATTCATCTCTATTTGGAATTAATGGGTTATGTTCAAGATCGTATAGAAATTCGAGTTGATTGTTCATTGTCTTGAAGTTATCTGCTGTTTCAACGCAAAGAGAATTAACGAGATTATTGTATTCTTGAGGTGGATGAACTTTTGTTTTCTCTGTAATATTGTTGATATCGTAAGGAGATAGCTCTGGAAGATAATCCTTTGGCATCGCCTTTACACGTGAATCAAATCTAAATTGAAGTTCATGTTGGTGGCAAAGTCTTTGTGCTTCATTTAAGCGAATTTGGAATTTCTCTTCACTTTCAATTGCGAATCTGATGTTGAAACGTGTAACTTTCTTCCTCTTCTTTGTTTTATCCCATTCAATTTCAAAAACATCCTCTTTAGGATCATATCCAATGCATTTGCACTTCTCCCACTTGATGTCTCCATTAAGATCTTGATATTTGGAGAACGCTTCTGGATGTTTAAGGAGCTCTTCAATTGAATATTCTTCGTATGTTGTATCATCGAAAATTTCAAGTGGTAAGAAAGTTTCTGTGATTGGTGTTTCGCCTGTTTTAAGTGGTGGTAACGGACGGCTTTGAACTCTTTGCTTAGCTTTTATAATTTCATTTAAGTCCGTTGAAGTTTCACCTGGCTTAAAATCATGGACCTGAGTCTTCTTTGTTGTTTCTGGCTCTTCCATGACTGGCTTTGGTGGACGAACTTTGTATGGAGCTTTGATGCCCTTTTTTGGTTTAACAAAAGGAGATTTTTCGTTTTTAGTAGGTGATTTTTGCTCTACTTTTTCTATTGTTTCGTCAATTGAAATTGGTGCTAAAGCCCACTCACCAATTTTTGGAATTTTTACCCTATCTTCTGGATATTCAATTCCGCTTTTTCTACCTTGTTCCTTCTTTTCTGATAATGTCTTTTCATGATCAAGAAGTCTTGTTCGTGCGCGATAAACTCTATCAGTCATCACGCACTTTTACTTCAAAAAAATACGTTTTTTATATTGTTTCTTGCCCAGACAGAGATTTTTACTATTTAGTTGTTTGATATAATATCTATGTATTATAAACAATAATTCTTAAAAATATAAATCAATTTTGGCCAATTTTTTGAAAATTTTATTGTAATTTTGAAAATATGGTATTGAGAACTAGGATATGGATAGATTTCGAAGAAATAGCGAATTATATTAAGCAATTTTTGATGCTACCTGAAATTTATTTTGCTCTTACAATATATTCTTTCAACAAGTAATTTTTATTGAATGACTGTGAGTTATATCGTCTTATTTGTTATATATTTCATGATTTCGATAAGTGAAATGTCAAATCTCAAAAATGTCAAAATCTGTTCTTTGCTCAATCGAAAATGTTACAGAAGTTAGCTCCAAGGAAGGAGAAGTGCAAGGAACACTCTCATTGGTTGTTTCTGATAATAAATTCTATCTCTGTTTTGCAATTTTAGATGGAACACCAACACAATATATCACTTCAGTATTTGATTATAAGAAAGTACAAGATGGAGATAATTGGAATCGATTAGAACCATTTTGCTTTAATTGCACGCGAGTTTCAAATTTTACATTTTTTGAAAATCCTTACACAATTAAAATCAACGTTTTAAATGATTTAGTAGCTCGAAATTTCGTAATTTCTGATGCAGAAATTCTTTCGTTACCTATTTTCATTGAACAAATAATCTTAAATGGAATTGCAGTGCCAAGTTCAGGCAATAGGTACTCATTAGAGTTTTACCGAAATGGTCATCATGGTGCTTATCCACTCATTCCAGCCAATATACAATTAAATGTAATTACTTTTAATAATCTCGAAGAATTTTTGATGGATGTCTTAAACTTCTTTGAGAAACTAATGTTACATCTTGACACGTGTCATTCAATACCTTTGGATAATCAATTTCCTATAAATAACGCAGCAAAAGCATTTAATCAAAGAATTATCGAAAAAATCAACGATTATATATCCAAATTACCTGATTACGAACCAATAACTGTAGAGAACTTTAAATCAGCATTCGATGAAGCAGGAAAATTGAAAAATCCTCAAGAATTTAAACTCAGATTATTCCATAGCAAAAAAGACAAAGAATTATTGCCAGAACTCATTCCGTTTGCTCTTAAAATATATCCACTCGATAGTACTCAAGCGGAAAGAGAGAAAATTTCCGAAAATTTGACAAAAGAATTTTTACTTCTCCAAGAACAAGTAAGTTTGATACAGCAAGCTCAAGTTGATAACAATAGCAAGCTATTTTCTACATTTAGAGTCATAGATCATGATGTAAATCGCACAGATCGAACTTCGATCGCATTTCGGAAGGATAATTCACCAGCAGCTTTAATTCTCAACCAATTACTGAAAATGTATGCGTTGTATAACCCACCTATCTCTTATTTACAAGGAATGAACGACTTATTTGTTCCGATTTTAACTGCATTCATTCCAAACTACTCAGAAGACGGAATACCAATTGATAAAGATGGAAATGAGCTTGATTACAAGCCATTCCTGCCAATGATCTTCTGGTGTTTCGAATCTATGGTCATAAACACTCAACAAATCAAGTTTTTGGAAAATGTAACACTTCACTGCGGCCAAATATCCGAAATCGTTCAAGATATATTGAATCACATTTCCCCGATGGCTGCAATTTGGTTCCGCCGTTATAACATGCAAGGTTTGCTCTGGTGTTATTCGGATTTTGTTTTATTGTTCAAGAGAACATTTGAAGACATTTGGACAACGTGGTTCCAATTCAACGCGTGCGAACAACCTGACCAGTTCTTGAACTACTTCGTCGCAGCCATTTTAATTGCTTCCTTCGATGGATACACTCAACTTGAAGAAATTTCAATAACTACGATGATGGATGCGTTTCCAAGGTTGCTGGCTTCTTTAGATCCGATTTATCTTGGAAAGATAGCGCTTTGGATACAAGAAAACTATAGACTTCAAGATAACAAAGTTATTAAAGAAAATAAGAAAGATATTTCTTTCGAATTCTTCCATCCAAGCTGGGAGTAACTCACTCATTGCTTTTTGTTTGTAAAATAAACATTATTTTTATAACTTTCCTTTAAAAAATGAATCAAATAAAAATACAAAATTATTTTCATAAATAAACATTGATGGTTGAGAAATTCATTGAAAAGTATCTATAGATCAATATTTTATTATTAACATCTTATTGATTCTTAAATATGATTTTTTATATCTTTTTCTATTTGAAGATAATCCGAAATTTAATGAAAAAATATGCACCGACAAAATTTTATGAGGAATAATATCCATGCTCTTGTAGAATAAAGAGAAATTAAATTTCATCTCGAAAAAAAAACAGCATAAGTTGTACCAATGGATGCCAAATATAAAAATATACTTAAAATATTATATAAATTGTATTCACCTTACCTTACAAGTTTTTCTATCACGAGAACATTTCATTCAAAAAATGAGTCGCATTGAAAAATTTTACTAAAATCTCATAATACTTGTATATTCGTTGAATATTGTCCGGATTTTCAATAAAAAACTTCTACCAACGGTTCGATTTAAAAGGTTTACACAAAATTTTTTCCCGATGAAAAAAAAAATTCACATACAAAAACTTGGACGTTATTTTTTTATTATTGAATGGGTGTAAGATCGGGACCTCCGAACGGATCAGAAGAATCCAAGAAAGAGTGGGGAAACTATGAATACCCAGGTGATGTTAAACATATGAAGTGCCATAATTGCTTTTGCGCGATTATTTTCCTTATTTTATTTGGATGCATGATTGCTTTGCTTGTTATTGGTATAGTGAAGGGTAAGATTTGGACATTAACACATTCTTGGGATACTCACGGATTTTACTGTGGATATGATAACACGCAATTAGATGTTAAAGATCTTCCAGAAAATTATACAAAGCCAAACCTTGTTGACTATCCATATCTTTTCTTCGATGCTCTCAATGTCTCTCGGCAGATTTGTGTCAAGAAATGTCCAACATCTGGCTCACTTCAAGATATTCTTCAATATAATGCTACACAAACAGGTCATGATAAGCTCCAGTATCTTGATAACTCAACATATAACACAGGCTACTATCCAGATGCTAACGAAACATATCAATATACCACAAAAGAGTACTTCAACAGATGTATCCCAGATGTTGATCTTGAAAAGGATATTATCAATGGTACTCAGTTCGTTAATGGTTTACAGCAGGCAATTGATGCCATTCCAGCCCTTTCTAGCGCTTTGAATTCAGTTTATTCACTTAGATGGCAAATTCTTGTTTGCGCTCTTGGTTCCCTTGTTATCGGCCTTATTTGGATCATGCTCCTCCGCTGCTTGACAGGCTGCATTGTCTATTTCGTTGTTATCCTCGTCCCAGTCTCTTTGATCGGTATTGGTGTCTGGCTTTTCGTCAACGGAAGTGTCATGGGTACAATTAAGGAGGTCGTCAGCACAAAGAAGCTCTCCGGTGCTCAGATTACCGCTGTTGTCATATGGTGCATCGCATTCATCATTATTCTCATCATTATCTTCCTTTGGAGCAAACTAAAGTCCGCTGTAGCCATCATTAAGGTCGCCGCTATGGCTCTTGGCTATAACTTCTTAGTTATTTTCGTTCCGATTATTACGATGATCTTCTGCTTCTTATTCTGGGCAGCCCTTTTGGTTTCATCGGTAACTCTTTACACTTCCGCTAGTTTCAAGTACGAAATCGACAACGATGGCAATGATAAAGGAATCGGCCAAGTCAAGTTTGATTTGAACAAGGTTCTTCAGTACATGCTTATTTACAACTTTGTCTACCTTATTTTCATTTCCGTCCATATGTATTTCGTCAATTATTACGCATCTTCAGTTTCCATTGTCAAATGGTACTTCTCAGGCCAAGGCGGCAAGACATGCTGTGGATGCTCATGCTTCTTCGGCTTCTGGCTTGCATGGACAAAGGCATTAGGTACAATTACCATTTCCAGCCTCATTATGACACCTCTCTACCTCTTTATCATCTTCATGGAGTATCTTGACAGGAAGTCCAAGATGGAAAACGCTCCAATTTTCATCCAATTCCTTATCAAATGCTTGAAATGCTGCTTATGGTGCTTCACGAAGATCGTACAGTACTTGAACAAGGTGTTGTTCACTATCCAGCAGATTTTCAACACAAACTTTGGTCCATCTGCCAAACTTGTCGTTGATGTTGTGATATCTGACGCACTTTTGACAGTTATGCTTAATGGTATCTCATTCTTCATCCTCTTCCTTTCCAAGGTTGTTGTTTCCGTAATTACTACATTGTTATTCATGATTTGGGCTTATTACGGAAAGAATTCTTCAATTGCAGGCTCTCTTCTTGCTGCTTTTGTTGTTTTCTTCCTTTCTTACATCGTATCATCATTCCTACTCTCTGCTTACGACAACATCATTGATATTGTCTTTGTTTGTTACCAATCTGAGAAATCTATCGATGGATACTCAGCTGGTGAAGCTTCCAACATGGTCAACCAGACAATTGATGATATGAAGAGCGCACACCAGTCTGAAAATACTAATAATAAGGTGTCCGCTAAGAAAATGGAAGATGTCAAGGATGATAAGACAGAAATTGCTGTTAAGTATGGTAAGTAAAATTTTCAATGTTTATTTTTTTATTTCTAATTACTGTTTACTTCTTTTTTTCTAAGTCATTCCCAAATTATGATTTATCTCATATTTTACTTTTATACACTATGTAGCAATTAACAAATCTTAAAACAAAGCTCTGAGCTCTTATGGGCTTAATTCTTGTCAGCAAATGTTCGGAAAAAAGAATAAATTTAAAGAAATATGAATACGGATAGACCAATGTATATTGTAAACATATTTAGGTTGAATGAAATCAAAACAATATGTTTTTTCAATAAGGAAATTAATTTATTGATTTCACTATTTTCTTTTTTTGACCCATTCAATAATGGAGTGCTTTGTACAGCCAAGGTTCTAGTTTTCTCTGTCTTCTTATCAAATTTTATTACTCAAGAATTCAATTTAAAAAAAAATATTTCTCAATGAAAAAAAGAAACATACAATACTTTATTTAATATGAGAATCGATTAGAGTTTCATAAGGATTTGCTAAAAACTTATCTTGCAATATAATCAATGCGAAAAAGATGTATTTCAAATCCATCATGAAATAGATAACATTTGCGAAAAGGGCAAGCATTAGAAAGATCATATCCATCATATTTTCTTGGATTATATAATAAATGTAAATAGGGAAAATAATTATTGTTCCAAACAATATTATATAGTCGAGGAAGAAACCTGGTGCGTTGATTTCTCCTTGTTTGATGTAATTCAGTTTGTTTAACATAGTCGAGAAAATATAGAAGCTAATATTGTAAATAATCAATGAAGCATAGTGAATAGTACTAAGACTGTTTGGATTTGATATTAGGAGTGTAATATGGCTAATTGTGAGAAAAATTACGGAAACAAATTCGAATTTCAGATATTTTGAAGCGAGTAATTTTGCTTTAGGAGCTGCATTGTAAATCATATGTTTGTAATATCTTTGAACCATGAAGTGAATCCTAACGTGCGAAATAATTTGAAAAATATCAAAAAGAATAACAATCCAATAGTAATCAGATAGTAATATAGCTGATTTTGTGGGTATAATTCCTTCCGGAAGATCTCCATCAACTAATAGACAGCCAGTTGAAATTAATACACCTGTTAAAGGAGATAAAAGGCCAACCCAAAATACATTCGATGGGAATGAGCATGCTGCCTTTGTAATCCCATATAGCATTCGAAAAACTCGCTTAATATAAGTCTTTTTATCCATTTTATTGAATAGAAATTATAAAAAATGAATAAAAAAACTATGCTGAGCGATCAAAAACATGGATATCAAATTCAGAAAGCAAATTTAAATATAATTATATCATTTAGATACGAAATCAAAAATATTGTTAAATTATTTATGACATGTAAAATTTCTTAAGAATTTACGCGTCATTTTCAATAACATGACATGTAAAGCTCACAATTTTTGTTATATTTCTGAAAAAAAATAAAACTTTTTTTTTCTCCAAAACTTCTTTAGATGAATTAAATATTCATCTTTTGGAAAAATATGTTTATTCAAGACCAGTATCCTTGATATTGAAGAATCCATTAGCGCCCTCTTCTTCGAAATCGTTCTTGAATGGATCGTCTGTATCTCCCATGACAGAAGTTGTCCAAAGTGGGTTGTCGTTTGTGACTGGAGCAGTTGAGCTGTTCGGGACCCGGAAGACTGTTTCTTCTGCCATTTCGACGCATGAATCACTGGACTCCTCGTGCTTAGCGTGAGTTGTGAAGAACCAAACGAGAACTGCAATGAGAACAATCAAAATAACGCCACCGACAGCAGCACCGATAATTAGTGGAAGCTGGGACTTTGCATTTGGAGTTGGATCTCCACCCAAAGCTGCGAGTGGGATATTAGCTTCAACTTCAATGACAATCATTGTGTTTGTCTGGGTTTCTTCTTCTTTGTATGTAATATAGTAACCACCCTTATTATCTGTCTCGTTTACTTCAATAATTGTAGTTGTGGTGACATTTGTTTCGTACCATGTAGAAATTACTGAAATAGTACTTGGGCCTTCAAATGATGCTGGTGGAACGTACCAACCTGAGAAGGCGGATCTTGTTGGAATTGGAGATGTGATTGGTGTGATGAATGGTGTGGAATGGGGTGTTGAATGTGGAGTAGAATGTGGTGTGGAATGTCCTGTTGAATGTGGTGTTGAATGGGGTGTTTTAACGTTAGTTGCCTTTACAGTAAATGTTGTGACCTGACCTATCCATGGATTTTTACCACTTTCCTTTGTCTTAGCAGTTGAATATTTGGGAGGAATAGGTGAACTTGTTGTTGCTCTTGGTAAGCGAGTAATTGGTGTGGCGACATATGTGTACGATGTGGGATCAACGATCTCAAATGTTTCTTTTTCGGGAACTGTAGTAGGATTACTTGATCTTGCATGTTCAGCTTTAGTTTCTGGATTATCTGCATTAGGATTCAAAGTTCCGCAATTAGTAAGTTCACCATCAGACTGAATTGAAGTCTGGCCATAGTTAACACTTGGGCCAGCCGCAGAAACAATATTATCAATATTTGAATAAGTGCCAAAGTTATCATTCATTGACTGGAGTTGGCAGTTACCAGCTACCAAAATAGCATGACCTGCGCCGTGTCCCCTTGAATATGCTTTGTCACCAGCAGAGTTTCCTCCATAGCAGTTGCCTTGTGAAACAAATTGTGCTTGTGGCCCCGCAGAATTTTCGACATAATCTGCAACAGCTGCCACACCACCACCACCACGAACACTGAGTGATGGAATGTTAGAAATTTCCATTATTTTCCGTTTACTTTGATCAGTTACAGATTCTTGATTGTTAAATTGGGTTTGGTAGTTTAATGTATTTGAAAGGATTTTAGAGTTGACAATCTTAAGAAGTTTTGTATTGCAAGAGTAGACACCTGCTCCATTGTAAGCAGCTTTATTGCTCTGTATTGTGCAAACTTGTAAATAGGCTTGAGCTGCCATTGAGAAAGAAAGGCCACCACCGAATTCTGATCCTGTATTTGATGTAAATTGGCAGTCATAGCACATCATTGTGTTACTGTTATCATTGTCATTTTCTCCTTGGTAATAAACACCACCACCATAACGATAAGCAGTATTATTGTGTACATTGCAGTCTTTTAGTAAAATTGCAGAAGCAATTGAGCAGAGACCACCACCAACGGTTGCGACGTTATTTCCAAGTTCTAGCTTACCTGTATTGCCACCTTCACAAAGCAGTGTGCAATATGAAATAAAAATACCACCACCAGAGCCAGTTGCTGGACCTGTGCCAAATGCGTAGTTATTTGTAATGGCAATATTGCCTGATATCGTAATTGAAGATGAATAAAATTCATTTTGGCGCTTCGTGGCAGCAGCATTGCCTTCCGATATCGTACGATCTACATCAATATAATTTTGAAGCTGAGAATCATTTTCATCGTCGATTTTAATAAATGTTGGAGTATCAGCTCCAGCATTTTCTAAAAAGGATGCAATGTCGATATTTCCATCAGCATCAAATGGTATGTTGAAAGATTGTGCAAAGGAAAAGAAAAATAAAAACATTAAAAAAATTGAAAAAATTTATGTCAAGCCGCCATGTAAATCAGATTTTTTACAGAAATAAACTAATTAAATTTCCTAATGCTTAGTTATAATTTACAACGACTAAAAATATATTGGAAAAGTGACAAATTTTCGACTTCTGAGCTGAAAAATGTCAGAATTACTTGTGGAAATTTTTGATTCAAAATCTATGGGCATATCAAACCATGAAAGACCAGAACCAGTAATGAGGGGATACATTTAATAACAATATATAAACATGGTCTATGAACTCTATATAAGCTAAAAAACACGAAATTTAAACACTTTGAAACAAAAATTTATTGATAAATTAAAGTATTTAGCAGTGCACAAACGAATACATTTTGTATTCCTTATAATGAATCAAAATATTCATGATTCAGTGAAACTGAATATTAACAAAATGACAAAGAAAAATTGATGGTCCAAAGTGACAATTATTTTATCTTATCAAAAATGTCACTTTTATTAAAATTTTATATAAGAGCAGCGATTTTATTCAGATAAAATATGAAAAAGACTTAAAATGGGATCATAAAAATTACAAAAAATATCCTGATTGGACTACAACCGATCGCCTCTGAAAAATAAAATTTCAGAGAAAAATGCTCAGTTTCGAAGCGTGTTTCCCTCCAAAAAGGGCACGCCAAGAAAAAGGCATTCGTTCTCGAATCATTGGTGAATTGGAAGGGAAAAAATTGCTCTATTCAGTTAACAGTTCAAAGCAAACATCGATCGAGCTTGTCAAACCCGACGGTGACTCGATAACTGCCTTGTCATTCAATGAATATATTGATGTAGTTAATGCTGATTTATCTCCTGATAATGAAATGATTCATATCACGCGTAGAGTTACATCAAATAAAGGCTTTGGCTTTATTTCAAAGGTTTATCATATTCACTCACAAGCCAAATCACGAGATTTTTATAGTGATAAACCAATTTATGCATTTTTCCTTCCAGATTCAAAAAATACCAATTATTCGTTAATTCACATAGTTGGGAACAAAATTTCACATATCAGAGCTATATTAACAAAAAATTCAATCGACATAGAAGTATATAGAGGAGGTATTAACATACCAAATGTTGTTTCATGGACATATCATCGAAGTATTTCTTTACTTATAGTTCTTCATGAAATCAAGCAGCAATCTATAGTTCTTTCAGAATTTAACCTCCATCAAGTACAAAACGGGTCAACTGTTCCCATTCCAATCCAAGTAAACCCAAAATCTCAATTACCTCATGAAGTTTCTCTTAATCCTCTCTCAGCATTACATATTCCATTCTTCAGATGCAAAACCAATCGAATATTTTCTACTCGTCATTCCTCGAAAATTTGCGTCATTCAGCAATTATTTACAAGTGTTGACGAACCATTGTCGTTTAGCGTTTGCATGTATCCACATAACTTCAATACCATTATTACCGTTCCAAATACCCCGTCAGACCTTCCGATTGTTTACATGCAGTTTGGTTCTTTAATTTTTTGTTTCGTGGTCAATTGTTTTATCTGTTTTATCGACATTTCTCAAAACCCTCCATTCATTTCTCTACAAATGAACCCTTATTCCGCTGGTCCTGTCAGTGATTGTGCATCTCATCTTCCTCTCAGGCACCATTTGGTAGATATATCCACCGGAGATGTTTTCCAGGTAAAACTTACGTTGGCCGGCTACTCAACTTTTGTTCGTTCAATTGATTCATCAAAAATTGATTTATTTGCCATAATTTGTGCAAAACTACAAGATCCTGTATCAATGGCGCCAGTATTTGCCTTACTAGAATTATGCGGAGACCCGTTTATCGTTATTCACTTCGCTCAAAAATTATTCAGATATTTGAGTTTCGAAAATCGGTATAGTAAAGTTGTTCCTCCAAAGAGACAGTCATTGACACATGGCCGTCGTCAACAGTTTCTCATTCGGCAACAATCAATGCCAGAAGCACGCGAAGTCAAACTTCCAGAATCAATCACTCATAAACTTGCATCAATGGAAGCGGAATTCCCAGCTGCTTCATTTGTTCCAAGGAAGCGAACATTTTGGACACATATCAAAAAAGTTATGACAGAAGACAGGTCACGTACACTTGATGATGCATGTAAGAAGGCTATTGTCAAGATGGAATCACAGAATTCAGCATCATTGATTATCCGAAGTTCACTTGATAAATGGATTTCAGAGTACAAACCAGACCCATTCTGGCAGTTCCTTATTTCGTTTGCATTTGTTAATGAAACAGTTATGCATGACTTCCCAACTATTCCCGTTCTTCGCGAAGAATCAGAGTCACTTTTAAACAACATCGGGAGTGAAGAGATGCGACGTACATTCCGTGCACATAAAGTTTTTCGTATGGCCGTTGCTAGCCACGAAAGATATAATGAACTTCGTTATTGGAAGAACCGAGTTCCACGTGGTGACTCCGAAGGAACAGACACAAGTCTTTCTACTATTGTTTTTGCAGCAAGACATCAATCAACAGACTTACTGTCTGCAGAAGTTAATCCTGTCACGATGTCTGGAGAATTTTCTGATCTCGTTCAATAATAAAATATTGTTTGTTATCTATCATACAATTAACTTTAATTTTTTATGACATGCACTATCATGTGAATTATAGTCATTTTTTATCATATTGATAATTGAAATTTACAAATTTGCAAAGTTTAACCCCGCCTTTTAGGGAAAAAACTTCACAAAGCATTCAACAATCTGATATATATGTTTAGATCAATTTTTAACTTTTTCATTCAATTTTCCGATACATAGAACACTATATGATAATTTTGTCTATTCATGCAAAATATTAAATAAAACCATTAAATTTGTTTTAAAATGTCATTATCGTAAAGTTTTCTGAAAACCTGTAAAATTTTCTTCTAAAATCCAATTGTAAATCATTTATGAATTAAATATAGCATAAATGATTCTATTTAAAAAAATCGTACCATTCAATTCAATAAATATTTTTCAGAAAGCTTTCAAATGATTTTATATATTATATTCATGCAATTATTTGATTTTAAATTTTATTCACATAAAAACAAAAAATTGAATGAATAACAAAAATCGCATTCAAAAATTCAATAATGATATTTGGTTCTTGTAATATCTAATAGGGTTCTATAATTTCACAAAAAATTATGGAAAGTGAAAAATAAAAAAAATTCATTTCATGAATGAATTTAAAGGCCTTAGTCCAAAAATCTTTAAGAAGTTCGATGTTTTGGAGAGGGTCGGTCATGGAAGTTTCGGAGAAGTGTATAAAGTCACTCATCATCGAACTAATCAAACATTCGCAATTAAAAAAGAAGCCACTGGAATATCACAGCCTCAACTCGAAAATGAAACCAAAATTATCAAGGCAATTGAAAGATATGCATGTTTCCCTAAAATTTACCTGACTTTTAATGATCTTGATGGTCAATATATTGTCATGGATTATTTTCCAAATTCTTTAGAAAATTTGTTTCAAATTTGTGATTGCCATTTCTCGTTGAAAACAACGCTTATGATTGCAGATCAAATGATTTCAGCATTACAAATTTTACATCTCCGTTCTTTTATTCACAGAGATCTAAAGCCTGAAAATATGATGATAGGAAACTCAAGATCTCCTCATACTCTTGCTCTTATTGATTTTGGGCTTTCAACATCATTTTGCGATATTATTACAAAAATTCATATTCCATTAAGAGAAGGAAAATCACTAGTAGGAACCACTCGTTCTGCTTCTATCAATGTACACAACGGTATTGAATATTCTAGAAGGGATGATATGGAATCCCTTGCATATATCCTCATTTATTTTATGAAAGGGTCTTTACCATGGCAAAATGTTCCTCTAATAAATGGACAAAGTCTTTCCACAGCTGTATCTGAAATTAAACAATCCACGCCAATAGAAGAATTGTGTTATGATCTTCCTGAAGAATTTGGGATGTTTTTGCAGGAAGTACGAGCTTTACAATTCGAAGAAGAGCCAAATTACGTTAAATACCGAGAAATGGTCAGAAATCTTTTTATCAAAAGTGGATTTGTTTATAATTACAAGTTTGATTGGGAAGGACATGAAAATGATAAAGCTCCAGAGAAGGAAGTCCACATGCTTCCGCTTAAAAATCATTACCGTTCTACTAAATCCCGAGATTCTTCACTCTCCAACTCTTATTGGGATTTAAGCCATAATGGCGGGAAAAAGAAACATCATCATAACCCGTTCAGACCTCAAACACTTCTTCAAATGTCAGCATTGAATCTCCTTACTTTGAAGTAGTTTTCGTTATCATTTAATTTATCTTTTGTTTGTATATTATCGATTATGTTTATAAAAATTCATATTCACGTCTTTATCTAATTAAATTTTTGATTTTTCTCTCTATCTATAGCTTATATTCGGTATCTCATGCTTCCTTTCTGAACCAAACATATTTTCGTATTGAAAATTCATTATTTTAGTATATTACAAACAAACAAAAATAATTATAAGAAAAAAATACATTTTGAATTACAAAGCTTCATCACTCCCAACATCATCCTCTGAATGTAGATGGTGGCAAGCTGGACACATCCACTCCCATTTGATTGAACAATCACAACAAAAAGGTAAGCAACAACAGCAGCAAAAAGCAAGTAATCCGGCTGATACTTTACCACATGTTGAAGGTTTTGGAAATTTTTGCCATCCACGCCCTGTGAAATTGCATACAGGGCAATGTTTAGATGGAGTCGATTGAGCATTACTAACAAATGCGAATCGTTGTGACATTGGTCTTTTTTGATGATCAGGGTTAATAAGTGTTTCGCTTGATTGGGAATTTATTTTTGGAAATTGAAAAAATTTGATAAACGATCCTTTTGTCACATTTTATTCGGTACTATCTTTTGAATAACATTTATTCTAATTATATCGGTATTTCTATGACACGCATCATCTTGTTTATATTGTAAAGCAGCAAATTTTAAGAAATAACACTAATTCTGAAAAAAAATTATATCAACTTTCAAATCCAAGATTATCAACTATATGAATAATTCAGGTATAACTTTATTAACTGTAAGAGCCCTATAAAGCATGATGATTAGAAAAATGAGAATTATCTTTATCTCATGGTTTCAAGCTGATAAAAAAAACAGTTGTCTTTATTTATAAATCTATTGTCTATTCTCTTTGAATTGTTTCTCATCATATACCTTGAAGCCGCACGCTTCGCGTACAAATGGCCTGAAATTCATATGATAATTCAATATTTTCAAGTGGTCAACAAGTATGTGAGCAGCATTAGGCCCAAAGAAAGCGCCATCTATTTCAATAACTGGACGAGGTGTATAAACTTTTCGGCAGCAAGGACAAAAGCCACTGACCATGCTTTCTCCAGGAGTACTTGATGAGCCTATTGGTAGTAATGGCTCCCTTTCGCAGTTAATTCTAGGACAAACTCCAAATGTGTGGCGGGAAAACTTCTCCGACAATTGGGATATACCACCTGGTGTTATAACGAATCTCGCATGGATCATACCATATACGAAAGGTAGAACACGTAGAACGTTATTTTGCAGAGATTTAGTAACGGATGCCAAGCTATTCTGGCCAGTAATTATATTTGTACATATTGTGAAGTAATGTGTGTAATCAGATTTTGATATTCCGGAAATAATATTTTTAAGATTTGGAGGTGGGTTTGTATCTAAGCCCCATAAATTGAATTTATCTTTGATAAAATCATCCGGGACATCGCAGAACCAAGAATTTTTCGGATCGTCTAAAAACTCCTTCTTCCAGGAGGATATTTCACTATCCTGTAAATTCATTGTAGATAAAATTATGGGTCCGATAGTTACATCCCCTTAGAAACATCACTCGTTGATTTTGTTATTTATTATTCTAATCATATCATCTAAGTTTGGTATGACTATTAATGCCATAAGAACATTTTGAAATCGAAATTCAATATTTCGTTTATTTGGAATTATGAGATATATAGTATACCATTATTGATATTTTTAACTTCTTAAGTATATTCATGATCTACGAAGGATTAAATCAAATCCAGAAAGAATTCGATTTTGAATTTTAGCGAGATAGATGTTTTTATAGTGTGATATTTGCAATTTAGACATATGAGAGATTAACTATAAGAAAATTATATCCCTAAATTGTTGATCCGATAATAGTTTACACTTTTTCCGAATTTATAAAAAAGATCTTTGATGTTGGCAAAAAGTCTGCTTATTGATGAGTCTTCTGGAATTATTAATGATGGTGTAGTCAGAGACTTTGCCGCCCAAGGAATCAGAACAACAGATCCGAGAATTAGATATTATTTATGGCAATTTTTACTTCACTTGCTTCCAAATGATCGTTCGAAGTGGGAATCAACAATAAAAACACGATTTGAACAGTATTTCAAGTGGGTTAAGATATATTTTCCTGATACATTTGACTGGCTCGAAAAAGATTTTAGTAGCGAAAAGACTGTTAAAGATTTTGGTCTCAAAAATGATAGTATTATGACACAAATATACGGCGACGTGATTAGAATGCCAAATAAAGCTTTTATTGATTGCGGTATCGCAAAAAATGAAGAAGAAGTTTCTATGTACGCAAAAAGAATACAGCGAATACTATACTTATTTTCAAATCTCAATTCTGCTTACTCATATACTCAAGGATTTAACGAAATTGTTTTACCATTATATGAAATAGTTCTTAAAGCAAATCGCGTTCTAGGAGGTGACGATGACTTATCAGAGAGTATAACATTCTTTTTATTCCAAAATCTCGTAACAGGGACCGGACTCGGTGATTTATTCACAATGGAACAAGATTTCGAATCAGTGAATGGCAGATTCAAAGTTATTAACAAAATGATATACTTCTACGATAAAGATTTGTATACTTTATTCAATAATCTCGAAATTGATCCATTACAATTTGCTTTCCCTTGGGTAACGCTTTTATTCACACAGATATACACAGGAGAAAGTTTATTCCATATTTGGGATAAGTTTTTACTCAAAAAAGTGAATGTTCTTGAATATGCTATGGCAATGGCTTCTGCTCACTTAATTGAGGTGAAGTCATGTTTAATTGGTCATAATTTCAATGAAATATTAGAATTTCTTCAAAATATTCCTCCATTAGACGTAACAACGATTGCTGTGCTAGCTGAAGACGTTTGGACACAATATTGCAATGGAATCAAGTCTAAGTAAATCCTAATTTGTGTCCAAAAACTATTTATTCAAAAATTTTATTAATATATCTTTTTTTTTTAATTTTCTATTAAGATTTCTGTAAGGAACTATTTGTTTTCTATTATATTATAAAAATCAAATTTTGTGTTTTTCTAAATTAATTTTTTTTTAGAAAAGTTATTAATTCAATCCAAAACAAGATGGGCCCAAAAAAATTCAAACTTATTGTTAGTTACTTCATTTCTGATTGAAAATTTTATTCAAAATTTTTAAACTGTTGGTTATGGATAACTATAACGAATTACATATTTGATCAATGTGTATGCAACATTATAGCAATAAAATTCAAAATCAGTTTAGAATTTTGATCTGAAAAAAAGGTGACCAAACTATTTTTTGAAAGTCCGCCATAACTTTAATAGTACTATTTCAGCGTGTACAATGAATACAAAAATTCTAAGAGTGCCACATAAAATAGTACTTTAGACTTGAGTTAATGCTACCAAGCAAATGTTAAAAAGATGACTTTAGTGTTTTGATAATCAAAGATTAAAATCATTATTGTCTAAATCAATAATCATAACGACAGAAGTTAATGTTTTTTCATCAGTGCTTTAAATCCACTTTTAAAAGTATACCTCAAAAATCAAAATATCAAAAAAAATTGGCCGATAGGTTTGGCTTTAATTTTTGTCTGCTTTTATGATTTGATATGGATGTTATAATTTTAAAAGTTGAGCCAAATTCACCAATAGATTTTTGAGATTTGCAAATACTCAATAATTTTCAGCGTGTTATCTTTTATTAAAAGAACTATTTGGTTTCAGTATCATAGAAATTGATATTTACTTTCTATTTGAACCTTCATTTAGCTAATGATTTAGTAATACAGATTTCATCTAATCCTTATAAGAGAATTTTGAATTTGTTATAATAAAAAAACAAACAGATATAGCTTACACTTCTATAATAAAGATACCTTTTATAGAAATCAGTATGAAATGTGTTTTTTGACACGTAAAGCTCTCAATTCATTATAACATGTTTGTCGATTTTTATATATTTTTCGCTTTCATTATCTATGATATTAAAAATTATGTCATCAGAATGTGAAATAATTAAACAAATGCCCTGCGGGAAGTATTTTATACTAAAATTTATAAAAAAAATCACTGTACGTTTAGCCTACTGGTTATGTCGTGGGGTTCAAAGGCAATATGTTCAAATCAGTAAACACCCGTTTTTTTTATATTTTTTTTTAACAAGGTGAATATAACTTTTGATCGAAATCAATGAGTTACATGAATTATCATTTATCTAACTACAATTAAATTGTGAAAATATACTATCCAATATTAGCGTTTAATAAAATCAAAGATTATTGACTTATATTTTGAAAGTAATCTAAGCAGAATTTAGATATCCAAATTCTAAATATCTTCATGCTTAGATGCTAGATAATATATTCTTATTTGAAAAATTTATAATGTTATTATTTTCTTATTTGATATTTACTACAAGCAGAAAAGCATTTATATTGTAAATTAACAGATTATGATAATTATACTCGTTTTTATATGTTCTTAATGAAGAATATCAAACGTATTTCTATGAGTTTTAAAAAATGAAAAGTTTTAATATGGCTAATATATTTATTATCATTAATAGAATAAAAAAGTTTTTTTCGCATATCACTCGATGATTTACCTTCGAGTTTTGATAAATTTCGAAAAAATTTAAGGAATGCTCTTTGAATTTCTTTACCTATAAGCATATTATCTGCCGTATTATTTTTCGCTAATTGTAGAATTTTATTTAATTTTAATAATTAACCTTCTAAGCTTATTGAGAGATCACATTGTATATTTGATACGTAGTACATATGCTAAATCTGTAAATTAGATTGTAAGATATTGAACAAACGTTCTTAAACATTTTAGATTTTAGGGAATTACTGAATTAAACTATATTTCTTATATGATATCTTCATGTTTGGATGCTTTGGGTATAATTTATTGGGCTTTTTCTATCCAAATGTTTGGCAATGGTAACCCAATTTCTAACAAATTTATGATGGAAAAATTTATGACTTTTATAGAGCCGAAAAAAAAGCATAGAATGAATAAGACTATTAAAGATAAGCTGTAATTTGATTGTGAATTTTAAGAAAAGAATTTGGATTAAAATTTGAAATTCTTTTTTGGCGTCAAAAATTTTCTCACTGGGTTTTCGTCTATCAATCCCAGCTCATTATATACGCAACCAATCAAAAATCTGATATGGGAGTCCAAGGCTAACTTTTTGTTGTCTACCTAATAAAAGAGGAAGCAGCATTAGTGAGAATAATCGCAAATATTCAATTTAAATTATCTTTTTATTCTTAATTTAAAGTGACAAAAAGAATAAAAAACCTATTCTAAGGCATGTTGTTATGTAAATGAGACTAGACATCATATTTTATGTTATGAAAAAAAAATATTTAGAATTTTAGAACAAAATAAATAGAAAAAATAGCATAACTTATGGATGTGCGTATATTAAATTTAATAAATTAAGAACTGATAGAGAATTCCCTAGTTTCATTTGTTCTGGTCGTGATCTTGATGATAAAATCGTTGTTCATCCAAAAGATTTTCAGAGTATCCGATCACAATTAAAATATTTACGATTTGAAAAGAGTGGTATTCACCTCTGGGGTGTTTTCTCTGCTTGTTATTTTGCTCCTGGCGAGCCAATCGTGGAATATACAGGTGAACTTGTTAGATTATCTGTTACAGAAGCAAGACAGAAATATTACGAAACAGAGGGTAATCATGGCTCATATATTTTCAGACTTGATGACGATTTATATATTGATGCTACTCATAAGGGAGGAATTGCTCGTTTCCTTAACCATAGCTGCGATCCGAACTGTAAAACATGTGTTGTTGAAGCAGGAGGACAGCGCCATATTGTAATTTTCGCAAAAAAGAAAATCGAGCCATTCGAAGAGTTGACTTATGATTATAATCTTCCGTACGAATCCAAAGAAAAAGCTATTGTTTGCTTATGTGGATCGCCAAAATGCAGAGGTTACCTTAATTATACAGATAAAAAAGATATAGAAAACGAACCAGATGATATACCATACCCTGTTAACGAATCATAATAAAATGTTATAAACTATAGTGTATTTATATAATTATTTCAAATATTTTTCAAATTCAATTTGATTCATGGCTTAATCTTTTAGATATGAACAGAAAATAGGAATGGGATGATAGGCTATGCCAAATACTAACAGTTATAACTCTTCTTTGTTAATTACAATAATCACAATCCTGTTTTAGTGATGATTGTTGTCAAAAAAAAGTTTTATGAAATGCAATTCAAATTAGAGCCTTCTGACGATATTAAAGGCGAACAATTAGATGATGATAAGGAACTAGAGACCTCTTTCCTTAAAGAGATTGATATTATGCGGTCAGATATCGATTTTGACACGTTTAATAATCAAATTATTAAAATTCAATCTTACATTTCTGTAAATCCAGAGCTTGTGAAATTACTAACCAACATGGATGACTTCGAACTGTTTTTCGAGAACAGAATAATCGATTTAATACAAAATGGATTAAATTCTATCGAAACAATCAAATTATTCAACAATATTGTAGTACAGATTAACAGAGAGATTTTCGTACAAGAAGACTTTTTTGATTTACTTTTATCTCAGTTATTTGCAAATGAAACAGAAATTTCGCTCAAGCACTCAATTTTAATGCTTATATCAAATCTTGTAGTTGATAATAGAAATATTGCAATAGGATTGTATAATCAAAATCTTCACAACGAAATAATTAATTTTGTTACCTCAACAGAAGGCACTCCATACTACGATCAATGTCTTATTTATTTGAGTACAATATTTGAATCATTCTATTATTACGATATTGAAGACAACACGATATATTTAAATTTTTTCCAATATATAATTGAAAAGCATCAAATTCATTTACAAGGAATACTTTCATTTATATGGTCATTCATAAAAGAATCTAGGTTTGAAGAAACAGATGATTATTCGTTTTTTAAAACACGAAATTTTTTAATTCAACTAAATGACTGCTTAAATAACATTGACAATCTAGAAATTATCTTAAATATACTTATATTCTTTATTGAAGAGGATGATGCTCAAAGTTTCTTCGAAGAAATGAAGAATATTAATGAAAACAATCCCACAATTGCTTTTTCAATGATTGACAGTATATTGAATGTTTTATTCAACAGGGAAATGAAATCAATTGATACAAAATGGCCAAATTCGCTTTTTATAAGATTAATAACCAAATGTATTAACTTTGAAGATATGTCAGGCTTCTGTCTTTTGTTTACAGAAGATATGTGCCAATATATTGATTATTGCTCCCAAGCTCTTGATTTTCATATTAAATATGAAATTGTTGATTTATATCAAACAATTCTTAATATTCATGAGAACAATCCAACAATTTTTCTTCATATATTCAAGTATTCCCACTTTCAACAAATGATTGAACTGATTGATGGTGATAACTCTGAATTGTGTCAAAAAATCATCAATTTCTTCTTTCATTTCACATGTATTGCAGAAAGAAATAACTACATGTTCAATGCTGACCCAGAAGTTGTTCCATTTCTATTAAAAAATGTAGATGAGCACGAATATATTAACTATGTTGAGATTTTAGAACTTTTTAATACGACAGATTTCGCAAGTTTAATGGAATCTGCTCTAGAACTGATTGATGATGAAAAATACACAGAATTTTGCGACATTTTTTATCAAAAAATTGAAAACTTCAACAATAGAGAACAAACATCAATTCCTTTACCGGATTATATTTTTTCAAAGCCAGTAGATCTTGATTACTTTGATTCTGTTTTTGATTGAAGAAGATTTATAACAAAACTTGTCATTTGATTATGATTTTACTCATTAGTATTATTTGTTTGAATTTTATATTATAAATGTTTCTTTACTATTATATTCAGTTGCAATATGAAGGGCGGTTTTTCCATATTTATTTTTTTCATTGATATTTGCACCGTGTGAAATGAGAACTTCGGCAATTTTTGAATAGTTTTCATTTGCTGCATGATGAAGTGCTGTTTCTTCATCTTCATCTTTTTTCATTGATATTTGCACCATGTGAAATGAGAACTTCAGTTGTTTCTTTACTTTTATATTCTGTTGCAAGATGAAGGGCGGTTTGTCCATATTTATCTTTTTCATTAATATTTGCACCATGCGAAATGAGATGTTCGGCTATTTCTTTACTATTATTCCGTGCTGCAAGATGAAGAGTGGTTTTTCCATATTTATCTTTTTCATTAATATTTGCATCATGCGAAATGAGAACTTCAGCTGTTTCTTTACTATTATTTTCTGCTGCTTTATGAAGAGCAGTTTGTCCATATTTATTTTTTTCATTGATATTTGCATCATGTGAAATAAGAAATTCAACTGTTTCTTTACTATTATGTCGTGCTGCAATATGGAGAGCGGTTTTTCCATATTCTTTTCCATTGATATTTGCACCATGTGAAAGGAAGTATTCCAAAAGGGATGGAATATTAAAAATCAGTGAATAAAAAACGCAGTTGTTAAAATCATTAGTTTGATCGAAATAAACTAAAAATGCTTCAAGATTATTATATTTTGCACAATAATCTAAAACAATCTTGATATTGTACTCATTCATCAAGAATGTAACAAAATCAATATTGTGTGAAATAATTGCATATTCCATGCATTTATAATCTGGTTTTTGATATTTCAAACATTCACTCATTATCTCTGCATTTCCTCCTAAAAATGAAAATCTGAGACATGCTTCAGTTATTTCTGACTTAAATTTTGTTCTTAATAACTTGAAACAATCCACAGCTCCATGATAACAACATAATTCAAGTAATGAATATCCCCAGGATGAACTTGGATATAAATTGCTTTGAAGTCTTTGATATTTACTAAATTCATCTATTTCTGTGAATGAAATGAATCTTTCTAAGTCATTATACATAATAGCTCTGTATATTGTATTCTCTGTATGAATATCGAGATTTTTCAAATTATATTTTTTGAAGTCATCAGATTTGTATAATTCAATTTTATATTCTTTATAAAACATGAATCTTGAAAGTACCACAACATTTTTAACCTCGTTGACATGATATCCATCAAATATAAGTTTGGCAAGAGATAAATATGATTTTGCATAGCGATTATTATACGGAATGATATTTAAAATGTCTTTTATCATGCTTTTGGGGGAATATTTATTTGTATCAATCAATTCTGTTTTGATAATTTTGTAAATAGAGTTTAAATCTTCTTCTTTTTCCGTTTTCAGCTGATACAACACAATATATGAATCAATGTAGTATTTATAAATACTACGCAGTTCGCTGTATTTGTTTGGATGAACGTCTTGTTCGGACATTAGTAATTTTTAAAAAGAAAAATTTGTCTTTGTATTATTTTGACGAGTTTTGGAACTCCTTAATGCAGTTGAGTAAGGAAACAATTAAATGTAACTTTGGAGAAAAAGTGCAAAATTTTGTCACTTTTTTCTAAAATCCATGGATAATTTGCAATTTGCTGTTGATTTCTGTGAACCAATTGTCAGAGACGAGATATTTAATGATCCTCGACTTCAAGATCAACAGATTTTCAAAGAATTAATGATCGAAAGAAACTGCTCAGATTTATGTGGTTGGCCAAAGTGTGATCATCATATTAAATTAACAGAAGCTGTTCCAAAGGATCCAGTATTCTGCAGTACAGCATGTCGCAACAAATTCTTCAAGCATTTCGCTACAGAAGAGGAAGAAGATGGAGATCCAGTTCCTGCACCAATTCCTCTTGGCCCTATTGTCGAAAAGTTTACAGATATGAGGCCACCGAAGAAGCTTACGAAGTTCTCTTCTGATGAAATTGAAGGAAAATACGTCCGTGTTGGACCTTACAGAGATTTACTTAATGAAATCGAAACATGGGTTGGTGGACTACCTGTAACACCAGATCGCGGCATGAATGACAAACAAGAACGATTATTTGAACTTGTTAATTCAACTTTACAATCTATCGATACAGGACTCAAGAAAACGAATGCAGTCATATACTTCTTCGTTAATTTACGCGTTAATGACTTAGCAATGCTTTTAGACGCAGATCAAAATTTCAAAGACGCATTTTCTTTCGCAATGTTTGAAACAATGACTGGCCAAGATATGTCGCATAATATAGAAAAGATTGACTTCAGTTATAATACTTACAAAGATATTTTAACAATTTTAGACGTTATTCCGCCTCAGCCCGAGAAATATTAAAGAATAATACTGTTTTAATTCATTGTCTACCAGTTTATATACATATAGAGTATAAAAATTATAAATTTCAATTAATTTATTTATATCAAACATTTTTTATTAAAATTGTGAAATAGTAAAGGGAAGAAACATTCATTTTATACTATATTTTTAAATTTTTTGGAATGAATGAATAAAAAGAAGAAATTAATATAATTTTGAGCATAAACGTTATTTCCTTCTTCATTTTCGTTGTTATTTGAAGCGGAATATCCACACTTGTATTTGGAAGAATCGACGAAATCTGATTTCGAAATATTTGTTTTCAAATGAAATATTTGTGTTCCTAAATACTGGAGAATCTCTCATTGATGTATTGCTATCTGTTGTTGAATTTTCAAAAATAATTGTCAATCTTGTGCATCAAAAATCGTAGAAATCGCATTTTCGCGAATACAACAATAACTCATGAAAGTATTAGAATGCATAGAATGGATCAGAGAACTTGTATAAAGACCTTTATTTCTGATATAATTACATGCAGTAACTTTGAATATTGATGATTTATATGAATCAGATGATGATTGCTGATTAAAATAAGAGAATGTTTGATTGTTTTCAATGACATTGACACATGTTAGGTAGGAATCAGAGGTAATTGCTCCTGCAAGGTAACCTCCGTTATTGAATGAGAAGTCGAAACCGGGGATTATGTCTTCTAATGTCTGATTCACTTCTTCTTGCAATGTAAGCATGTGTTTGAGCTTTTTAGCGGAATTCATTATTAATTCAACTAACTTTAGACAAAACTCAATTGGAAGAATACTGCATGAACTTATGTAATAAATGGTTCATTGATAACAATTTTTGATGTTATATTTCTATAATATTAGATGATGTCTGAAAAATTCTTAACATGTTCAAATGAGCTGCATAAAACTTATGAAATCACTTACGAAACAGAAACTAGTTTAAATATGAATTTATATTCTACTACTATATCATTTAATAGTCATCAATAAAAAGAAAAATCGAATATGATTTTGAACATAATCGTTACTTTCTTTATTTTTTCCTTCTTTGATTTCATCGTTTTTTGGACTGGAATTATTGAATGTAGATAATATCAAATAAGGGCAATCGTTTTCAAACGAAATAAATGTATTCTTAAATATTGGTGAATTACTTGTATATGTAGTGTTATCTGTTGTTGAATTTTCAAATGTTATTGTGCATTCATATACATTAAAAATGTAATTCATATTGTTTTCACGAATACAACAATAACTCGTGAAAGCATTAGAATACCAAAAAGTAATCAGATAACCACTTGGACTTTTATTTCTTATATAATTACATGAAGTAACTTTAAATATTAATGATCTATATGATAAAGATGTTTCATGGAAATTAAGTCCACCGGATGTTTGATTGTTTTCAATGACATTGACACAAGTTATGTATGAATCAGAGGTAATTGATGTTGTTCTATAACCTCCATTATGTTTTTTGACTCTATTTTGTGTAATATTGCATTCATTCATGATTATAAAGCCATTAACCATGAAAGTTGTAAGCAAGCAGTCTTGTTCTGAACTGCCGCAGTTGGAAACTAAAGTTTCATTAGCATGATTTTTGTAATTTGGTATTTCTGAAACTTGTATGGAAAACGAAGGTCCAGCATTTGAATTTGTTGAGTTAATGAATGAATTTTTTGTTTGAACAAATTCACCTTTGTCGTAAAAGTAGAGAGAACCTCCTTCTTGTGACCCGGAGGAACAAGATTCGAATTTATTTGTTGTCGCATATGTTTTAGCGTCATTACTTGATGTTGAAATTCGAACAGCACCGTTTGGACTTAATTCAAGAAAAAAACAACTTGAAACAAAGTAGTTTAAGTTGTTCGATCTTGAAAATTCAGTGCTGCTGTTATAATGCTGTTCGTCATAGCTTGATCCTGGGAATGCAAATTCCCAGGAGATATTGACTTCACTACGGCCAAATTGATTCTATCGTTTTAAAGACAAAAAATGATTTTTGGGTATTATTAGGGTCATATGTACTAATGTTTTGTTGTCACAATATCCCCTTATTTTTCGTGGTGTAAGCATGTTGTTTTTTCCCCATTGGGGACGACTGAAAAGTGACAAGATAAGTTCGAGATGTCAGAGATTTTTAGTAAACTGTCAAAAAATAATCAAAAGATACGGACACTCCCTTCTAACCAAAATTTTGGCCTTAAACTCCAGCTGCAGGCTATACATATTATGCATATGTAGAATACATAGTTTGGAGAAAATCGGCAAATACAATCTAGAGTTATATCATCATCCAGAATTATCGAGAAAAATCTCTTAAATACCACGATAGTACAATCCAGTACAAGTAGCATATCAGTGCTATATCATAAAACGAATTATATATCAATATAATGCCGTATATTTGATTCAATTTACAATATTGGTATAAAATTGAAGCTTACTTTATCATGCACTTAGTACTAACAAGTTCAAGGATCTCATATGTCTACTACAATTTTAACATTGCATGTTGAAACTTGTAATATGAAAATAAATAGACTAAAAATTTTTTATACTACTCTTTTCATCGACGTGTTTTACTGATTTAGCTCATATTTGTGAACTTCGATTTTTTTAGTGTCTTGCTTTTACTACTTTTGGTTATTGTGAACAATATGAATCTAAAGTTATCCGTTTCTTACAATCTATTGCATTAAATAAAAATTAAATTATTTATCCTTTGTCAAAACATCTTTAAACATATAGCTTTTAGAATTGATTAGACACAAAAAACTAGTACATATACTCATTTCAGTATATATGTTTGTGTAAATGAAATCAATCTGTAGTATTGTCTATAGTTTATCAATACCGATATAATATGTTGTGGTTGAAATATATTACATAGATAAGTGATATGGGATACTAAATCTTGAGAAACTCAATTCAGGATTTAAAGATTAATAATGAATAACTCATACACAACAATTATAGATAGAGGAAAGCCATTAACAATCATCAAAATTATGAAATACAAGAATAATATCCTGATATATTGATTGGAAATATTTATTTTAGAGATCATCAAATTATTATATATTCTTTTTCAAGAAAAGCATATAAGGAGTATAAACATAAATCATATAGTACTATAATCACAATGTTAAAGAGAGAATCTTGAAGATTGAGAAAATTTTTGACGCCTTCTTTTTTTTTGAAAATTAGCCGATGATATGCTTAAGCTAAAAATTACTAGAAGCGGTGTGATATAATTTATATAAAAAAACTCATAATTGCCATTATTATTGGTACATATAAAGTCAAATTATAATTTGCAGTTATGCTTTAATCAAAATCTATATTGAAACGCTTTGTCACATCCATTAAAAAGGCTGTCGCATATAAATCCAAACATTTGCTTGGTATGTACTTTTCCATTTTAACGTCCTGATTGATATAAGCATGTTTTACACTTTAAAATAGTAATTATGACAACCTGTACACCATAGAAGTAGGCTATAACAAGAAAAATTAGATTGACATCGAATAATTTCAAGATTTAGAAACAATTTGTAGCTTTCTCAATTATCTAGAGTTAAAATTCATTTATAATGAGGTCATATATTTTAATTATCTTGTAATAAGGGTTTCGTTTTGCGAAAAAAACGTACAATACGCAATTTCGCTAAAAAACATTTAGCTAGCAATTTCGACCTTTGACTCCACTCAAGACGTCACTTTTTTAATTTTGCGGTATCATATTTTTGGAAAATCTTTATGAATATTATATAAAAAGTCTCTTTAATATCTATATTTCATATTTTTATCGATTTTTAAGGTTTTGGCGAAAAGTATTCAATTATTTTTGCTATTTGGTCGGGTAAATGTCAGATTTGCGACATTTTCTGATATGATATTCAGATTCTACGTTTATATAGTAATTTATGCTTTACATGTATTTTATATAAATTTTTATTGAATTCAAATATTCAATAGTTTTTTTATGCTAGATTAGTTGTATTTATTTAAATATATTATATTGGCAACCTTTCTTTACCCTGTCCTAATAAACGCATTTTGTAAAAAAATATAGTGCATCAGTTTCGAACTAGCGTCCCGGGTACCCAATAATAAGGGGTAATAACCATTCGACCATTTGCCACGTAAAGCATCGCCGGATTTTTTTTATTTAATCACTCCCAAAACACTGTTTTGGCTTATTGGAAGCATATCAGACATAATCGCCATAATCAAAAAATCTATATACCCAATAAGTAATAAATTTGTCGATATAGATTTTCCATAAAATTAGTTTTTAGTCTGATCTTAAAATAAATTTAATTTTTTATAAAAAAAAATCACATTTAAAAGTACCTTTTTAGTAGCTCGAAATCCTGTTGGTGGATTTCGGGCGTACTTCAAAATTAGCTTTTCTTCTACATATGCAAGCTATATTTTAAATATGGGGCAAATCGGATCGGCGAAAGGAGTTTAGTTACCTTTTCTGAAAATCAAATTGGCTCTATTTCGTTTCTGTTTTACATATGAATCGTATATGCAAAAGTATTATTCAAACGAAACAAGTATCATGTTGATTCAATTGTCATTGATTCCATCATGCAACGACGAATTTTATTCAAAGGAGAAAAAAAAATTAATCGAAAAACGGAACAAGATTATGTATTGAGGAATTTAATAAAAATCACCACTCAATTTTTTTCATTTAAAAAGTGTCAAAAATGGGAGAGGTAGATTTGAATGTAGAAATACAAGAAATGGTTAAAAACAATGCAGAATATTTTCGCCGACTTCATTTAGAGCGAAAAGCTTTAGCCATTGCTAAAGTTCCATCATATTGGGAAAATGAAAAAATTCCTCCAAACATTATCGGCCCAGCAGCCAATTTTTTCAACAACCCTCCTCTTATAATCAACTATGTCATTAACAATTCTCGACCAAAATCAATTGCTCGTTCAAATCCAAATACACAGTTGTTTGTTTTCGACAAGAATTTATCAGATGAGCTCTATTCTCGACCATTAGATGAAATTTTAGCGCAATCAGCACCACTCGTTTCAATTCTTTCTTTAGCAGATGTTCACGCTTTTAAAGATATCAGATTAACTTATTCTTTACCAACATTTCAATACGTTCCTTTCACAATATCTTTCGAAAGTTTAATGTGCAAATTTAAAATAATTGAACCGCTTTATTTTACCTTATTTTTATTTGATGATACAACATTTGAACAAATATCAGAAACTTACATATATCCATGCAACAATGACACTTGCTTTTTGGATACAATACCTGTTCCAAGCCCAGTCTTTAATATTCCTGTAGATAAAACAAGTTCTGTTAAAATTATCGTTTGCCTTACAAGATTGCTTCATAAAGATGGTGGTGAGGACTTTGATAATTACTACCTCAATCCTTCAGGCGTTTCAACTGATAAACTTCACGAAATTTGTTTGAATATCAATCATAAGAACATTTTCTCGATTTTTGGCTTTTCTGAGATCTCCCTTCCACAAGTTATTGCTGGTAATACACTTGAACTTACGAAATTCATCAAAACATCAACAGTTAGCGTTTCATTTTTAGAAAATTATTTCAGATATCCACTTGAAAACGAACAAACCTTCCCAATAAGCGTCAAACTGAAAATTACAAAGGTTCCTTACCAGCAAAAGGGCATGTATCCGTACGAATATTACACAAACCACGTAAATATCAGTTTACATAACTCTTTCTTCACTTTTCCACCGGGAATGCGCGGTAGAAACCTTTATTGTATAGTACAGGTTGTCCATAACGGTTCAGTTTTCTCAGAATATAAAAGTTTTTGCCAATATCACGTTGAAAACCCACAGTTCTTCGATTCCTTTAAGTTACAGTTACCTCCTGACCTCAACAATGACTCAGAACTCGTTTTCAAGTTCTTCCATGCCGTAGTTAAAGGAGAAGTTAAAGATAGATCTCAAGATTCAGGAACAGCATCGATAAAACTGTTCAATAATGGTCTATTCTTGGGAGATGGACGTCATACAGTTGGTATTTCTTACGATGGAACCCCGGTTAAGCCTACAGAAACAAATTGTTTCACATTTTCAACAGTTTTGAATTCTATCGTATATACAAACTCAAAGACATGCCAATCCATCTTCAGCGGTAACTACAATGAGATCGTTCTCCCCGGATTGAACGAAATTCTCCCTATTGTCTATGTTATTACGGACAACCTCCTTGAAAACATCAAAGAAGGCAAGAAGGGAGCATTCAAGATGTTCCTGAAGCTCCTAAAGCTCTTTCCAAAGGAGAGATCTACGAATTTTATGCTTTACTATGTCCGAAATCTCGCTTTGAGAGGAATGACGGACTTCTCGTCGATGTTTATAAAGACCTGGATCAAATATACGGAGCATTCTTTCTCTACAAAACGATCAGATCTTCATTATTCGTGGATACTCTTTGAACTCCTCGTTAAATCGCTTGCCATTGACAAGCCACATACGAAGCTCCTCTTAGAACTCCTCTACAAGCTTACTTCGTATTTCCCTCAATTCAGAGATGCACAACAGAACGTTGGCCTTGACTTGAACAAGTCTTTTTCGATATTTGAGCGCGATATCTTTGAGTTTGTCGATAAAAATATCGTAATTACGATAGTTTCGCATCATCTCAAATCATTAGACGTTTCGCAGCCATACGATGCCTCTCTTTTCAAGAATTTCTTCCAGAACTTCTTCACTCCGAGGACATTTACCCTTTTCTGCCTTCCTTTGAAAAATGGCGATACATTATTGAACCAAGTCATCCTTCCTCACCTCAGAGCTCTTGATCCCTCGAAGCCCATTATCGAGGAGGTCTTCAAGCACATATTCTCCATGCTCCTTACCTTCGAACCCGAGGAACAATTACTATTAACAACAGGAATGGTTCCTCTCCTTGAAATTGTCGGCAACATGACTAACATGACGCGCCACAAGATCATTTACTCACTCACCGTTTGTATCTTTATCGTGTACAACGTAGAAATCAAAGAATTTAACGATAAAGTTGCAAATTTTGCCGAATTAATTTTGAGGTGTTCGATAGTGAACACAGAAACAGCTGTTAGCGAGGATAACGATGAAGAAGACTCCATGAGACAATGGCGATCTCGAAAAGGCTCCATATTCAGTATTCCTGCCGATTTCGAATGGGATGCATTGTCATTTTGTTCTCAAGCAATTTGTATCAAATGGTGCAGCCAATTTTCCAATTTGAAGATCTTCAATTCCATATTAGTTCCTTTCTCAGACGTGATACTTGCTTTGTCATTGCAATCCCACTATTTCAGGTTGTTGGATGAATTCGCACAGAACCATTTCGATTTGATTTTCTCTCCTGAATCAAATCTGAAACACGTTGTAAGATGCATAATTTCAACGCCAACAAAGAAAGGAATTAACTACTTGTGTTCATTATATCAGTTGGAACAGAATAAGCTTGGAAACAACCATATAATGAACGCTTTGACTGCAAGAGCTTTGTATTTGTGTCCTCCTTTCAACGGCGTTGTTGATTTATTTACAGGAACTCCTTTCGAAGAAATCGTAAGGAATTTCAACAAATCAATCAATGTTTTGTCAACAACAATGAAGGATGCAACAGCAAGGATAGAAGCAAGAGAAACAATTGCTAATCTAATCGCTCATTCACCTGATGCAAGAGTTAAAGCTCTTTTATCTCTGTCAGATGAATTCGAAGCATTTGATTTGGATTACGAAGCAACAATGGCCGTGATACAAGCAATGGGATTAGTCGCTTATTACACGAAAGACGTGTTTAAGAACGCTATAGATGTTCTTGAGAAAATCACGCCTTCAATAAGAATGGAAGAGAGTAATTACATCAAAGAAAATATCAGAGGAATCGCAAATTCTGAATATTTCTGCGCTTTCGGTTTCATAAAATTGGCAAATTTGGCTCTTCATTTGTCAACGAAAGTCCAGAGGTTGCATTTGAAATTGTCCAACGCTCTCATACCTTTATATATTGAGAATGGTCTATACAAGGAATTGTCACAGATATTGACAAATTCAATCAAAGACAATTCAATAGAAACTCCAATTTACCAACTCAATATTTCTGACTTCTTTTACATAAAAAGTGACAACTTCGACCTAATTGTCCACCTCACAAATCCTTACCCTAGCGAAGCAGCATTAGCCATCATCAGAGAGATCTTCAAGATCCATATTTTAGAGATATACATAAGAGCCCTCAAACAAGAAAATCCAACAACATTTTATTTTTATCTTTCCTTCAAAGAGAAGGTTTACTTGAAGACTGCACATCCAATGCCATCATACAAGATATCTACACCTGTTAAATCCATCGAAAAAGTTACATTATCAGATTCAGAGTCACAGATCTTGAATTTGAAGATGAAATCAGCACAAATCGATGATTTGGTCAAACAGAAAGACTTCTTGAAGCTCCAGAAGTTGTTACAAGAAGTATTATATCCTGATCCAAGAAAATCTCTCAAAGTTGTTGATGAATTCGATAAATCCATACATAATGCTGTCATTGCTCACGGTATTTGGGGTGCTGATAACCCTGAAAGCATCGAAAAGCAATTTATGTACGAAGCAATCCTCAAAAACTCTGGAATTGATATTTAATTTATTTCTCTGTTTTTATTCTGTATATATTTATCATTTTCTTCTTTTTTCTTTTTGGAATTTATATGTAAATGTTGTATATTTTTAATTTCATCAAATATCTTTAACCAATGAATTACCTAAGGCCAGAGCATTGCAATTAATACAGATTTGTCTTTGATTTTTATAAAATATAATATTGAAAATTTAATTTTTAGAAACAAATGTAAATCTTTTAAGCAAATTTTATGTGACTTTATTAGTATATTTAGAATTTCGACGTTGATGAGTTCGTTTCCATGTCTTAGTCAAAATATCCTTCAAAAAAAAATTCATTTATGAGTTCAACATTACAAAAATTACTGGAAAAAGCGAAGAACATTCCTACAGATAACGTTAAAGAAGATGTGGAGTGTTTAGGAGATTTGCTTACACACGGAAAGATATATTTTGACTTTTGTTTTTCGAGATTTCAATTGGTTGCTGACAAACCAGAAGCACAAACAGTTATTCAGCGTATCATCGGGTCAGAAAATGATCCAAATTACTATCTACCGTTTGTTGGTCTTCTTTTGGGCAAAATTTCTCCATCAGAATCTGCAAAGTTCCTATTTAATTTACTTACAACAGACAAAGCACCCGCATTATGCGGATACATTCTTATTCAAACAAGTACAAATCTATATATTAAAGAATTATGTACTTTATTATTTAATTCGATTCCTGGTCCATCAAAAATATTAATGCGCGATGATTTACTCTTCAGATACTTAGGGTTAGGCGGAAATATGGATTTCGTTGTCAATTGCCTTGAAAAAATCCCAGCAAATAATTCTTACCAATTTTACCAGGAATTTCTCCTATTTTTCACTTGGCTAATTGGAAATGGATGCAAATCCGAGAAACTCTTATCATTAGCTATTGATATCGCTGTTACAAATCCAGATCCATTAACTTTAATCCAGGTTATTCATCAATCGGATTACAATGTGCCAAAAGCATTTGCAGATTGGATTGAACAAAATCTTGATAGCAATGCACCAAAATTCGAAGACAATCGTAAGATTTCATTACCAATTGACAAATTACCACCTTTACTTCGTATCCAGTTGATCAAACCAGCTACATCAGCACTCAATACGCCAAGATTTGTCCGCTCTGTTAAAATTAACCACGGTTGTGCTCCAGAAGTCATGAAACGCTTAATTTCAGAAAATGATCCTAAATTAGTTCACGATTTAGCAATTTCTAGTCCAAGATTAGTATTACTGAACCAAGAAATCCCTATTAAATACACTCTTCTTGCAATGGCTGCGATTAAAAATCCAAATTTAGTATATTTGTTTCTTGGTGAGTTTTGCAAGCTCGAACCAGAGAAACAATACCAAGATTTGATTTCTGCTGCATGTTATGGCCTCCAGATAATCTCAGAAAGAAATGCCAGAGCTGTTTCTTTAGTTTTTCCTAAAATTAGATCAATTTTAGACGCAAACATTAATCCTTCCATTAATAAATATCTGTTACTGGCATTATCCAATGCCGTAATCCAAGATGGCCTCCACAGTGGCTTTATTTGGAGAGATTACAAATGCATCTTAACTCCGACGGAAACAGAGTACGAAGACCCATTATTAGTTCACAATGCCATCACTACATTAATAACCAGTAAGGATCCGGACTATTGCGAGGCCGCGGAATACCATTTATTACAACTCTCCAAACAAAACAGGCCTTTGGTCGAACTCGCGATACTCCAGATACCACCAGAAAAATTATCTAAGTATCCGCAGCTACTCAATCTTCGTCCGAAACTTTGGGAAGCAGCAGATCCGAAAACGGACATGTTACAAGTCAAAGTTCTTAACGAGATGAAGAAACCGAAGACATTATTCAGAAGGCTTATGATAGCTACAGCAATCGGAGCTTTTCCTGATGCTTTCCATGACAGGAAAAATATTCTGAAATTTGCCGAGGATATTTTCAATGCAGGCAAGGATATTTATGGTGGCAAGCTAGCGTATATACAAGAACCTGAACTTGAAGAACATTTACAGTCAAAAGACGAAGATATAAGATTTGCAGCCGTTTATGCTATTACTATGCTCATTGCCAATGGATTATTAATACCGTATAGATATGAAAAGAAACTTATGACAGCCACGTCCGATCAATCCTCTCTTGTACGTATTATTGCCTTATTTGGTATTTCTTTCTGCAGAATTTCAACTCCAGAAGTAAATATCAAGAGAGTACTTAAAGACAAGAAATATGGCACAGAAGATATGATTGGTTTAGGTTATTGTATCACATCTTCAACAACTCAGCTTGTTAACTTCCTCAGAAGCGAATACAAGCTTGTTTCAAAGATTCCATACTTGTGGGCCCACGTTTCTGAAGCATGTAAGTTCCTTTTGTTTAAGGATGATATTTGCGAAGGAGATCCAATCGGTTTAGCTCAATACATCCATTTAACAATCAAAGATCCAGATACAGATCGTTTGGTCCAGCAGCTTCTCGAGCAAACAGAGAAAACTCCTGAAATTTTTGGAGCAGCACTTTTGGGAACGATTCCATTCCTTCCATTCAGCCACTGCCCACTTATATTGGATGAGCGTCAGAGAAAGATATTTGAAGCTATTCCAGATGGCGAAGATTACGAATTATTGAAAGCAATTATCAAACATCCAAGATTAGCCCAAAAAGAACCACAAAAAGCTGAAACAACAACTTCTACAGTGGATAGAATCAGAAATCAATATAAGACACTTCCATCGTCAGAATTTATGTCACTTTTATCGGCACTTTCAAACCCTCAAAAATTAGAATTAATTTCAGAGAAAAAAGAATATTCTTTATACGTTGCCGCCAAGCTTAACAACCTTGAAGAAGCAGGAAAGCTGATTGGCTGCATGGACTGGGATGATTTCTCCCTAAAAGCAGCTTCCGCAGCGTTTAAAGACTCAATTTTGGAAATTTTACCTGTAATTTTCAATGAAACCTTGGATATCGAAAGAATGTCAATGTTCTTAGCATTCGTTATCTTCGAGGAAAGGATTGGTAAAGAAAAAGCTGTAGCAATGTTACCTTGGATGTTATCTCAAATTCATCCATCAGATGATCTCGTCAAACAGTTCCAGAATGCTAATATATCAACTAAGGATATCGCCCATGCTCTTATTTTGACAAATCCTGAAATATCTGAATCGAATTTCTTTGAACTTTTTGACAAATAAATTATTAGATGTTTATTTGAAATAAATTAACAAAAAAAGTTTATGTTTTTTAATAATATGTAACAAATTAAGGATAGTTTTTATGAATTAACAAAACAAAAAGAATATAAAACTAATATTGTCTGTAATTGTTCGATTTCTAACATTTGTAGATAGTAAAGCAAATTTCGAGTATTTGTGTTGAGTGACAACAAGAAATTTTGAGTAAATAAGGAAATATTACTTAATATTCCGGGAAAATCGAGTAAAGTCAGCTTATATATAAAGCAAAGCATGTGATCATGCTACACAAATATATTTCGAAGTTATTAAGTATCGAGTTCTTTCCATCTTGGTAGATTTGAAACGTTTTTGAATTTTTTAGTTAAATCCGAAACTTTCTTGCCATTTTTAGAAAATATAGAGTATTCTCTATATATTGTTTTCCATTGTTGACCAAATTTTTTAACTGCATTAAATAAAACGTCAAGTTCCTCTTCTGTCCAGGTTCCTGGTGTCATTTGTGCCTTTTTAGGTTTTTTGGAAAAATATTTCTTGTTTAATTTCATAGGTTCTTGAGGATTATAAATATCATGCGAAACGTATTCTGAATATGAATTCAGAATATTTCTGTATTGGAAGGATACAACTGGAAGAGTCCTAATAAAAGCTTTAATCTCTTCATCAGTTGGTTCAGTACTCATTTGATGTTTTTGGGGAAAAAAAGTGACGTTGTTTCTACCTTGTTATCATAAAATAAGAGAAATGAGTAAATTTAAAGCACCATATGATAACTACATGAGGTGTGAGAACTGAATAGGTTTTTTTAACAGCTGTAATACATATAATAATATGATAAATTCATATGAAACAAAATATTATCAAATTTTGAATTAGATTAGAAATGAAATATATCGTAATATAATATAACTCGTTTATTTACTAACACTAATTTATTGAGCGGGTTCGATATTGCTCATTAATTTGCAAGTACAAAATCTTTCATCGTTGGCAGATCCGCAGGAACATGAAAATGATTCAACGCCACAAGATTTAATAACGTGCCCACTATGGCATGTATTAGCGCAGTTTTTGCAGATATATCCCGAGAGTTTGCAAGTTTCGCAGATGTAAGCTTTTTGGCTCATTTCATCGCTTCCTGATAATAGGAATGTGCATAATGGAATTGGTGTTGGTGGATTTGTAGGTGGTCGAATTTTACAAGGAAAATCTTGTGAAGGATCACCACAGTCACAATAGCCATGACTATTTCCGTGTTTACAAACACCTCTATGACCGCAGTGGCACATGTAGTAACAGGCTTCGCAAGAAATTCTAGGACCAACTAAGTGGCACTGTTCGCAGTTGAACATTTCCATTTGTATACTATCTTTTCCGGAATGGAGGAAATTGCATTGTCTTGGGCATTGTGCTGGTATATTCATATCATTTTCGACAGGGTGCTCCAAAAAGCAATGTGATTTATCAAATCCGTAGCCACACCAGCAATATCCAACATGATATCCTAAATCTACAAGTTCATGGTTTCGATGGCAAAAATTTGCACAATTTTCGCACATTGTTTCATTTGGACCGAAATGGCATGTTTTGCATCTGAATAAATGTTGGGTAACGGGGATTTTACCACATGTTCTTATTGTACACTCGGGTCGATCAGATCTTTTGCTGTCAGTCATTATTTTTTTTTTCCTAGTCAAATTTAATCAAAGCAGTTTACTGATAATCAATACCTATTCACCTCATCAAACGACGGCAAGTAATTGCAATAAAGAAATCTTTTGATTGACAGCATAACTCTTCTAATTCCAAAGCAAGTAATGAACTTAGTGAACATTTTGCAATTTTGTTCCAGAATGAATCAAAAATATAGCCCGAGTTCAACGCCACAAATACAGTGACCATAATCTTACAATGGGATCCGTTTTTTTCAGAATTTTCTGATGTCAGTTCATATTTCATATACAAGATAATATCTCTTTGCAAAGAATATTCAACTATAGAATCTATGCCAAAGAAATTATCAGAAGAATTACATTAATTCCCAAAAAATATTAAATAAAAAAACTTTCACAAAGCTTTAGCACATACTCAAGCTTCAATTTCACGTAAATTCCTACAGTATTTAAAATTTATATTGTTTAACGATATATTTATTAAAAATTTCAAAATTATTTTTTATTTTTTTATGACTAATGTATTGAATTATTGATTATTGATATTACTGAACTTAGACAATGACAGTTACAACAAACTCTCTTTAATATTTATGAAAAAATTAAGATCATTTAATAATATCTTTTCTTAAGGTTCCTAAGTCGTTTTATGTTTTGACCTATTGTAGAGTTATATGTGTTCATTCAGATTTCTTGAGGTTTCTAGACTTGAAGAAATTGTTACTTTAAAAATATTAATTTCATTGAAATTTAATAGTTGATAGAAATAGATTAAAAATTAGAGCAAATTCTATTCCAAAAAATATCCGAAAATCTTGAAATAATCTAAAATTTTGTAATTTTAATAGTGATTTTCAGATTTTTCAATTTTTTTGGAGCATTTTAGATCAAGAAAAGATCCAAGCGAGCACACAAAAGGACTACTCATTTAAAGTGATGGTAACAGTTGAATCAAATTGAACTTTTGGAGTTGATAAAAATATTTCTAATGTGAAGCATCGTTATTATCATCGTTGAAGTATTTCGTCATAAGGTAATTAGGCTTTAACGCAACTCTATGATGGTCAAAAATAAATGAAGAGAGAAATTGTTCGTTTTAGCATAGAAAACTATCATGACTAATTGGCATAGGGGAAATCATCGGATATATGTAAAGAATACAATAATACAGCGGGAGTGTAAGTTGGTAAAATTTTGGATTTAATATTGTAGAATTCGAGATTTTGCTCTAAAATATCACTGATAAGATCCTAATTAATACATAAAAAGAATAATAATTGGGAAATGGAATGCACTTGTGCGAATGCAAGAAAATTTGAAAGAAAAATTAGCGATACTTAGGATTTTCGTAGCTGTTTAGAATGTTAATACATTTGATGATATCATTTTTTTTTAAAAGTTAAAATTGTTTGTTCAAAAATTTGAATGAAATTAATCATAAACTAATCAATAAAATTTGTAATAAATTATAACAAATTTAAATGAAATACAGAAAATTTATAAATTGAATTAAATTGAAAGCGAATTTTTCATGTTAGCTTATTTATATTATATCAATATTTTTGAATAAATCTCAATTTTTTTTTGAAACCGTAATAAAATCTTCGGTTAAGAAGATCTATTAAATTCATTGTTTTGGATATTTTTTTCGACAAATAGCTTAAATCGATTACAAAAGTGAAATTTACAAAAAATTGAATACGAAGCATGGTTTTAGTTGAGAATCGGAATCGGAGTTGATAAAATATTCAATTATTAAGCCAGTAAAATAAAATCTTGTGGAATTGTGAGTGAGGTTCTTTCAATATCTGGTCTCAATTATTTTAAGGCGATATTATCCTTTAGAGATCCAGAAGAATACATTTGTTTCTCAAATTAATAAAATCTTTTGCATTTGAATTCAAATTATTATGAATTTGTGAGCTATCTTTCAAAATTTAACCAGTAAATAAACAAATTCGAACAACGTGACGATCCTGCTGCATTATGTTTAATAAGCCAATTATTATCTTTATATTCAAAACCGCTCACCTAATTCAAAACACGAATTTCAAAGAATCACAAAAAATAAAGCTTTATTCTTCAGGTATTAATTTCATATTGATGGCTATTATATCAAAATTTTAATAGCAAATTGCATTAAATATTCATAATTTTATTTCCTTTCAAAATCGTCTACATCATTTTCAGAAGGCCCCTTATATTATTTTCTCGAATCATAATATTTACTGCTAGGACAATCGATGTATTTGGGTAATTCTGAATTATTCTCAATTTTCCTAAAACAATCAAATCTAGAAAACTATAAAAATCAAATTTGGCCAATATATCATAATTACCAATTAATGGGAGTTCCTAAAACACGAAAAAATCTACAAAATAACATATTGTATTTAAATTAGTTTATTTCCAGTCTCTAAGTATATATTTGAAGGAACCGACTTCTATAACTAATTGTTACACAATACATGAGAGAATATACCTTAATCCATTTGCGTATCGCTTTCCAATGGCTGAATACAAAGCATATGCCCAATTTTCTCATTTAAGTTCACTTTTTAAGAAATATCTCACATCTACTAATATCAGTAAATGTAATTCGATGACTTTCATGACTTTCTTTGATTTTTCAATCAAAACAATGTTTCTGCTTTTTCTGTTGGAAAGTTATTTTTCAAAAATATTAATGTATTCTTATTATTTACTATAACACAAGATAAAATAACATGATAATAAAGACAAATTTTTTATATTTTGAAAATTATATTTTCAAATCCAAAACTTCCTTCTTAATTTTATTTTCCTGCCTCTTTATTGATTTTAATATACATTCGAAATGATTACTGGTTTACCGAATGATAGAAAATTGAATTAGCAAATTGAATACCCTTTCAATCTCAGAAGCATGCCTCACAATTTATCACTTTCAATTTTAAGCTCTTGTAAAATGTTTGCTGTTAAAACAATGTTGTTCCACTCATGATCTAGACCCCAAAACACTAAAAGATAGCAATAATAATTCACTAAATTTTTCAAGAATTGTGAACTTAGAATTTTTTTTTGTGATAACTTATCAATAATTAAAAGCCAGAGAATGGAGCTCGCTTCTGCTCAATCTCCAATTGATAACTTAAGCGACTCCAAAGGAAATGGTAAGTTACAGGATAAACAATCACCTTTTAAAAACGCTACAATCAATTTCATCAACATGTGCCAATCTTCAAATTCAACACGATATAACATTAAAAGGACATCTGACAAATTAGGTTTTCGGCAACGTCGTTTCTACGACGTTGTTAATACCCTTGAAACAATTGGCTGTTGCCCCAAGGTTGATGCCGATACATTTATTTGGTTAGGGTTTGACCAAGTAAGAACTGCAATTGATAGAATGGCTAAAGAACGTGGAGTTTACATGGAGAATTTTTCACTAGAAGAAATCTTCCCCACAGATGGACCTATTTCCATCCAACGTATTACTGAGGAGTTTTTGCTTCTTTTTATTGCTCTTGAGTCTACAACGATAAATATCCTCGAAGCTTCAGCATTCCTGTCAAGGGATACTGAACGCGAAAAAACTACTCGTTGTAAGCTATATCAAGTTGCTGCTATTTTGGAAATAGCAGGAGTGGTAAAGAAGACAGATAAGCAAAGCGAGTTTAGCCTTGTTCCAGATAATTTCATTTCTGCGACCGAGAAAATAACAGGAAAGTCACGTGATCCAACTTCCCTTGGATTTCTCCTCAATCGTTCCACACCATTTATGGAGGTTGAAGTTTGCCCTATTATCAAATCTCGTCGCTCTGAATACATCAGTATTCAGGAATCTTCTGAAATTAGTGAACCACAGACAACACCAGAAGAATATTAGACTATTTTTTGTTCGGATTTTTTCTTATCATTGTAATTTTAAAGTTTATTATTTTAAATTTACTCATTTTTTAGCATTAATACATCTCACTATCCCTTAATATAACACTACATTCTGTATGATTAGTAACTCTCATTATGACATTAATAGAAAGATTTAGGCAGTTATTCATCGAGGAAATATAATTTCGCTCCAGTAATTTTCACTTATGTTAGGCAAAATATCGATTACAATTGAGAATATCCCATTTCGAGGAATATTATTCAATTTTTCATTAAATTTTTCAAAGGTAAAAACTTTTACAATCATATTTCATATGTACTGGGGTCATAGTAACCGAAAATATCATTAGGCCTCATAGTTACCATCAAATTTATATAAAGTAGTCACTTTTTTACATACGTTATCAAAGAATGAATAGCGATAAACCGTATAATGAACTTAGATTCTTAGCCAAGATGATATCAAAGAATCCAGATAATGATAAGCGCGAATTTTCAGTTATATTTTCACTCGTTAATGATGAAGTTAAAGTTTGGGAAAATAAAACAGATGGTTTTGACGGAGGTTTTGTTTACAAAGCTCCACATATTCGCCCAAAGGCTCCACCACATTATAATGACATGTATATCGGTGCTAATGTTGAAATTAATCATGTCGTATATAAATTATACGGCGCTCCAGAAAACACATACGAGATTATGGAAGCATACTCAGATGATTTCCCAAGATCAGATCTAACCGTCATTATTCCCAAACTTAAGCCAATAAAGAGCAAACTTCAAGAAGACATGATGCAAAAGCTGATTCCAGATACAGATAGAATTAAACTTACAGATGCAGAAAATATCCTTCAACATTGCGGAGTTGAACTTTGCGAACAAGAAATTATTTCTATCATACGCAGATATAGATTTTTCATGACCAAAACATTTTCTGTTCAAGAATTTATTAACTCTATTTAAAGAATTCCTTTGTTTTTTTTTATTCTTCAATCACTTTATCTCGAATTTTTTTTATTAATCTGAACTTTATATCTTTAATTTAATGTTTCAGTAGTTAATGGACCAAATGAATAGAAAAATTAATCTAATTATCTCAATACAAGTTTATTTATTTGGTGTAGAGAATTAATGTCGATTTACTTATGAATTTAGAAATCGAACATATCACCAAGATCAAGTGGTGCAGCGGCTTCTTCCTGGACTGGTTCTTCTTGAGCTGCTGGAGCGGCGCCACCAGCTGGAGCGGAAGCTGCAGCGGCCTTAGCGGCAGCAGCAAGAGCCTCTGGATCGGAAAGCAACTTCTGGAGGTCCTCGATTTGCTTCATATTGTGCTCGATTGCGATAGCAATAGCAGCAATATCCTTGAAAGCACCGCCGATAAGGTGTGGAGCAGAAGCAGCGCATGGATAGCCAACAGCGAGTGAGAGGCCAGCAACTTTGCGGAGACCAGAGTTGAACTTCTCAGCAAGGACCTGATCGGTGATGGAAAGAATGCATGGATCATACATGTTTCCGTTATCGAAGAGGGCTTCGATCTTGAGTGTGTACTTGAATGGCATGATGCCGAGAATGTTGAGGATGTTGGCTTCAGAAGCACCGACTCTCTGGCCAGCCCAAATGAGTTGCTTCTCACCAGTGATTTCGATTGTGCCCTTGAAAATCTTACACTGGATGTTGAGAGCGTGGAGCATTTTGATATCATTTGGTGACATGGATGTGCGCTGTGGATAAAGTGTGACATCGCATGGGGCGATAGCACCAACCTTAGCAGCTGAACCAAGGCAGTTAGCATCAATGACGTCCTTGATGCCCTTGAAGTTGCCGTTTGTGAAGATAAGGCCAGCACCATTATAAAGATGCTTTTTGAGCTGCTGAAGGCTTGGCATTTCTTCCTTGAGTTCTTGAACAGCACGGCGCATGAGTGAGTTCTTACCAACGAGGACTTCAGCACCGAGTTCGGCGACACCAGCACGGATGTTAAGGAGCTGGGAGGCTGTAACATTCATTGATGTGACAATGCAAACCTTGTGGTACTTGCGGAAGAGGCCGTGGAGCTTGGAGACGTAGTCAAGCTTCTTTTGTGGGATGGTCTTCTCGTGATGCGTTCTAGAAAAAGGATAACTTCTGGCCCAACAATTGTGAGAATTATTTTTAAATTGAGAAAAAAATTAAAAAATCTTGCAAAAATAATGTTTCATAATATTAACACTATTTCATAACAGGGCACAAATACTATCAATTTTTTGTGAATATTATATTTGACATAAATGAGTCCGCGGTAATTCAAAAATTCAAAGAAAATCAGAAACCTTGGCAGAATCATTGTAGAACGCATGGTTCAATAGTAATTCCGCCTTAAATTAATACTATATGCAATAGTTATTAGAATAGAATAGAGGTTCACATCAATCATTTGATTTTCCATGAATTTCAATCTGAAATATAATAAATATCAATAATTTAACTATAAAATCAGAATAAATGTATCAATAAACTGATTGACAATAAGTTTTAAACTTGATATAAGCAGAATAACCTTCAAGGAAATTAAATTTCAAAAAGTGTCAGGTGCACGTTTATTAATGACTTTGATTAGCAAATGGCAGGAAAAGGCAAAGAGTTTAACGTTAGAACTTATCCAGAAGGAAATGGAATATAATAAAATCGCAGAGAGTACAGATAATGTAATTCAACAACTCGAAAATGACATAAATTCTGCTCAAAAAGAAATAAAGAATAAAGAAAATCAAATACAAGAAAAGAAGGATGAAATACTGGCATTGGAATCTTCGATTCAAATGCTTTCTACCAATTATGATAAAATTTCACAAAAAATACAAAATGAAGATCAACAATTTAATGCTGTTAGCGAAGCATTACATCGCAATTTCCAATCAAATGAAGCAATAGATGAATATCTTAAAAGTAAAGATGAAGAAATTGTTTCAAAAATTCCTTTCGAAAAATTATCTCAAATGAATTACATCGTTGGGCTATTAGCCAAAATTATTAGTTTACAAAAGAATTGTCAAAAGAAACAAAAAGAAATCGACGAAAGAAAACAGTTCTATCAGAAATTAGAAATATTAAACGCTCTTCAAAAGAAACAGAGTGTCTTAAAGAACCAATGGGATGCAATAAGCGCAGAAATCGAAAAGAGTGCCAAAGAAAAAGAACAATACGAGAAACTCAAAGAACAATTTGCTTTACTCCAGAAACAAGGAAAAATGGAGCACAACGAGCGCGAAGAACAAGGGAAAAACCAAAAGCAAGCTTTGATCGAAGAAAGAGATTCTCTTCTTACCAAACAGAGAGATCTTGAAAACCAATTAAATGATATAAAATCAAAGTTCCCGAAATTAGTAAGTGATTCTCAAGCCGAAGTTGACCAGATATACGAACATATTACCCAGCAAGAAAAACAAATTGCTGAACTTAAAGAAAAAATCCAAATTGCTAAGAATGCTATTGATTCAAGAAAGAATATAGAAACAATGACAGACACAATTCCACAGACAACGCGACCCGTTGCATCACAAACTCAAAAGAATCAGCCAATTCTTGGAATTGAAACAGAATCTTTCGAGAAAGCATTAGATTTGAATTTAGACTTTGGCACAGACGATAAATCAGAAATATTTAGCGTTCTTGATGGCTTACTAGAACGTGCTAAAGAAATTTCATTGAAATGATTTTAATCTTTATTTGTTTGTATAAAATATTGTATTTCTAACAAAAACACGTCATTTTTAAATGGAAATCTTACTAGAAAGCCGAATTTATTAGTGAAATAAAATAATTTGCACTCATTTTCATGGTCTAAGTCTCCATAACCTACACTCATGCAGAAAATTGATAGGTCTCTGCCAGAAAATTTGAGTCCGAGGTATAATTTGGGGGAATTAAATTAATATTCACTAAGCAAAAATAATTTAGAAAAATTTAGAAAATCGAAACCTGTAAAATAGTTTTTTATTAGCTTAGTATCGAAATAAACAAGGTTTAGTTATAACTTTTAAAAAATCAAATAAATTAAACTATTATTTATATTATTTATTTCGCAAAGTAAGGCGTGAAGCGCTTATTAAAGTTCTCATATCCATAAACAAGTGGTGCCCAGAGGATGAAGACAAAGGCGGAAGATGCAATCAGGAATGCGGTTAAGAAACCCGATACCTGTTCCGAAAACTCAGAATCGAGGGAGAGAGCAAGACCACAAATACCGAATAACAGGGGAACCTCGAAATCTGGGAGTCCTCTCTCTGATGTCTTGAAAATGAATACACACAATGAAATAAAGAAGCCGCAGTACATGAGGGATGACTGTTTCCTGATACGCATTGCGAAAAGCATATTTAGAACTTGAATCAAAGCTAATACGGAAATTGACCACCAAACAGGGACATTTCCGAAAATTGCAACAGTTCTGCCAAGCTGTGTCCATAATACTTTCCACGGACAAGCCATAATTGGCCAGGAAAGGAAGTTGACGAAATTAGATCTTCTTAAGTGGAGTCTGAAGGATTTATGAATAATTTCGAGTGCGAAAAGAGGTACTTGCAAGTGGTTGATGTGGAGAGGAGCGTCGTGAGCAGAAAGAGACTGTTGATATTTCAAAGATAAGCCAATTGACTGTGAAGACTCGCGAGGAAGCAAAATGACATGTGTTATGAATGACAAATACAATATAATTAAAGCAAAGAAGGTTGTAGTAAAAATTGGAGATAATTTCTTAAATGTGAAATAATTGAAGAAACAAACGAAAATTAGAATGGCAATGCAATTCCAATCTGATGCTAATGATAATCCAACAAAGACTGTCTGTGCAATGTAGCAGATTTGATAAGAAGTTGACTGATATTCGAAATGTCTCATAAAAGCTGTAGCAAAAATGGCCAAAGCAACAAACAACTGGATGAATCCATCTGTAGAAATGTTTCTAGCAAGGCCAATTAATGTGAAATCGAACATTGTGAATAAACCAGCGGCGAATGAAGAAATTGTACTTCCTCCTAATAATCTGACAATGAAAAATGAAAGAGGAATAACTGTTGCTGAGAAGAATGCTGATGGACTACGAAGAGCAACGTATTCCATTGTTGGGAAAGTAAAATTGGGTTCTGAATATGGTGGTTTGTAAACTTGCTTGTATTGAGAGAATGATGAAATTCCAGCAAGCATAATTTCGCTCATTGGTGGCTGAGAAGGCATAAAGAATGATCCATTAAGGTATGAATTTATGTAAGTAACTTGTCTTTCTTCATTTAGTGTGAAATGACGAGGATATTGGATAATCCAGAATCTCGAGAAAATGCCTGCCATGACTAAAACGAAAAGGCAGAAAGCATCATAACCATTCCAATCTAAGAAATCCTTTTCTTCCTCTTCAACTTGGACTTCTTCGATCTTTGACTCATTTTTAGTCCGAGTTTCATTCGTTGAATGTTCTTGGTTTTGAACATCTATCTTAACAGGTTCTGTATTTCTCAGCATTTAATTTTTTTTGGAATGTTTAACATTTGTAAGGGATAATGTAAGAAATAGAGATATACTTCAAGAGAGAAAAATATATACAATCATGAAGAAAACATAACCAGATAACTAATACATTATAAAAACAAAAATTACCGAATTTCGAATTTGAAATTTCAAAATTTTTAAAGAGAAACAATACTTTTTGGCTAATAAATTAGTTATGAAAAACTATAGACATATTTAGAATTAATAAAATTAAGAAAAATAAAATAAATTTAATTAAATGAATGAACAACTTCTTTGATTTCTTCAGCGAATGCTTGAAAAGCATCCTGATCTCCAGACTGCATTTCGAGTGCAATTGTTGCCCAGCCAACTTCTCTGAAGATCATTGTAATCATGATATACAAATCGTCGTGTTGGCAATTAACGATGAGATTGTTATCGTTAGGGAATAAGAACATGCAATTCAAATCAACAAGCTTTGCCTGTATAGCAGCCATGAGGACTTCTGGATCAGTACTTACTGGTTCGAATTCAATAACTGTGTTTGTAATAACACCAACATCGACATTTGCCCATGATTTATCAACGAATGAGTAGAAATCTGGTGATCCTGGTGAAGGAACTTTTGGTCTTCTGAAGAAAGCGTCGTTTGTATGAAGAGATCCGACTGGAGCCATCATACGAGGAGTCATCATGAAGCGTTCCTCGTCTGGTAATGGTTCTGATGGTATTCCATCCCATGGAAGGCTCTTAACATCAAGCTGCGATGTAAGTAAGTAGTAAAACATTTTCGCATCTGTGGCTCCTGGTGAAACAAGCTCTTGCATGATGGCTTCATCGGATGGATAACCGATATTCCTGAGAACTGGGAAGTACTGCTTGTCGACTTCCGCTTCTGAGATGGGATCTTGTGTATTCGGAAGAGGTAATGGTATTGGAACAACGTAAGTTTCAGGACAGAAGAGGCGGAATGCTTCTGATTCTTTGATCTCTTTCATTGTAATGCGAGAGTTGACGTCGACGGTTAACATCTTAGCAATAAGTGTACGAATGCAGAATGGCTGAAATTCGGGCATGATATAGTGTCCGGATTTGACTTTGCTGAGAAGATTGCGAATCGATGGGTCATCAAATGGAAGACGGCCGGCAAGCAAAGCATATAAGATAACGCCGCAACTCCAGATATCCGCTTTACGACCATCATATGCAAGACCACGGATAACTTCGGGAGCCGCATAGTGTGGTGAGCCACATGACGTTTCTGCAATTTTATCTGGCATCCATCTGGCAAATCCAAAATCTGCGATCTTAATGTGATCGGATTTGTCAAGAAGAATGTTTTCTGGTTTAAGATCACGATGGCAGATCATATGCTGGTGAAGATAATCGATACCATAGATAATCTGCCTAAACATTTTCATGGCAACCTCGGGAGAGAACCTTCCTCTTGAAACAAGGTAGTCGAAAAGCTCACCATGCTCGGCGTATTCCAAGACTATATACATATGGTGAGGTGATTCGAGAACTTCGATCAGCTTGAGCAAGTGAGGGTGATCTAGGAGCCTCATCAAGGCAACTTCTCTACGAATCTTTCTTTGCAAATCTGGCTTAACCTCAAAGGCTGACTTTTTAATAATTTTAATAGCAACAAGCTTTCCGTCTGTTGTATCCTCGGCAAGCTTTACTTTGGCTGTAGTTCCGGAACCTAGTGTACGAATAACGTTATATTTTCCAATCTTTGTCTGCGATTCCATTTTAGATTTATGAGATTTTAATTTTGAAGCGGATTTAATCGTCAATTCATCTCAATTTTGTCAAAAATTTATAAAGAAATTTTACACCATTTGAGGCTTGAATTTATGAAATATAGGCTTTCCATCTTATGGAGATTAAAATTCATAGGTTAAAATCTGCGCGGTAAAAATAAACGATGAAATTCAATTTAAATTTACAAAATTTGCGATTGTTTTATCTACAAAAGTGACAGTAAATTGAGAATTTTTTTCCGATTAAGTCAGAATTCATAAGATTTGCAAGAATAAATGGAATGGTTCTGCCTATTTTATCCTATATGAATCTCTTTTCTCTCCAGAGCGATCATTGATTGGAGTAGGGGTAATTTTAGCTAAAAGTGACACACCCATGAAGTGTGTGATTACCGATCGGTAATTTCGACAGTTTAGAATTTAAAATTTTTTATGGAACTGTTGCGAGTTTCATAAAGAATTTAAGGAATATAAGCAAAGATTTGAATCAAAATCTTAGACCTAAGCCGATCGCTTCGCTCGCGGCTTCCGCGAATTACAGATCAGCAAAGATTTGAATCAAAATCTTCGAACTAAGCCGCTCGCTTAGCTCGCGGCTTTCTTTATTATTTTAAATTTGCATATTTCCATCAAAAGTTCATAAGGTAAAAAATTTCGTTTATATTATTGCAAAATAAAATCTTCATTATCAAAATAATATTAAATGATAATATAATATAATTTATAAACAACTATTATTTAATAAAGTTTAATTGCCAAGGTTCATCTAATTTTTTGATTTTTAATGTTTTATGAATTTTATTTATCATGTATATATCTAATGAAGATTATATATGTAGAAGATAAGTACCTTAATATGTACGTAAAAATTAATGAAATTTATTTTGAATGTAGAACCGAGCAATTTTCAAATTTTGTGCTTTTTTTGAATTTTCTCGATACCAGATAAGTTGTGTTGGCTAAATAATATATGGATACAATGTGTCTTATAGATGAATATATGCACAAAGTTTAAGAGGCCATTTTCTTTCAGAAACCGAGATTTGTGAATTTTTTCAAATTTTGTGCTTTTTTTGAATTTTCTCGATACCAGATAAGTTGTGTTGGCTAAATAATATATGGATACAATGTGTCTTATAGATGAATATATGCACAAAGTTTAAGAGGCCATTTTCTTTCAGAAACCGAGATTTGTGAATTTTTCAAATTTTGTGCTTTTTTTGAATTTTCTCGATACCAGATAAGTTGTGTTGGCTAAATAATATATGGATACAATGTGTCTTATAGATGAATATATGCACAAAGTTTAAGAGGCCATTTTCTTTCAGAAACCGAGATTTGTGAATTTTTTCAAATTTTGTGCTTTTTTGAATTTTCTCGATACCAGATAAGTTGTGTTGGCTAAATAATATATGGATACAATGTGTCTTAATAGATGAATATATGCACAAAGTTTAAGAGGCCATTTTCTTTCAGAAACCGAGATTTGTGAATTTTTTCAAATTTTGTGCTTTTTTTGAATTTTCTCGATACCAGATAAGTTGTGTTGGCTAAATAATATATGGATACAATGTGTCTTATAGATGAATATATGCACAAAGTTTAAGAGGCCATTTTCTTTCAGAAACCGAGATTTGTGAATTTTTTCAAATTTTGTGCTTTTTTTGAATTTTCTCGATACCAGATAAGTTGTGTTGGCTAAATAATATATGGATACAATGTGTCTTATAGATGAATATATGCACAAAGTTTAAGAGGCCATTTTCTTTCAGAAACCGAGATTTGTGAATTTTTTCAAATTTTGTGCTTTTTTTGAATTTTCTCGATACCAGATAAGTTGTGTTGGCTAAATAATATATGGATACAATGTGTCTTATAGATGAATATATGCACAAAGTTTAAGAGGCCATTTTCTTTCAGAAACCGAGATTTGTGAATTTTTTCAAATTTTGTGCTTTTTTTGAATTTTCTCGATACCAGATAAGTTGTGTTGGCTAAATAATATATGGATACAATGTGTCTTATAGATGAATATATGCACAAAGTTTAAGAGGCCATTTTCTTTCAGAAACCGAGATTTGTGAATTTTTTCAAATTTTGTGCTTTTTTTGATATTGAAATTTCATTTCATTTTTTTGATGCATATCGATGCACCATGCAAACTTAAAGAAAGGCTATCTTATATAGATGCTGTAATGCATGAAAATTCGGTTCACTTCATTTTTGACACTTTACATATCGGATGTATTATCTAAGAATTATATTATAAAATAATAATTTTGTGTTTTATAAGTTTATTTGTATAAATTGATTCAAAAAAAATGGAAAGACAAGAAGTGGATCTGCCAAATGAAAATCAGATTTATAGTTTTAGAGAGTTACATACATGAAATATGAAAATTGAACTTTGTATAAGGAATTGTTGGCTATGATGTACTGATCATGAATCAGTACATCATAGCCAACAATTCCTTCGCAAACAGCGGGAAACTTTGTCTGAATAGTTTAACATTCAGACAAAGTTTCCCGCTGTCAGAGAGGGAATGGAAGGGTAAGAGGTATATATTCATAATGTATACCTCTTACCCTTCCATTCCCTCGAGAAAGTTCAAAAACTTGGGTGCAATCAGTTCTGATTGCACCCAAGTTTTGAACTTTGTATAAGGAATTGTTGGCTATGATGTACTGATCATGAATCAGTACATCATAGCCAACAATTCCTTCCCAAACAACCCGAAATTTGTCTGATTCCACACTAATTTTATTAATTTATCTAAACTTTTATCCTCGTCTACAATTTAATCATCAATAATTATCTCTTGTTCTATTTCACTATTATATATATATATATTTATATGATTTGATTTAAAAAAAATAAATAAATAAATTAATAAATCATTTACTCAAATATATCAAAAGTTTTATTTTTATATATAAAGATAACTACTTTTAAAAAAAATACCCTATATATTTTTGCCATGTAAACTTGTCACTTTTGTCAGAAGTGAAGTGAACCGAATTTTCATGCACAACAGATGCTATGAAAGCTGTCATTGATAACGAATGCCATGCAGGTTGTCCATATCAATTAAAAAAAATCCAAATTTAGGGGGAACAAAATTAAAATTCAGGTGCAGTACAGATAAATGTGAAGCATGTATCTCATTTCTAAAGGATGATGAAGAATATATCCTAACAGAATATAATGGAACACATAATCACAATCAAATCAAAGATGAGACAAAGAAATACCACACATTATCACAATGCTATCGTCGGGTACTTATTAATTTTATAAAACAGGGGGGTGATCCGAAAATGGCTCAAATTGAATGCGACAAAAAACTTGATCTGGATGATCCACTTAACAGGCCATCTTTTTTGAATGCATCTTCAGATCAAATGAAAACAATTCAGGAAAAAGGAAATAAAAAGATCAAAGGTATTCAAAAGGACGATGATAATCAATTCAAGTCAACTCAATTATTTAAGGGTATCAAAGAACAAGAGTCACCAAAAAATTTAATTTATTTCGATGTCGATAATTACAACAAACCAAAGAAATTAATCTTTTATTATGCTTCTTTCAAATTTCTGGACATAATCAAAATTGTGAAAGAGCATTTTATTGATGCAACCCATTCATTACTTGAATTTAAAATGTTGTTTTACATGATATCAGCCAAATTTCCAAATACACATGCATTCCCAATTTTTCAATTTGTCGTTTATCCAAACACTTCAGAAAATATTGCATTCTGTCTCAAGGCATTTTTTAACTGGGCAAAAGTAAAACCAAAATATTTTATGTCAGATTGTGCACAAGAAATCGAAAATGCGATTATCAACTCTTTTCCAGAAGTTATCCTTCATTGGTGTGCAGTTCATGTAATGAGGGCGTTCAGAAAAAATTTGAAAGATTATGCATTTGAGAGTTCAGACAAATTGATATTAGATACAAAAATGAACTATCTTGCATACGGCAGAAATGGCAAGAAAGAATGGATTGAACCAACGTTCAAAAAAATTCTGGAAATAGCCGAAAAATTCCCAGAATTTTCAAAATACATACAAAATCAATGGATATCAAACCAAGAAAGATGAACAGCCGCTGAAAGAGATGAAAATTTCGCTCTCACAAATAACATTTCAGAATCGATTAACAAAAAAATTAAATATTACTACTTTGGCGGAACAATTTTCATGAGATTTGATCGATTTGTGATGAAATTAATCGATTTTATCGTTCCTTCATTTTATTACAGAATTTCTCAAGATATAAGGCTCAGAGACAAAATTCCAAATCCGTTGCCATCTGAAAAAAAGCCAAAAAAGTCTACAATCAGACTGGATACAGAAAAATGTATAATGCTCACTGATAAAATTAAATCGTTAATAGTTAACTCATCAGCAAACTTAAATACGCTTCAATTGGGTTTAGATGACCTACTTGATAAAGTTGTCAAGGCAGCAAAGGTTCAAAAACGAATGACCCAGTATTTTTCGAAATTAAGTATCCCAATGGAAATCAAGCTTAGTATTCTCACGCAAATTACAGAATTTGGATGCAATACCCCTCAATTCATTGTTGAGAATGCCAAGTCTTTTCAAGATAAAATTATTACAGATTTCCACCTTCAAATTTATACAACATTATAAAAATTTATGAATAAAAACTTGATATAAAATAACATTTTTATTTTTACTAAGAAAAAAAAGGTTTTTGATAATAAATTTATTTTATTTCGAAAAAGTAGCAATAATCGTAAAAGGGTATTGATAGCCTTGCTAAAGTAACTAATTTTAGCTGTCAAATACTTTTGTATTTTGAAGTAAATTAGTATAAATTTGTTTTTACTCTTATTTCGAAAAAGTAACAATAATCGTAAAAGGGTATTGATGGACTTGCTAAAGTAACTAATTTTAGCTGTCAAATACTTTTGTATTTTGAAGTAAATTAGTATAAATTTGATATTATTTTAACTCCCTTTGAAAACCTCAATTTTCCATACAGAGGGAACGGGAATAGCATCCAATATTCCCTGAGAATGGTTGCGCATTCTCAGTTCCCTCTATATTTCGAACGAAGCTCTCATCGGTCTTTTTTTTAATACTAAACGTTTTTTCCCCTGTCACTTTTAGCTAAAATTTGGGTTTGCCATTTTCAATACATCTTCTAATAATACAAATTATCTTCTGCATTATAAGACATAAATTACAAGATACGTCTTAAAAAGTCCATTATAAGATAACAATTTCAAGATTATTGTATCGAAGTCATTTTCGGTGAGTAAATTATTATTACAAAAGGTAAACTATCAGTTTTGGCTAATATAAACTATCTTTGTCCGATTCAGAAATTTGCCAATTTTGATGATATAATTTCACTTAATGAATATCGAATTTATATAGTTTAAAGCGTTTTCTTTTCATTTGATCGTGGAGTAGTGTCGTATTGAATTAAATATTTCGAACTCATAATAATTTCTAACCAGTTACTGAAATATTTTGATAAACAATTATTTATGAAATAAGTTTTTAAAATGTGAACACCAAATGAAAATTTATAAAATAAAAAAAAATTAAACCATACGTTTGAGCTTTGCCTCAACATTTGAGTAGAATTGCATAGCCTTTTGAACATATCCCTCAACATAATCATGTGTAATATTAGGATCTCCTCTCTTGAAACTGTTAATTGTATTCTGGATTTGATTATCAGCAGCAGCACCTTGTCCGAGCATCTGCAATGTCTTCTCTGCCTCAGCTCTCCACTTTGGATTGTTGAGAAGCTGTCTGCACATATCAGTAACCTTTACTTTGAGCTGCATTGCGATTTCCCAAACAGGGAATGGGTCTTCCTGAGGGATATCGTATGAAGGAGGCTGCGAAGGTTGTGAGTTCCATGGATTGGTGTCGCGGACGACCTTTGGACCGCCAGAATTCCATGGATCATCCGAAATCGAATCGTCAGGGAGGTCTCCTGGGGGCTGTTCGCCACCCTGAGAGCTTGTTGGTGTTCCTGATGGAATGGAAGCACCTGGATCAGCCCATGGGTCATCTTCCAGCATGGCCATCTCTTCTTCGAAGAAATGTTTGATGTAAAGTTCGTTGTTTGAGGTAAGTTGCATCAAAGGAAGTGGCTTGAAGCCTTCTGGATCGCCATCTGGTACTTTTTCAAGGTAGATATCGCGGTTTTGCTGCTCAGCGGCATCTTTTGATGTCAAACAAGCTCTTTTGAGGGAAGTAAGAGCATTTGCGATTGTAGGAGCGAAATCGATCTTTGCATCTTGGCGATTGACGTAGCGGCAGGCTGTTCTGTAGCATTGAATTCCAATTCCGAATTCTTTGTTGTTAAGATGGTAGCTGCCCTTCATGAAGTATGCGTAGCCTTGATAGTATGCAAGTGTTGTAGTGGCAATTGGCATGAAATAAGAACGCATTGGCTCTGCCATGACTCTGGCGATGTTATCGCACTCTCTGATCTCGTTAACAGCTGTAAGAGCTTGGCGAGCAATAAAGTTCTTATTCTTGCCACTAACTTGCATAATGGCAACTTGCCAAACGGCAATAATGTATTTATTGTATTGTTTGGCGTATTCGCTGACTTGTGGTGTCATGAACGGATGATCGCATTGGCTTGTTGCCTTATATAAGTTATCGCAGATAGCCATAGCGTCTTGGATGTAATTTTTAACTTCTTTCAATTGATCTGTGCTAGAAGCATCAATAGAAAGGATCTTTTGATGAATGTAGCTTAAATAGTTCCAAAGTGTGTTAATGACTTCAACCATACCTTCATCTGAAGGAAATGTATCAGAAGTTTTGAATGGGCTTGTATAGCAAGTTGAAACACGTGCATTTGCAATAACACCAAGCATTGGGAGATATTCTTGGAAAGCAGTTTCATCTGGAACGTCAGATTTAACACGATGAGATAATTCAACAACGTTTGGAGCGCTTCCACCAAAAGCAGCATTAATACCTGCATCGGTTTCATGCGATTTATTCTTTGTTGGAGGGAATGGGATCATCAAAAATTGGGTGTTCATTCCTTTATTTCCTAAAAATGACGTCACTTTTCCGGTGTCAAAATTGAAATAAAAGTGACTGTTAATTTTTTAGACATTAGCGGCGCGAAGCGTGACAAGCTTTAATAATATCACAAATTATAGTTTATTATAAAGGTTACTGAAAATAAAAATATATTTTCACTTCAACCAGATTTAATAAGATTAAATGAGAACCAAAATTTCAAATCGTTTATGATAATAGGAAGTTGATGTGAGAAAATTGATGAAAAATACTAGAAATTAACAATTATTTAAAAACATATTTACAATGTCAATGTTATCGTTGTAATTTCAATGAAATTCTGAATTAACTAATTTAATTGAGATAAATGACTTCACACAGCATAGGAATAATAAAGTTTATCAGCTATTTATTATTTGTAAAATCCACATCAAAGAAAAAGTGACATTTTTCGAATTGTCACTGATCTTTATTTACTTTTATGATTCAAGGCTTTCAGATTTTTAAGCAAGACGACAACATTACTAAGAATTATGATAATGACAACGATTGCAATGATTTTTGTTTGATTTTTGAAGATTTATTTCAATCAAATTCAGAAGATGAAGTACTTGATGCAGTAAATAAGATTTCATCACAATTTTCGACAATGAAGTATCCGATTCCTGATGAATTTTATGATTATGACGTCATTGATAATCTTTTTGAAAGATTTCATTTATTTGACAATGAAACAGTAAGAAGATCAATAATAAACCTTCTTAAATTACTAATTAACTGCAAAATGGATGAAGAGCCCTTCATGAAAGAACTAATTCCACAGTTATCTTCAATTTTAGATGAAAGAATAGAAAACCAAACAAATTTCATTGAACTGTTAAGCTGTTGCGTTTCAAAATCCAAATTTTGCCATGATTTTATTGAAAATAAGATGGATCATTGTTTATTTAGTTTTATTTTCAGTTTACTAGGCCAAAACAATCAACTAGATTCAAAGATATTGATATTCTTTTCAGAATTCATCAAATATCCATTAGATTCAGATATCGAAAATATTATTATCACAAACATTGAAAATTTACAAAATATAGAGCTAAAATATGATTTTATTATAACACTCTCTACCAAATGCAATCATTTCGTTGATATATTTGGCTATTCATCTATAACTGATTCAATTTTTTATTTTTTACGCAACAAACCGAACAAAAGGTCAATAAAAGCTATATTATTGGTAAAAGAATGCATCAATCCAGAAGTCTACAAAATTTTGCTTGATTTGACAACGAATGAAGAATTTTTAGGAATAATATTGTTTGTTTTATCTTCACTTGTCGATTTGTATCCTTCTATTTCATCTGATATCATTGAATTCTTTACTATTAATGATATTCCAAAAAATTCAACAATTATCTTAAGAGAAATGGTTAGATTGATATCAAAACTTGTAATATCAAACAAAGATCGTTGTCATCAATTGTTTTATGATAATATTGATAATTTTCATGAAATGTTGTATTTATCAGATAAATCAATAACTGATGACCTTATTTCAGCTCTTGTTACTCTTTCTGACGAAGAACTGAAAGAGTTTATTAATGATATAGACGTTGAATATATTAATGAAGCTTCAAACAATGGAAATGAAAAGGCTGATGTTCTTTTAGAGAGAATCAACAACATTAAAGAATAAACTATAAAATTTTAAATATTATAATGAAATATTACAATTATCAGATATTAATCTAGATAACACAGCTATTATAATTCATGGATAGTAAAGTTTGAAGTTTTATTTTATATCAAAACCAAGATAAATACTTTCAGACAATGAAAATAGAGAGAAATGTAAGAAATATCGATAGTGGTGTGTCTTGCGGCATGTGATAAGATTACATTCAGTAATTGAAGACTTTGGAAGTAATGAAATGTTGAAAAGTTCGGAGATAAATGTTTCGTTGTTGTTGTCAATATTAACACCACATTGAAGCTTAAAGCAGTTTGAAAATGCATGCGTTTCAACACGTACAACACTGCATGGAATGTTGATGTGCGAGAGAGATGTACAATTACTGAATACGTATCGTTCAATAACTTTAACTGATTTATCAGGAATTAGGATGTTAACAATGTTTTTGCAACAGTAGAATGCACCTGCTGAAATACGTTCGATACTAATTGGAACATAGAAGAATTTGCATTCTGAAGCAGGTGGGAAACAAACTAGTGATGTCTTGTTCTTGTTGAAAAGTGCATAGTTTTCAACAGTGAAATATAAACTTTCATTGCATTCAAATGTTTCCAACGATGTGCAGCCTTCAAAGATAAACAAACCAAGTTCTTGAAGAAAACAATTTGCTGGAATAATGAATTTAGATAAACTACGACAGTGATTGAATGCAAATGGAGAAATAGAAATTGTTTCTTTTGGAACAACAAACTCACTAATATTTGCGTATGCAAATGCATTTTCTTTTATCTCTTTGACACTATCTGGAAGAGTGATATTTCGAAGATGTGATGTCCAACTAAACGTACCTATATCAACTGATTCTAATGTGGAGTCATTTTCAAATGTTATTGTTTCAATAGCGGAACCACTAAATGCATCTCCCATTGTTTTAACTGATGCTGGAATTTCTATTTGAGTTAATAACATACATTGACCAAAACATAATCCACCAATATATGTGATGTTATTACTCAATTTGACTTTCTTAAGATTTTTACATCCAGAAAAAGTCATACCTCCTACTCACAAGTCTGAAGTTTCTTCAAATATAACTGTTTCTAACAACAAACATCCTATAAAACCAGCTTGACCAATGAGTTCTAAATTGCTTCCAAAACGTATTTCTTTTAAGGATTTGCAATTACAGAAAGCATATTCATAAATCGTTTTCAATGAATTAGGAAGTACAATATTACTCAAAAACTCACAATTATAGAAAGCATTTGAATCAATTTTTTGCAAGACAGAGTTTGGATTGAATATAATTGCATTGATTCTAGAACCAGAAAAAAGACTTTTTGAAATAATTTTGACTGTTTCTGGAATGTAATATGTTTCAAGGTCACTAAAACGCATCAAGATTGTTTCCTTATTAGAATTATAAAGTAATGATTGATTATCATATGAAAATTGAGATCCTTCTTCGAATGTTAATATTGTACTAGTTGGAAAGCAATAACTTCCTAAACTTTGTATACTTTTAGGAAGAGTTACATTTTTAAGATTATAACACTGAGTAAAAGCTCCAGATCCAATATCTGTAACACTATTTGGAATTAGGATTTGTGATACATTTGTATTACTGAAGCATAAAATTGGAATTACTGTTATTCCTGTTCCTATCGTTACTGAGTTGAGATAAATATAATTACTAAATGCTTGGCTCTCAATTTTTATTACTGAATCTGGAATTGAAATCGAAGTAATGTTCGTATTAGAAAAAGCTTGGTTGCAAATAGTTTTTAGTCCAAAATTCAATGTTATTGAAAAGATCAAACAATTTAAGAAAGCTTTATTACTGACAATTTCTACATGTTCAGGAATTGAGTATGAATTTGAAAGATTTGATGGGAAAAAATTATTGTGCTATTATCTTTGCTAAATAAAACATTGTCTATCGATGTATAATGCTCGTTTAATGGATCTACTATTAGTGTTTTCAGGGTTTTCACTCCAGAAAGAAAACTTCCATCAATATAAGATACATTTTTAGGAATATAAAAAGATGATAAGATAGTATATGCAAAGGCAGTATCTTCTATTTTTGCAATTTTGATTTTGAATTCAAAATTATAGTATTTAAATTATAACAATGAGAGAAACATCCAGGTTCAAGATGAAATACTTCATTTGGAATAGATATTGATGACATTGGACAAGAATAAAAAGCACAATATGAAATTACTTTCAAATTTTGAGGGAGAATGATATTAGATAATGAATAGCATCCAACAAAAGCATAACGGTCAATATTTGTAAGATATTGGCAATTTGTGAAATTAATTTCTGCGAGATTCCTGCATTCTTTGAAAAATATAGCTCCAATAATCTTAAGATTAGATCCTAGTGGAAATGTTACCGATTTGAGTGTTGCTTTGCTTCCTGAAAAAGCATATATTCCGGTTTTAGTATCACCATATATGATTTCACATGAGGGCTTGACAACGACATAAACACAACTATCTGTTGTATAAAGGATTCGATCATTTTCAATATAAGTTTCACCAACAACTATTTTTCATTGCAGTTTCTATAAAAAAACTAATTCTGTTCTTGTAAATAATTTCAATATATCATCACATACCACAAACATTACAAAATTATAAAGTTTAAAGAAACTTTATGAGACAAACGCCGATGTGTTCAATTTTGAGTAGTTTACATGAGTGTATTTGCGACTGTTATCGCGCATTCTATAATATATTTTAAAATAACACAAATCCATTGTTTAAAACAATATAAATGAATATGTATTTTAATTCTCCATAAAAAATAACATAAAAATACAATATAAAAAATAATTAAGTTCAATTTCTTGCGGACTTTGGAGGTGTTGAACCTCTAACAACAAAAGATTTTCCTCTTGGATTGGCTGCATAGTAAAGCTCCTTATCTGTTCCATAAACAAAGCATGGCTTATTAACACCATCCATAACAGCCGAAATTGGAGCTGCTCCAAGAATTTGAGCAGACTCTTTGTCAGGTAGTGCTCCGGAAACTTCTCTATAGCCACGTCCACAAGAAAGGCACTTTGTGCACTTTCTAGCTGCTGCAGCTTCTTCAAACTCAACTGAGAATGACTTAACAAGTGACTCAATTCTGTTGAGATCTTCTTTAGTTGCATATTGACCATCTCCATTATCTGACTTTTGTTGCTTGATCATGTCTGCAATCTGTCCCATGCTCTGTTTGAACTTCTCGAATAAGCGTTCAATAAGATCTTTAGTAGGTCTTTGCTCAATTTCGCCTTGCAAGCGTTTAACTTCATTAGAAAGATCATCAATAAGACCAAGTTTATCTGCAAGTTCTTGCATTTCTTTGAGCTTATCTTCAAGTGCTTTGATTCGCTTTTCGTGGTCATCCAAGGTCTTCTCATGAGATTTGATTGATTCATCGTGTTTGTCAATAGATGCCTTATTGTTATTGATTTGGGCTGTATTTTCGGTTGTTTGCTCTTGAAGTTTGGCAACTTTTTCTGCAAGTTCTTCAAATTCTGGTTTAGTAACGAAGTTTCCTGTTGCTTGTGGAGGCCTGACAGGGAATTCGCTTTCTTCTGTCTTAGGCTTTCTCTCAACAGGAGTAAGATCTCTTCTTGGCCTCCAGTTTGTTTGTTCTGTTGGTTCAGGTGATTTGACTGAATCTAATTTCTTCTTCAAAGCATCAATTTGATCCTTAAGGTCACGATAATTGTCAGCAACCTTACCATCAAGCTTTGAAAGAGCATCATTCGTTGCAAACTTGGATAAATCAAGATTGCTGTTTCCATCTGATTTAGATGAAGAAACAGGTTCTCCTTTCTGGAGGCTCATGGCTATAAGCTTGTTCTCAAGATCGTTTATTCTGTTTGTAAGATCAGATATAGCTTTTTCATTATCAGGATTTGCAATGAATTCTCTTGTTTCAACTTTGGCAGAGCCATCATCACCATTATTATTCTGGTTCTTAAGATTTTCAACTTCTTTCTTAAGATTGCCGAGATCATTATTTAAGTTAGACATTTTACCATCCATAGTTAAAACTTTTCCGTTCATCATGTCAACACGTGATTGTAAATCTCCAAGATCATCTTTAAGCTTGGACACTTGTGATCTTTGACCATCCATGAGTTCTTGTAAGTCATTAACTTGATTTGTAAGTTTATCAACATTTCCTTGCAATCCATCGAGTCTATCTTTAGCCTGATTCATGCCATTGAATGCTTCGTCAGCTTTTGCTTTTATAGAGTTGAGTTGTTCTTGTAAAGCAGCATTTTTATCTTTGAACATCTTTTCAAGTTCGGCAATTCGTGCATCTGTTTCTTTTTTGTTTGCATCGATGTTATTTTGAATGATTGTTAAGTCATTTTTATCGGCTTTGCTATTTTCGAGATTAATTATTCTTCCATCATGATCTTTCAACATTTTCATGAGTTCAAGAAGAATAGCTTGCAATGGATCAAGAGTTAAAGTCAGTGGTAAAAATCCACCTGCCTTAATCTTTTGCTCAAGTGCAATATCAGACATTGAATTTTAATGTACGTTTAAAGATTTTTTACTAACGAGATTCTTAATTTCTTTAGATATTCAGTATTTGAATAAAACACTCTAAGATAGAATGATTTATCGTAGAAATAATGCTTAACTTAAATAATCCTTTCAATCAAATTCTTATCAAACAATTTTATCAACTTAATTATTATGTGTTCTGCATTTCCTTCAGCTTAAAAGACGTTCTGCCAGTTAGAAACTATATTTTCAACACAACGAATGAATATGATTGATTAATTAGCATTATTTTCTATTTGGATTCATAAATATGCATTTCTAAGAGATAATTAAGCTTTCCATTAATATTGATTACGTTAGTTTCATATAAATAAAAATTGATTTCAAACAGCTAATATAATTTATATCTATAATATGTTTGCTCACTTCACACATCTACACTTACCGCAATGTTAATAGTTTCATGGGGATTGTTTGAGCAGTCACTTGATACTTTTTCGAAAATTGAAAAACCATTCACAAAATTCTTCTTACTCTTCTTCCATTGTCTAGCTATGCTTGCAGCAATGCCATTGAAATATAAGGATATAATGTATATACCATCTTTGATGTTTTTTCCACCCTTTAAAACGTCACTTTTCTGAGCAACTTCACACGAGTTTCCAGCGGCATTGATTAGGACTAACATCATTGGAAATTCTCTTCCTGGGATATTTGCTGCCTGAACAAACTCGTTTGCTATCTTTGGAGATCTTGCAAATAGCAGCAATGGCATATAAAGTCCAAACAATCCTGTACATCTTAAATCTGAGATTGGATTTGATGATTGAAATCCAATGATTTCCCAATGTTTCCCGGTCACCTCTGGGATTTCACTCTGGTGTGTTATAGCGAAATACAAGGCATTTAATAGTGCAACATGTGTTTCGTTTTTTGAATCAAAACTCATCTTAGAAAGAGAGTGAATTGTTCTCGCAGCAGAAATTGCTCCTGAATATTTATATTGAGGGAAGAAAGGACATGGAGTTGTGCATAAATCAGCCTCAATAAGGAGATCTGATTCTATTGCGTCAACATATTTTAAAAACGATTCAAATATTTGATTTTTGTAAAAATAAGTCCCTTCTTCATTCATTTTTATGTCACGTTTTTGATTATGTCAGGCTATGTAGAATTTTCAGTATTTGTAATGAATGCAAATATCCATGCCATAATCCCATTTTGCAATCCAAAATTTGAATTAAAGCGAATACAAATTTAGTTATTTCAAGAGCAAAATAGATTTAAATATCATAAACAATAAAGCATTAAGTATCTATAGCATAATATTAACTATCTAACCAAAACTACTCTTAATTGTGAACCAATTTTAATTTAAGGCAGTTTTTAAAGTTATCTCATTGGTGACTATATTCAAAAATATGACAAGTGCATAACCATAACTTGATGAAAAAAGTATACGTCAAATATCACAAATTTGCATAAATCATTCATACAGCTTCTGATATATCACCTTTAACAACTTTTATTGTATATCAATTTGCTAATGCTAAGGAAATAACTAATAATAAGGCTTTGGTGTGTGAAAATTGATTCAACGCAGTAGGAATTTGTTTATGCTCAAACCTTGTTTATGAGTAATTTTTTAAATTACCTCAGAGTGCATTTAAATGCGAAGGTTGTAATTCTTAGAGATTTTTTCAGAATGATACCAAAAAGTGACAATTTAAGATTTTGTTTTTCTTTTTCTCTTTCTGTTGGGCTTTTAGCGGAAAGTTCGGTAGTTACTTTTACAACACCTTATATACTAAAGATGGTTCAGTAAAAGTTTTACCTTATGATTCAGATCTAAAAGATTCATTTTATGAAAGAGATTCTGAGGTGCGTGGGTTATATAAAAGCATTACATTTAAAGATGTAGAATATCCAAACCTCGAAATATCTCAGAAACCACCTTCTTTTAGGAATTATGACGATTTCCTATTTGAATGGGAAAATTACTTCGATGTTGATCCGCCATACATATCGAATTACAACATAGATTCAGCACGACATCACATTTTTGAAATTAATATCATACCAATGCCAAATATTTCAAATTTACGAGTATTTAAAGTCTTTTCTACATGCGATTATATATTTGTACAGCATATTGATGAAATAGTTTCTGAAAACAATACTTCTTTCAAATTAAAGTTCGAAATTGTTAAGTTTTCGCCCGGGCAATATTGTGAATCAATTTTTATCGAAACATCAATGGGAATTATACCATATTCCGTAACATTTAATGTAATAGACCACTCTCCTCTGCATTTTGATACAATTCATATATATCAAACCCAAGAAACTGTTCAATCAATCACATTAAATACACCGGCAACACTTTACCAGTCAGTTTTATTCGATAATACAATATTTGAAAACCATATGGTAAGAATTAATCAATTTCGAGCTTATTTAGAACCCAAAAAATTAAATCTCGGTACTTATCTCACTTTTGTTTACATTTTCATTGAGGATGATTGTTTTATACAGCCAATCTTCCTTCATGTCATTGAAAATCGCATACAAGAAATAAATAAAAATATTTATGTTTCTCACGTTCAAGATTCAGTCATAGAAACAGAAATAGAGGTCTCGTTACTCAATCCTACAAATAATTTCTACAGAATTGGCAAAATTCAGTATTTTGGAGCCCCAGAAACTTCATATTTTTTAGCATTATCGAAAAGTTACCTTCACAAAACAGATCAAACTAAGATTTGCACTCTTACTGTCAGAAGCCAAGATTTTTTCAGCTCTAATGGCTATTTTTTCATAGAAACCGAGTCATACGATTCATATTCGGATTTTGCTGAAGAAAGCAATATTGACAGTGCGCCGAAAGAAATAGTAAAGCTCACTGTAAATGTTTTCACGCGATTAATCCCTTATAAAATCGATATTGTTCGAAATGAAATTTTACAAGTCAGTAAAGAGTCCGTAGGTTCATATTCCATCCGAAATTTACTAAACGTTCCTGTAGTAGTCACGTCAATCTATCTCAGCAACACTTTCCTCATGATCCATGGCTTCAAACCATTTATTTTGGAACCTCACAAAATTTCTGAGGAAATTTTCGTATCGTTGTCAAATACGAAAGAGTATAGTTTGATTCCCACAATGATAAAAGTGATTTCTAACGCTACGATTCAATCATCTGAAGTGAATTTCTTCTCTGAAAAAATTATTTTGCAAAGAATATGGAATATGAACAGAATACAGCATATGGGTGTCGACATGTATGATTACGGAAACGTATACTCATTCATTAAGAAGAATAATACGTTGATTATCGCAAATCCGAATTATCATCCGGTCAAAATCCTCGAAATCACAGTTTCTGAAGGTCTCGATATAGATTATCCAATGAAGTTTGACGGATACACTATTCCACCCCATGCAAAAGGCTTAGAAATTGAATATACTTTAACATTTTTAAATTCATCAGAAATGTGGAATGATGGAAAGATCAGGATCATCTGTGATACATGTATATTAGATGTACCAATCAGATGGTTCTGTAATCGAGGCGTTTTGAACGTATCTTTTACTTTTAATCACGATCTTGTTTTCGGAATGAAATTAGAGGCCGCTCTTGACATATCATCATCCTTCAAGAGAGATTTGTATATAGAAGAAGGCTACGTCGTTTATCCAACGAATGAATCAATTTTTACCAAATCAACAATCCCTGCTCAACAAACCAAGGCTGGAATTGGAAAGTATACAGTTAATTTGAGCACTTCTAATGAGGCACTGAAGCCTTTCTTCGAAGTAATTGATTCAAATTCTTCTTATTACGCACAAACAAGGGCGTGGTCCAACTTTTGGGTACCTCATTACAAATTCCATATCAAGTTTATTATTGTTCTTGAAGATGGAATGTATTACGAGCATTTACTTGAATATGAACTTCATCATACCGAAATTTCCCATCATTCCATAGATTTCGGACCTGTCCACAAAGATGAAGTGTTCGAAAAGAAGTTATATTTCAGTAATATGCTCGCAACTCCCGTAGAATACACATTTCATCCAAATGAACCGAGTAATTTGTTCTCATTAAGGTATCCAAGTTCATTTATTATCCATCCAGGTGAAACTATGGAGTTCCATTGCGTTTTTGAGACGTTTGAAGTCGGAAAAGTAAATTCATTCATTCCGATAACGACAAATGCAACTCCACCATACGCCATTCCTGTTAGTGCCAAGATAGAAGTTCCAAGAGTCCGCTATATGGACAAGAATGACAACATGATTGTAAATCTTCATTTTATTGGCGGTGAAGATAAGCATTTCATGTCATATAGCTGGATAAAATGCATCAAGGTAGTAAGTTTCGCCAATTTCTCAGTAGATTTAAGCGAAATGAGGATAACTCCGAACTCATTTATCTCATATAAGATAAATTCAACAAGATTGAGGCCAAAAGAGTTCGCAAACCTTTGTTTTGACCTTAAACTATGGTTATTTGAAGAAAGCGAGAGCATAGGAATCCAATTTTCCATAATTTCGGGAGATTTCATATATATTTTACCAATTTATTTCAATATCTCCGACCAAGCGAAACTAAACATCAATGAAGCGATCAATGGCACAATGAACATCGTGTCTGTGCTTGGCGTGATGGTTCCTTTGACTTCTATTGTCATCGGACTCATTTGTTATCTCTGGTTCCGAAGAGAAGTCAAATGGAAGGCAAGGAGATTCGATAGAGCGGTGAAGAAGTATTCGATTAATAACTACAGACCAATTGAAGTGCAGAATGACCAGGAATCACTTATTCCTATCAAGACAAAATGGGTTTACAACAGAGCTCCTGTAAATCGCGTTGCATCAATGAGATCTATCAGTACTATGGAGCATTTCTTAGGATAGATATTGTTTTTTGTATATTATTTGTTTGTTATTTTAATATATATTAGTTAGATTTGATTTTTCGTAAAGAATAATTTTTTCAAATATTAAAATTTGTTTCTACTAGAAGATCTAATATAATTATCATGTATATATTTAGAAATTTGTATGTTATCAAAATATATCTCAAAATTTGTTTTACTAAATCTTATACTTTTGATGTTAGGTACTTGTTTTGTCATATGATGATCCTTGTACGAACTTGAAATCCTTTTTAAATCTAAAAAATATGCTTTCATATTCAAAATGATGATTCTTTTTATTGATCTGTTCATTTTTGATTGCCTAAAACTATTATATTTAATGTATCTATAGATGTTTTACTGTTAAATTCACTGTTAACCTTAGCGGGTATTGATATGTTGACTGGTTGGAAGATATGAATTGAAAAATAGAAACTTGGATGAAGGATTTTTTAAAGGCATTCTATAGATGATCTATTGTAGGATTGATACAATCAGATGTCAAGGTTATTAAATCAATTGAATAATTTTATTCTCAGATTACGATACTGATATTGAAAAAATCACTTTCACTTCCATATTTTTTGATCTAAGATAAATTCAAGTCGCTTTAGATCATCAAAAAGTGAATAATTTTTCTTCAGAATTTATTTTATGACGGAAACAGCAGACTTTTATAAAGAGCTGTTTCAAAGTGGTAAAGTGGAAAATAAGAAACGAAGGGCCATATGGAAAGAAGTTCTTGATATTCCTTCGTCGTTTACACCAACAATTGCACCAACAACTGATCATCGTGATTTTAAGCAAGTTGAGAAAGATGTTAACAGAAGCTTCCTTCACTTACAAGATTCGGACTTCAAAACTCGTCGCAGACAACAATTATTAAACGTGATATTATCTGTACTCGAAAGGCATGCTCCTCTTCATTACTGTCAAGGTATACATCATATTGCATCAATAATTCTTACATTTGCACGAGAGCCTCTCGCAATGTTAATTTTTGAAAGATTAGCATTGGGCCCATTGCTACCATTTCTGCAAGAAAATTTAGAAGGATTAGCATCAATGATGAATTTTGTCATGCCTATAATCAAATTGGTCGATCCAGAGCTTTGGCAGCATTTCGATGAAAATGATTTTGACACTTCATATTATACAGCACCATATATTGTTTCATGGTTTGTACCTCAGGCTTCTTCACTTGAAGTTGCGCTAAAATACCTCGATTTTTTCGTAATTTCAAATCCGATTATGCCAGTTTACTTAATTGTCGCTTATACTCTGCATAGGAAATCAGAATTCATGTCTAAGTACGATTACGAAGCTATTTCTCAAGTTTCAGATAACATTACTCATGGAATTGATCCTGATGTCTGTATCAATAGAGCAATTGAAATCTTCAAACAGTTTCCACCTGTTGTCGTACTGAATAATAATCCCAAACTATTCATCTCGAAAAATCTTACACTTTTGAATCCACGCGTTGATTATCCTTTTCCATTCCCTACTTTTCCTAAAGCACAGTTACTTCCACATAATATATATGAAAAGCATCTTTCAGACGAGAAAAGTGATTCCAAACTCATTACAGGAATTCTTTCTGCGTTAACAATTCTTGGAGCAATAGGATTACGAATTCTAGAGCTCTAAATATTACTATATAATTTTGTTTGTAAAAATAAATATAACTCTTCTATCCGGTCTTAAAAAATAGAAATTCAATTTTTATTTTAGGTTTAAAGAAGCTATTGCTGCCTAAGATAAATCTACTTCCATGAATGATAGAATGCTTTTCATAAAACATTCATATATAGCTTCAAAAATATTTTATATAATTTTGAAATTTCGATTTAGAGCCTCATAATAAGCCATACTACTGATGTACTACAGATTGTTAGGTAATTATCAATTTGAATGCTACAATCCTTATGATTCGAAGAATAAATCAAGTATTTCAAATTTTGCGAATAAAAGTGCCAATTTTTGAATTGACCTCATTTTTTATTTTATATTAATTGTCATTTTATGTCAATGCGAAATAGCAATACTACAACCAAAAACCTCAAAATGAAAAAGTGCCAAACAAGACATTCAAAAGATCAAAAATTTAAAATTATATGTCATTTATTCCATACATTTTATATTTTTGATTTATCAAAAAATATTTTCCAAACGATAAATCATTTGAATAAGATGTCTGTCAAAACAAAGGAATTTGGTGCCAAAGAATACTGGGATGAGGAATACCAGAAGCAGAACACAACATTTGAATGGCTTGAAGTATATGATACCTTGAAACCTTTCATAGAAAGGCATATTAAGCGCAACCAGAAAATTTTAATGCCTGGATGCGGTAATTCCACTCTTGGCCCAGATATGTATCAAGATGGATATAAGACTATACATAATTCCGACTTCTCTGAAGTGGTTATTGATCAAATGAAAGAGAGATTTTCTCATCTTGATCAAATGGAATGGTTTGTTGATGATATGCGAAAAATGAACCTTCCTGATAATTCTTATGATACTATTCTCGATAAGGGTGGGCTCGATGCTCTCTACACAATAGATAACGATGGCATTGCTGCTGAAGAAGCTCTCTTCGAATACGCCCGAGTATTGAAACCAGGAGGCAAAGCCTTCATAATTTCATTTGGTCAGCCTGTTGATAGAGAATGCAATTTCGATCGTCCAAATAAGACCTGGAAGTATGACGGATTCGAAATGCTTCCAAGAGAAATTGCTCCAAATACATATCGTCACATCTACGTCTTAACAAAGCCTAGTTAAAATATAAATGTTCTCAAATAAAAGTATAAATATGGTATTGAAACACTATCGAATTATTTAGTTACGATATTAGTGTCGATATGCAGGTGATGTGATGAATATATTAATAAAAATTAACAATTTTGAATTCAAATTTGAAAAGTTGTTCAATAGATAATATATGGTGAGTATTGACAGCATGCTTGTCATATGATAATGATACTCTTGGGTAGAGAAAATAAAGTTTTAAAAAATTGAAAATCGAAAAGTCATTATTTCGAAATGAAAGCAATGTTATTTTATCATTTATAAGTGTTTGTGCTCCAATCTATCCTCAAAATGAAGACCATGAATTAATCAAAGGTGGTAACTGAATTAACCCCCAATAATAAGAAATTCTGAGGTAACGCCTTTACATTTTTATTTATGTCCAAAATCAACTGGGACTATTTAAGAACATATGATAACCCTGAAGACTACGTCAGTGAGCTTTCTAATGCATTCAACCAAATTGGCAATGATTCAGAAACAATTGACCAGTTCTACAGAATTATCATGAAGCATTTCGAAGATACAGTTCCAGAAGACATCGGTATTGCTACACTCAATTCTCTCAAGCGTTTCATCTCATACAAGATCAAGCGCGATGTCTTCGTTCAGAATAAGTACGCAGCAGCTCTTCCTTACAACCAGAAGAACCTTACAGATGATCTTCTTGAAGTTTTATACATCCTCGTCACACGTGCTCCAGAAGCTTTCACACAGGAAGTTGCTGATGGTTTCTCCCGCATGATTGTTCGTCGTCCAAGGAAGGCCCTCCACATTATCTCAATCTACGCCACATACTTCAAAGGCCTCGAGAACGCATGGCCACTTCTCGACGACCTCATCCAAGGTCAACGCCGTTTCTCAGTTGATGAGTGCGCAAAGGAGTACGTTCTCCTTCTTGCCTACCTCGTTACAGAGCACCGTGGCTTCCGTCGTGGCCGCGCTAAAGCTTGCTTCGATTGCGTTGCTCAAAACCTCGAATCCGAAAATGAAGACGTTATCAACGCTACATACAGCGCTCTTGCTTCCATCGTTTCTGTAGAGCAGAACATTATCGTTCCATTCCGCGAAATCCGTGCTCATCTTCGTTTCCCACAATTCGAATCAAAGATCCTCGATTTCTTACTTGTTTGCCCACTCAACTTCGACGGCATGGACAATCCAAAGTTCCTCCAGGCCTTACTCAAGATCGCAGCTCGTGGCGAAGACGAAGCCCAGATTGAGAGACTCAGAAACGAAAATGGAGTTGAATACACAAAGGAAGAATCCCTTGATGTCTCCAACAGAGCCGCTCTCGTCTTAATGAGACTCGCCGAAGACCGCAAAGTTCGAGAAACCCTCATCAACACTCCAAAGTGGCTCAAGGCAGATTTACCAACAACAATCCATACACTCAGACTTTTCCTCGTCATCTTCAAGGATATGCAGTGCCGCGCAGTCCTTGGAAGAAAGCCAGAGTTCATCGACTTCCTTTCAAACCTCAACGAAGTTGGCGATGAGAGTATTCACTCACTTATCTGCACAATCATTCGTCGTATCAACCTCAACGCTGCTCTTGTCAAGGAAATGTCAAAGAATGAATTTATTGCTGCATTCCTCGGCAACGCTGATGAAATTGGCACTGACAACTCTCACTACTCCGCTATTCTCTTTACAGATACACTCTGCAAGATCTGTTTCACAAAGGAATTCATCCCAATGTGCGAAACAGTCTCAAACTTCATCCAAGAGGGAGGTGACAACCTTTCTCCAGCTATCAAACTCGCTACTGACCTCTGCAAACACCAGAGATGCGTAGAAAAGTTCCAGAAACTCAGACTCGCTCCTTACCTCGAACGCAGAATCAGCAAGATGAAGAACAGAGGCCACATCAGAGCTCTCATCAAACTCATCAAGGGCGAAGAAGATATGCCATAAACATTTTTAATTATTTTCGTAAATTTTTCTAAAATTATTTCAAAAATTGGCTAAAAACATAATACAAAAGTCCAGTTGGATCAACATGTTAAGAAACAAATTATATTTTTGCAAATATTCTGCATTATAAAGATATCTATACAAATTTATTTAGTCTCTTATGGTAATGACAATCAAAAAATATCAGAAAGCTACTTGGACAGAAAATTAATACTGTTAACACTATTTCCAAGGAGATCAATTTTCTTTAATTTTTTTATCAATATGATGCTTATAGACATGGGGGTATTATTTAGTTAGTTCCCTATGCATAAATTCTCAAAGAAACACTTTACAATGCATTATTTTATTTTGATCTTTGATGAAAAATGTGTGCATATTGTGAATTGCGGCATTTTAATGAGAAATCATTAATGAATAGCATAATAATGATCTAAATGTTCATTTATTGATCTTTTCTATGCAGCTCCAAAAAAAATTTATGAGTGCGCCAAATCTAGAGATTGGGCAAAAGAAAGTATTAATAGAAAACTTGAAGAACGGCTCAGAATTAGAAGGAATGAGACCCATCATTGATGAAATTAAGAAGAAACTTACAACATTCGTTAATAATTGCGATTCAACTTCAATCTTTTTGTCTGGTCCATCTGGCAGCGGAAAGTCATTCTGTGTAAATCAGGCTATGAAAGAGGCGCTACCAGAAAATATGTGGCGCGTTGTAATCGATTGCAGAATTTTTGATACAGACAAAGCAGCCTGCAAGGAATTTCTTCGTCAAACAAACTCCACTGCTACGGCATCTATTCTTGATGTATTAAGAGAAAAAGGTTCTGGAGTGATTGTTTTTGACCATTTCGATTCATTAAAAATTATCAAACGCCAATTCTTCCTTTATACAATATTTGATTCAATTCATGCAAATACAATTTCAATCTGCTCAATTATTAATACATCTTCTGTTGAACCCCTTTCAAATCTTGAAAAACGTGTTAGATCTCGTTTAACCCCTCAATATATCGACGTTCCAGCTCCAACATTCGATTCGACTAAGGAATTTCTTACTAAAACACTTGTTTTCGATGGTCCAAAGACATCAAACGAAAAATCTTGGAATAAATACGTCAAAAGCTTCTTCGACTCAGACAATCTCGACCAACTTAAGCACTTATTCTCAATATCACCAACACTTCATACAGCACTTGTTTATGGCCAGAAATTTGTACTTTCTGACGATCATAAAACATTAGAAAAGAAATTTATGGATAATTTATCCATTGAAAGGTTCCTTGGTAATCTTTCACAAACAGAGCTTATTATACTCTTCATGGCTGCTTATATGGTTGAAGTTAAAGAAATTCCTGAATATTCTGTAGATACAATTCGCCATGAGTTACATGAGTTATACAGAACACATAACTTCTTATATAGAATCCATAAAGACAACGCAAACCTTGCTTGGGATAAATTAAAATCTTTAGGTTTCATTGTTCCAACAACAAAGGATTCGACAAGATACACGTTTACTTTGTTCGCTGAAGACTTGAAATCAAGTATTTCTTTGATTCCAACTGATTACCAGGTTTGGATCAAAAATTGGTTAACTGTTTAATTTTATTTTCGCATTAAATATATTTTTATTTACTTATTGTAGTCTTAGCTTTTTATATCTTAGCTATTTTAGAAGAGAAATGAAAATATCAAATTATATTTCTTTATTCACTTATTTGCCTGCATATTATGCCATGAAAACTATAGAACTTGTGTTATTGGACTGCCACCAAATGAAACCAAAGCTATAATGCTCTTCAATGCGTAAACGTTTTTGTTACTTATTTAGATAATAAATTATTATAGAAATCTATTGAGTTTTCATTCATCTTATACATTCCCATTCATATTTAGTGTTGCTCCAATTCGATCTCTTCGAATTTTAGTTTTGAAATTCATCATTTCAGGAACATTATTTTTAACTGTCTATTCAATCAATGTATGTTTAACAGAATTAATATGTAATGACACCCATATTCACTAAACTTCACATGGCATCATAAGGAATTCAATTTTTTTTGTCAAAAAAGTGACACAACCAAAAAATTTAAAAGGGAATGTCAAGTTCAGGGCAACAAAAAGAAAATCTATGTGATTTTGGCGATATTAAGCCAATAGAAGTATTCGAATTCCCTAATCAAGCTTCCAAAATTATTTGGGACATCAATTCCAATAATATTTCACAAATCTCTTCTCAAATTATAGAATTCATTACAAATAACAAAATATCTATCAAAATGTCAATATGCTTGATTGATTTTTTTTCACAAATTCGTGTTAAAGATATTAAATTATTTACAGAACTTTATCTCAATATATCAAACAAATTTTCATGCATCTATAAACCGAAGAATGAGAAATTAGCAACATTATTGCATTACAAATGTCTCAAATTTGAAAACTTCGAACAAAAAATGAAAGAAGAAGAAATTCTCAATTTATATCCAGCAGAATCTCCTTTATATTATATTGCATGGGATAAAGTTGATGATCTTAAATCCAAATTCCCAGAATTTGATATTAATCAGACAATCAATAATGAAATTACCTCACTTGATTGTGCAATTAAATACGGATCAGAATCATGTTTCAATCACTTGAAAAAATCAGGAGCCAATTACACAAATAACTCCGAAAAATATGCTGTTCAAGGTGGAAATCAAAACATTTTTAAGCAAATGATAGAAGAAGGTAAAACTTTTGATAAAATGATTAATACAGCATTGGATTATCATAATTTTGAAATTGCTGGATACCTTAAATCAAAATTTGGACAATTTCCAAATTCAGTAACAGGAAGCATGAATTTTGGTAACTTTAACATTGTTTCTTATTTACTTTCTAATGGAGCAGATATCAACAAGATTGAAATTCTTTTTATTTTCACATTTACCATTGTTTTATGGGATTCTCTTTTGTTTTCATATTTGTCAAGGTTTTATAGAATTCTCTATATATAAATGAATGTCCTCTTAGTATTGCAATCAAACAGGATTCAATTGAAATTGTCAAATTCCTAGTTGAACATGGTGCTGATATTAATAAAGAATTTATTCTCTTTCTTTTCAGATTTATCATTGTTTAATAGAATTTTCTTTCTTTTCATATTTTATATTGTTTAATAAGATTCTTTTTCATTTCATATTTATCATTGTTTAAACACATTCTTATTCTTTCCATATTCATTATTGTTTTATAGAATTTTCTTTCTTTTCATGTTCATCATTGATTTATATGATTTTCTTGTATTTAATGTTTATCATTGTTTTATATAATCCTATTACTTGTCACATCTATTATTGTTTAATGAAATTCTGTTGATATTAATGATTCCCCTCTTAGTATTGCAATCAGAGAGGATTCGGTCGAATTTGCCAAATTCCTAATTGAACATGGCGCTAATGTTAACGTGAAACTTATTTTCTTTCTTTCCATATTTATCATTATTTAGTATGATTCTCTTGTATTTAATATTTATCATTATATTATAGAATTCTCTTTCCTTTCACATTTGCTATTGTTTGAGGAAATTCTATCGAAATTAATGAAAGCCCTCTTATTATTGCAATCAAAATGCATTCAATCGAAATTGCCAAAGCCTTATGTGAACATGGTGCTGATGTTAACATAGTCCTTATTCTCTTTCCTTTAATATTTCTCATTGTTTTATGGAATTCTCTTAGTTTTCATGTTTATCATTACTCTATAGCATTATCTTTGTTTTCATGTTTATCATTGTCTTCTTTGATTCTTTTTCATTTCATATTTATCACTGTTTTATCAAATTCTCTTTGTTTTCATATTTATAGTTGTTTCACGGCACTCTACTTCTTTTCATATTTATCATTGTTTCATGGCATTCTTCTTCTTTTCATCTTTATCATTGTTTTATAAAATTTTATATCTTTTAATCTTTATTATTGTTTTATAGAATTCTCTTAGTTTTCACATTTACCACCATTTTACCCAATTCTCATTCTTTTCATATTTATCGTTGCTTTATTTCATTCTTTCAGTTTTTATAAATGTCCTCTTAGTATTGCAATCTTAGCTCATTCAATTGAAATTGTCAAATTCTTAGTTGAACATGGGGCTGATGTTAACATGAAAATTATTATATTTCTTATTCATATTTATCATTATATTATTGGATTCTCTTTGTTTTCATATTTCTCATTGTTTTTTACAGTTCCCTTGTGTTTAATATTTATCATTGTTTTGTGATTTTCTCTTTCTTTTCATATTACTCATTGTTTTACTACATTCCACTTCTTTTTATATTTATTATTATTTAATGAAATTCTCTTTCTTTTCATATTTACCATTGTTTTATGATATTCTACTTCTTTTCATATTTATCATTATTTTTTGACATTCTCTTTGTTTTCATATTTATCAAGGCTTTATGATATTTTCTTTCTTTTCATATTTACCATTGTGATATTATATTTTCTTTCTTTTCATATTTATCATTATTTTATAGAATTCTATTTCTTTTCATATCTATTATTTGTTTATGACATTCTATTTATTTTCATATTTATAATTGGTTTATGTAATTCTATTTATTTTCATATTTATAATTGGTTTATATAATTCTCTTGTATTTAACATTTTTCATTGTTTTATAACATTAACTTTCTTTTCATATTTATCTTTGTTTTATGACATTAACTTTCTTTTCATATTTATCTTTGTTTTATGACATTAACTTTCTTTTCATATTTATCATTGTTTTATGAAATTCTTATTCTTTTTACATTTATCGTTGTTTTATTACATTCTCATTCTTTTCATGTTTATCATAGTTTTATGACATTTTCCTTCTTTTCATATTTACTATTATTTAATGAAATTATCTTTCTTTTCATATTTACCATTGTTTTTTGATGTTCTATTTCTTTTCATATTTATTATTAAGTAATGGCATTCTCATTCTTATCATATTTAATATTGTTTTATAACATACTCTTCCTTTTCATATTTATCATTGTTTTATTACATTCTATTTCTTTTCATATTTATTATTATCTAATGAAATTCTTTTGTTTTTCATGTTTATCATTGTTTCATCCAATTATCATTCTTTTTATATTTCTCATTGTTTAATGAAGTTCTCTTCCTTTTCACATTTTTTATCATTTTATAGATTTCTCTTTCTTTTAATGTTTATCATTGTTTTATCCAATTCTCATTCTTTTTATATTTATCATTGTTTAATGAAGTTCTCATTCTTTTCATGTTTATCATAGTTATATCGCATTCTCTTTCTTTTCATATTTATTATTATTTAATAAAATTCTCTTTCTTTTCATATTTACCAATGTTTTTTGATATTCTATTTCTTTTCATATTTGTTATTAAGTAATGGCATTCTCATTCTTATCATATTTATTATTGTTTTATAGCATCCTCTTTCTTTTCATATTTGTCATTGTTTGATTACATTCTCATTCTTTTTATATTTATCATTGTTTAATACAATTCACTTGTATTTCACATTCATCATTGTTTTATAAATTTCTTTTTCTTTTCAAACTCATCATTGTTTTATTACATTCATTTTTATTCCATCTTTATCATTGTTTTATAGAGTTCTCTTTCTTTTCAAATCTATCATTATTTAATCTAATTTTCTTTATCTTCATACCCTCAATTTTTAACTTTTGCAACTCCAAAAACCAGGTGTTTTTCCAGAACTACCATCTAGGATGAGTCCTAGGAGCTATAATTCTAGGGTTAGATGATACCAACTTAGTACTTTTATTTGTATATGTTTTAGTGGAATTTGGTGAGGGGTCATGAAATTCGTATCTAATTTGCTATCATCTAAGCTGGTAAAAGTTAGAGAAAGCTATTTACTGGTTGTATATTACAAATATACCTTGTAATAGAAAATATAAGTGTTTGTGATTTAAATTCGCTCAATTAGCTCGAAAATTTGTTTTATATCCATGACAAACTAACACAATCCTATTTATGTGATTGCCAATCTGTTCCCAAAATATATCAGCATGAATATATATATATTGATACTATTTGCAATTTCATCATTAAATAGTACTTTTTTTTATTTTTAATTTAGAAATAGTATATTTATATGATAGCGACACAAGATTTTAATTAAAAAATATATGTTATCGATCATCACACTCAAATTGAATTTCAAAAATTTTAGAATTTTTCAATTTCAATATTGAAAATATATTTCTTATATCATAGCGATTCATGTTATAATAATATGGAGAAAAATATTGTTTTAAATCTAAAATTTAAAATGAATGATTGGGCATTACATTAATCCAATTTATTGTTTATTTGTTAATCTAGTGGAAACAATTAATATTTTGGAGAAACAAAAATTTGAAATTTGAAATTTTGAAAAAAATGCATGAATCGGTAATTAAACATTGATTTATTAATTTATTAGCCATGCTTTTGATGTTGGTCTTATTCTTAAGCCGATTTAAAGAATTAATTTTTCCAAATCGTGTTTGACATTAACACATATAGATATATCAGGAAAAAAGGTATCACTTATCAAGTTATTGGTTTTTATGTATCTCCTAACTTTGCCTCGTTCTGAATACAATTCTAGTTAACGAATTTTAAATAACTATATGAAGAATACATCATTTTGGTTTTATTATTATTAAAATGATATATATTAGCTATGTATATGCTTGTAAGAATATTATTCCGTGAATTGGAAACAGAAAAAATAAATTTAGACAGAAAATGCATATCTTTAAAAAATAATATGAAATTTAGCTTTGATATTATTATCCGATAAAATATGCATGATAATTACTCCGCAAATACAATTTAGGAAGCAAGTTGTGACGGTTTGGGCTGTTTTCAATGGCCCACAAGGAAGGAAGTATCGTTTTATCAGGCAACAAGAGGTCTTGAAATGAGTAAAGGACTGATCACCCTTGAAAGGTTCAAACTTGCTTGCGCGCCGCAGTCTTAAAAATGATATGTTTCACTTCTGGTCGAAAATTTCAACCTCTATGACAGTTGTTGGATGAACAATTGTGTAGCGGGATGAAATCTGAGTGCGGCCTGGGGCTGCAGCATCAATCTTCCCGGCATCTTTACCGCAATCATCTCTTAGATTGCACACAAAGTTGCGAACGAGCAGCTTTCTATGCGGTAAAGATGCCGGTAAAAGAGAGCCGTAGTGATTCTCTGCTGCAGCGTCAATCTTCCCGGCATCTTTACCGCAATCATCTCTTAGATTGCACACAAAGTTGCGAACGAGCAGTTTTCTATGCGGTAAAGATGCCGGAAAGAGAGAGTCGATGTGAGGTTCTTTTCGAGGGCTCCTCGAATGAGACACTGTTCCGCATTCATAACTTGAATGCGGAAGTTTGACCGACAAGAGTGTATTTTGCACTCCTGTCGGTCGCAGTGTCTCATTCTGGGAGACATTGCCTCTGCATGTCTCCCAGAATGAGACAATCTTCTGCACTCAGAATGTGATTGCAAAACTTTGACCGACAAGAGTGTATTTTGCACTCCTGTCGGTCGCAGTGTCTCATTCTGGGAGACATTGCCTCTGCATGTCTCCCAGAATGGAACAATGTTCCGCATTCATAACTTGAACGCGGAAGTTTGACCGACAAGAGTGTATTGTGCACTCCTGTCGGTCGCAGTGTCTCATTCTGGGAGACATTTCCTCTGCATATCTCCCAGAATGGAACAATGTTCCGCATTCATAACTTGAACGCGGAAGTTTGACCGACAAGAGTGCATTATCCAATCTTTTTTGTCATATACCTCAACCCACAAAGACAAAACCTTACATAAAATAGGTAAACTTTGGTTTTCACTTAATAATGTTTATTTTTAATTTTTTGTTCTTTATATAACTTTTTCTTCTACTAAACTATTTTACAGACTCTACTGAGCTATCCTCACATATATACCTGTGACAATAACACATATATACTCCCTTCATATTCTGATCTCATGACATATTACAGCACAAACTATAATTATACAACATACCTCATAAAGTCTGATTTTACCCCTATCTAAGCGTTCAAAACCTATTTTCCTTAAAATTTCTCTTCAAGTTCATACTGAAACAACATCTTTTTTTGAAAATACAATTTTTTCAAAAAATGTATGAATTCAAAAGTGCATACTATATCTAGTCATTACCCAACATTAATTTTGTATTTTAGTTTTTAAGATATTAATTTTATTATACGTCTTATTCATCGGCATCTGCTGAACCACATGACTCCAAACATGATTCGTTAAACTCATTTCGACATATTGGGTATTTATTATTGTTTTATAGAATTTTTTGACTTTTCATATTTATCATTGTATTATTGCATCCACTTTCTTTTCATGTTTATCATTGTTTTATTAAATTCTTTCAATATTAATGAAAGCTCCCTTACTATTGCAATCAAAGAGGATTCGTTGGAAATTGTCAAATTCTTAGTTGAACATGGCGCTAATGTTAACATGTTATATATTCTCTTTCTTTTCATATTTATCATTGTGTTATAGAATTTTCTTTCTTTTCATATTCATCATTGTTTTCTTATATTCTCTTTCTTCTCATATTTGTAATTGTTTAATAAAATTCTTTTCCCTTTCAAATTTATCATTGTCTAATCACATTATCTTTCTTTTCATATTTATTATTGTTTTATAGAATTTTCTTTCTTTTCATATTCATCATTGTTTAATATAATTCTCTTGTAGATAATATTTATCACAATGTTATGAAATTCTCTTTCTTTTCATGTTTTTCATTGTTTAATAAAATTCTTTTTCTTTTCATATTTATCATTATTTTATTACATTCTCTTACTTTTCATATTCATAGTTGTTTTATGACATTCTATTTCTTTTCACATTGAGCGTTGTTTTATGGCATTCTCTTTCTTTTCATATTTTTCATTGTTTAATAAAATTCTTTATCTTTTCATATTTTTCATTGCTTTATAACAATTTCCTTTTATTCATTTCCATCATTGTTTTGTTATATTCTCTTTCTTTTCATATTGATCATTGTTTTATACCATTCTAATTCTTTTCACATCTATCATTGTTTCATCGCATTTTCTTTCTATTCATATTTATCATTGTTTTATACCATTCTATTTCTTTTAATATTGATTATTATTTTATTACATTCTCGTTCCTTTCATATTAATCATTGTTTTATCTCATTCTACTTCCTTTCATATTTATTATTGTTTTATAGATTTCTCTTTCTTTTCATATTCATCGATGTTTTATGCAATTCTAATTCTTTTCATATTTGTTATTGTTTTATTACATTCTCATTCTTTTCATATCCATCATTTTTTAATGAAATTCTCTTTCTTCTCATATATATCATTGTTTTATGACATTCTCATTTTTTCCATATTTATAATTCTTTAATGAAATTCTCTCGATATTAATGAATGCCCTCTTAGTGTTGCATTCCTACCCAATTCATACAATATTCTCAAATTCCTTCTTGAGCATGGTGCTAAGAATTTCAAATAATTCCTAATAGCGAGATTTTGTATTGTATAAAGAATAAAAATTCATAATACTAACGTACTCAATATTTCTGGGAGTCATTAATCGTCTTCCAACATATTTCAAAAATATAGCTTTAATTTCTGACAACTAGATCAAATCAAAATTGAAAATTAACCTTAAAGGGTAAAATTGAAGAAACATTTCATAGGGACGTACCTGAATTGAATTTGAAATAATCGTTTTTTGGCGTTTTTTCTAGTCGGGGGCTAAGCTCAATAGTACTCTATTCTGTGTTTTAGAAAGTAGATCTTTAATTCGAAATTCTGCCAACAGAAGTGAAACATCATTGAGAAAAAGTGATCCCCTAAGGGTGTGTGTACCACTTTCTGACGTGCTTGCATAACATTATTAATAACTTTTTCCCGAACATAATTATTAACTTTGAGAGAATGTCAGAAAGTGGTAAATGCACCCTTCAAAACGTTCATTTTTTATGTCAACCTTGTTTTTCAAATCAAAGGAAGATTTTTGAATAAAAAAATACTCATAAAGTAAGGTCGTCAAAAAAGTGCGGAAATTTAAAAACCGCAGTTTGAGTACCCTCTGATAGTCTGTTCGTCAGAAAGTATACATTTGTAAACTTTCTGACACTAAAAAAATTTCAAAGTTTTTAACAATGTCAAATAGTATGCATCGGGCCCTCACTTTTCCTCTCACATGGCGGTTTTTTTAAGGCTGTACTCACGCCCATCTGACTTTAATTCAAATTTTGGCAACTGGCGTGAAGCGCCATTGAAAATTAACCTTAAATATCTGAATTGAAGGCTGTGTCATAGGGGCGTAAGTGCACCCTTAAAAACGCTCAAAGTTTTTGACAATGTCAAATAGTAGTCCCTCAATTTTCCTCTCAACCCAACCTTATACAAAAAAAACCTTTGTATCCCAAATCAAAAAGATGATTTTGAATAAAAAAATATTACTAAAGTATATAATGATCTACAAATAATTTATTCATTCTTAGTATTAGCAACCATGACGCGGAGGAGCTCCAAATCGTTGGGGCCCAATTTAACAATCTCCTCGTACATGTTTGCGAGTTTCCTGTGTCTCTCTATTCTCCGCTTGAGCTCCTTGATCATTCTCTGTGCCATGATTAAGTTGTGGCGCTTAATTGTCCTCTCCATCTCTGCTCCCTCGAGTCTCGTCATGTATCTGAGCGCCATTACGTCCTTCTTTCCGTTCTTGACGAAATACGCGGACACTGACAGGATTCCGTCATCGCCAACAGTGATATTCATGGTGAACTTGGAGTCTGGGATCTCTGGAATGTCGTCAAGCATGAATCTGCCAATTGGATAATTATTTCTCACGTCATCGTTGTCTCCCTGGAAGAACTGGATGCAGGCACGTGGTGTAGGGTTCTTAACGACAAATTCGAACGATCTCTCTTGTGGTAACGGCGAATTTCTCTCGATCAACATTTTGATATTTTGTCTGTTCTCTAAGAAACCAACTGAGTAAGGTAGAACGTCGTGGATTGCGAGTTGTTTTGTGGTCATGAGGTCGTGGCAGACCATGCAAGCGCCTAATGCGATACATCCAGCAGTATCAACGAAAGACATAGGAGATATTCTACCTCCGAAGTAGTGGATGACATCGTTGCAGACCCATGGTGTCTTTGACTGTCCGCAAATGAGGATATGGTTGATATCGCGTTTTGTAAGATTTGCCTCTTCAATGGCTAGGTCTATCTGGTCGGCGATTGTGCAGAAAATGTTGTCGGCGAGGAGGTTCTTCAGATCTTCATGGGTAAGCTTCTCATTCAAAGTAATTCCGTTGAAATAATCTGGGATGTTAATTGTGACTTCCGAACGATCGGATAAGAGTATTTTTGCATTCTCGCATGCTTACCTGAGGAGAGCTAGTGATCTGGGGCTCTTGGATGGATCTAAATCTGGATGTTGTTCAGTAAAGCGATCCATCATTTCTTCCATGATGAATCTGTCGATTTCTGAGCCACCAAGGCTGCTGTCGCCGGCAATTGACTTGACTGTGAATGACTTCTTATTTTCAACTTCAATTACGCAGATATCGAGAGTAGATGCGCCAAAATAGCAGACAAGTATCTTCCCGTTCTGGAAAGGAACTTGGTGAAGTGCGTAGACTGTTGCAGCAACTGGTTCTGTGATGACTTTTAATACGTTGAAGCCAGAAATTTCAGCCACCCGTTTCATGGCTGCCCTCTGAGAGCTTGTCGATTTTGCGGGTACTGTAATAACGCAAGATTTTTCTTTTCCTGCGCGTGAAGTAACCATATTATTTAATTCGCCAAAAATAAAGCTCATCATTTCTTCTGGGCTATACATTTCGACCTTGCCATTCTGTGTGATTTCTACGATTGGCCAGCCATCGGAATCATATGATATTTTGAACGGGCAATTTCTAAATAATTTTTCAATTTCATAATAGCGTCTGCCAAGCATTGGCTTGATCCCATAAATGGCATTTTCTGGCTTATCAGCATAAACCTTTCTTGCCTCTTCTCCTATGAGGATTGAATCATCAGTAAAAGAAACAAGCGTTGGAGTAGTAGATTTTCCGGTCTGATCGTTCAATAACAACTCAAAAGACGGAATTTCATTTGGTCCACTTGTATTGTATGCGATACGTGAATTATTTGTGCCGAGATCTATTCCAATCGCGGTCATTCAAAAATTAAAGACTTAAAAAACCGCTAAAATTTGAAAGTGAGAATATTGCTGATTTTGATGTTGTCTTGATATGAACACTTATGAATTGAAAGGTATTTTTCAAATTTCAGAACCGCTTTAAAGGGATTATTCAAATCAATAAATCAATTATTAGTTGATAATCTATTATACAATAAGAATTAATTTTGAATATAAAATTTGGAAATCAATGGAACAACTGTAATTTAATCATTCGTGAATTAATTAAGGATAAACTGTAATAAAAAAATTCAAAAATAAACGGTTCGACATTAAAATATTGAATGGTATTCAAAAAAATCATGGTATAAAATTGAAGATTGTATGACTTCAATAAGTTGCGGAATTTCTCTTTATTGTAAAAACTCCCAAAAAAAATTTTTGGTTATTGTTTGCGATTATTAATCTTAATATCTGAATTTCGTTGCCTAAAGTAACACCGATCCATTAATTTTGAGATAAGAAGCAACGCTACAAGAAATGAAATTTATCGGCTTTGTGAGAATATGAGATGAATTCAAATAGAAAGATTAATAATCATGTCTATTATCGATTTCAACAAAAATAAACAAATGAAATCCACTTTTTTGAGAGTTTATCTGTCAGAATCATAAAATCATTATTCAAATTATGTTGATCCAATAAACAAGGTGAAATAAAACTCATCTATCGATTTAACATTTTAAAAAACCAAGAATTTGTTTCAATTTTGATCAAAATTTTTTCCAAATTCACAAAAATAAAGTAAATTCCAACATTTTTTTTATTCGTTAATATGGAAACCCCATTTTTTTTGAAAATTAAATCGATACTAACATGTTTGAAACATGATGGACACACTAATTGTTAAAGTTCATCATGAAATTTGATTTATCAATAAGATGGAATGCATATATTCCAATTTTATCTTATGCATTAACCATACAGCAGATATGCCTAATGATATATGTTACATGTTTAATCAAGAACATACTTTGCATTCATTTTCAATCCGAACAAAAACAATCTTTCGCATGAAACTTTCTCCGGGCTAATAAATCATATCATCTCAGCATAATATGATGTTTTATTTGCTTCTTATTTTCTGAAATTTTGACACTTACAAATTCAAGACTTTCAAGTTTTCACTCAAGGATTTAACGATGATGGCGTTGAAACTCCAACATCAGCAGCAATAAAGCAAATGGATTCTGAAATTCAGAAAGTTTTAGCTGAATCAACTCAGTTCCTAAAAGAAAAATTCAGAACTTACGTAATGTCAAGGATGTATTCTTCTATTATCACCATGCGTGATGAGAGTTTTGAACCATGGCAGCCATTCTATGCTCTTTTACCAATTATTATAGCAAATCAAGAAAATCAGATAGATTTAGAAAAATTTATTAAAAATACAATTAAATTGTTGAAAAATCGCGAAAGTGTTTACTGTGGATGGGGTCCATCTAACTATGAAGGCCCCGAGATGGTTCCTTTATACGGAAATTTAATTTTATTAGGATTACTCGGTACAGAAGAAGCATACGAACTTGCCGATCGAAAGAAATTCTATCAGTACATCATGTCATGCAAAAATCCAGATGGTTCATTTTCAAGTTCACCAGGTTCTTCTACTGATCTTAGAACTACATTTTCGGCATTATTTGTCGCATGGATTCTTAATATTATTACACCAGAATTATCCGCAGGCCTTGTTGACCTTGTAAAAAGTTGTCAAACGTATGAAGGCGGATTTTCACCAATGCCAAACGCAGAAACACACGGAGGTTATACATACTGTGCTGTAGGAATCCTATACATCCTCAACAAGCTAAATGAAATCAATATTAATAAAGTTATAAGATTTATTGCTGATCGTCAAGATTCTTTCTCTGGCGGCTTTAATGGTCGTACAGGAAAACTTGTTGACTCGTGCTACTGTTGGTGGGTGGGATCACCTGCTCGAACTCTTGCGAATTATTTAGATATCGGACCATTTTGGGACGATAAAGCAATTTCTCAATTTTTATTACGCATAGTTCAAGGTAAATACGGAGGATTTTGCGACCATCCTCCTGATTTTGCTGATAGTTTCCATACACTTTTTGGATCCGCTGGTTTAGCTGTTGTTGGTAATTTAGAACCCGATTGTTTAAGTGGGGTTCCTACGACAGAAACTATTTCCTCAATTCCTATTGAAAAATTCGAAAAAATCAAGAAGTACTTTGAATCTAAACCTTTTACTCCTTAAACAGTTTAAAATGATATAAATGTTTATTATTTTTTTTGATAATACTACTTGCATCCTATCTTATTCTGCAATCATAATCGTATTGAACGTTTTCGGAATCGGACCAATCACTTTAGATCAATGTTCGGGATTATAGATAGCGAAAATATCATCAATTATGCATGAGTATATTATACGCAAAATAACAATGATTGGAATCGTTCGCTCATTTTTTAACCATTCAAGAAGAATAAGATTTTATTAATACTGTTCAAAATCCATGCAAATTCGTTGAAGGGTAACATTATTTATGAATAGAATCAGGAAGAGAGTGGTTCGTTAGAAATCATACAGAAAATAAAATTGAAATCTGACAATAAACAATACTTTTTAGATATCCATATATCTATCAAAAGAACAAATTTTTGAGGGAAGAAAAAATGAAAAGTTTCGTGAAGTTTATTTTTATAATCAAAAGTTGCAATTGTAATAAACAGAAATTCATCAAAAGTGACAGCTCTCAATTTTTTGACATTTGTAAATTCTAAATTGAATGAGAAAAATGAAATAATACTAAGCATAATACAATATTCTAGATTTAATTATAATTAGGAAAAAGTTAGTTTTGAGAGTACTTTTCATAGGCATATAGAATGAAATCTTCTGAAAAATAATATCACATAAACTCATATTATTTTCTAATATATAACTATTTTATATAAAAATCAAATTCAATGATCTTAAAAGCGAAGGATAAACCTCAAAATTTACGAATATAATGAGTGGGAATATAATGCTTATCTATCATAAAACCATATGAAATATCAATTTTATTTTTCATATTCAAATGGACTGAGTGTTAACATTTAACATTTTTTGCTAATTGTCGTCAAAAATTAGGCGTAAAGCAAAAATTGATATTTCATATGGTTTTATGATAGATAAGCATTATATTCCCACTCATTATATTCGTAAATTTTGAGGTTTATCCTTCGCTTTTAAGATCATTGAATTTGATTTTTATATAAAATAGTTATATATTAGAAAATAATATGAGTTTATGTGATATTATTTTTCAGAAGATTTTGTGTTCTTCTTCAAAATTTTATTTTTTTATTAAAAAGAATCTTTACAAAATATACATTTACTTTAATTAATATTTAAAAACGTGCTCTATCAAAAGTTCCAAAAATTCAATATTTTAGCTTTTCTGAGGTGTCACTTTTGATGAATTTCTGTTTACAACACAATATTCTTTAAATCTATTTAATTATATCTTACGATCAATTGGACTTTCTTTAAAATTGAAATTCATTAAAACATTTTATAAGGCAACAAATAATAGGAGTAGGGGTAATTTTAGCTAAAAGTGACACGCCTGTAAAAAGTGACACACCCATGAAGGGTGTGATTACCGATCGGTAATTTCGACAGTTTAGAATTTAAATTTTTTTATGGAACTGTTGCGAGTTTCATAAAGAATTTAAGGAATATAAGCAAAGATTTGAATCAAAATCTTCGAACTAAGCCGATCGCTTCGCTCGCGGCTTTCTTTATTATTTTAAATTTGCATATTTCCATCAAAAGTTCATAAGGTAAAAAATTTCGTTTATTTTTACTAAGAAAAAAAAAGGTTTTTGATAATAAATTTATTTTATTTCGAAAAAGTAGCAATAATCGTAAAAGGGTATTGATAGGCTTGCTAAAGTAACTAATTTTAGCTGTCAAATACTTTTGTATTTTGAAGTAAATTAGTATAAATTTGTTTTTACTTTTATTTCGAAAAAGTAACAATAATCGTAAAAGGGTATTGATAGGCTTGCTAAAGTAACTAATTTTAGCTGTCAAATACTTTTGTATTTTGAAGTAAATTAGTATAAATTTGTTTTTACTTTTATTTCGAAAAAGTAACAATAATCGTAAAAGGGTATTGATAGGCTTGCTAAAGTAACTAATTTTAGCTGTCAAATACTTTTGTATTTTGAAGTAAATTAGTATAAATTTGATATTATTTTAACTCCCTTTGAAAACCTCAATTTTCCATACAAAGGGAACGGGAATAGCATCCAATATTCCCTGAGAATGGTTGCGCATTCTCAGTTCCCTCTATATTTCGAACGAAGCTCTCATCGGTCTTTTTTTTTAATACTAAACGTTTTTTTTCCCTGTCACTTTTAGCTAAAATTTGGGTTTGCCCAAATAATAGTAAATGAAAATACCGAACTTTTATGTTTGAAACCGAATCACATTGAAATAAATTGTTAAAAACTGGGGTAGAAGAAAATTTGAAATTATATATCATAGCATAGAAAAATAAAATTGCAGAAAACAATCGAAGGAGAAATTGTGTGATCTGGCGAACGGTTTAATTGAATATTTTGAATTCGCGTTCAATAATTTGAGTGTCAAATGTTAAACCGATGAAAGGTTTCCAACCAAACAACACCCAAATTAATTCGGGGAAAAGTTTCGTTACCCCACAGATCAATGGGATATCCATGCAATGTCTTTCGAAGAAGATTACGGGACAACGCCATAAATTCACCAGAGCAGAAGATGAATTACTCAAGTCGCTTGTTCAAGTCTATGGAGAGACCAAATGGGCCTTAATTTCGGAGAAAATGCAAACAAGAAGTCCTAGACAGTGCCGTGAGCGCTATAAAAACTACCTCTCTCCCAAGATCCAAAATTCTCCATGGACTCCTGAAGAAGAGAATCTCCTGATTCAAAAATATCAGCAATTAGGTCCGAAATGGTCCATAATTTCTGTTTTCTTTGCTCCACGTTCAGATGTAAATGTGAAAAATCATTGGGCTGTGATGATGAACCGAAATCAGAGAGAAAAGAATTTAGCTCAGAACACAGAAATGAGTAGTCAGTATTCTTCCCCGACATGCAACTCTCCTGATCCAGAACCGGTCCGAAGGAAGCCAATTCCTTTACCAATGATCAATTCTATTAGAAAAGAACTCGATGATCCATTCTTTGATGCCGATTATCACATTCTTGATGATGATTGCGATCTTGAATTTCAATTTAATTATAATTTATAACTTACAGGTCTTTAACTTGTTTGAAACTATTACGTTGTTGATAAGTAAAACTATTGTTTAATTAATTCTCTCAACTTACAATCGATTATTTTATGCCAACTATTGTTATCACAATATTTCAAAATTTCAAACATAATCTAAACACATTATCGTAAGACCTAATATTATCATCACCGTATTGCTATTTATCCATGCAAATAAATTCGATTTTTTGAGTCATACAGTGATATTAACGATTACATAGAATGAACACAACTGAGACATCCTTTCAAAAAATATTAACAGTACTATAGTATTTATTTGTACAAATGAGAAATCAGAAACAATCAACAAATCAGAATACTGTTGCTAATTATTAGAAACATAGAAATCCTCATATAGTGATAAATACGATCACAAGAAACAATACAAGAACAAATTACAAATTATTTTTCTAATTGTTCTGAAAAACAATAACAAGTCAATAACAAATCTATATAACATGGCTTAGTGATTACAAATAGAATAAATTTTCAATGTAACTCATTGAGCTGATTCCATTCGTTGAAGATTTCTTTGTTTTGAGTAGGATGAAAGTCTTTCATTAAGTTCCCTAAAAATCATCTCGTCGCTGACACCAAATTCTTCAAGAGCTTGCGAATAAAGAACAAATGCATGCGTGAGCCTATTTATCTGGAATTTTTCAAATCTTTCGACCTGATCAATCAAGTAAAGAGTTTCTTCTTTAAGTTGTTCTTTAAATTTAATTAATTCTTCTTTTAATTTGGGGCCATCAAGTGTAGCCTTCTTATTTTCATAGTCGTTTCGTAGTTTTGAATGTTTTTTGTACTTTTCGTCATTAATTTTAGTTAAATTATCAATAACACGTTGTCGTTCATAAATATCACGAATATCTTCAGCGCATCTAACCATTTTTGTTTGATAAACTTTGATAGCATCAATAGATCTGTCATAAACGTTCGTAATTGATTCTGCATTTGGTAGTTCATCTGGAATACGAATGTCAACTAAGTCTAAAAATTTGATTGATAATGAGTTCATCATCATTGTCTTATTATCTAATGCATTACATGCTTGCATCATACTTTTATACACTTTTTGAAGAGGATGTTTGTATAATAAGGATGGCTGCATTTAAAAAAAGTGTTTAAAATTAAATAGATACATTGAAAACAGCATTCATATGTGTTAGTTAATGGAAAAACATGATTTATTTAAAACAAATGTCTGTCAAAATTTCAAAAAATTTCAATTTTTTTTATTTCAATAAACATATATAAAATATAGCGTCACATATAAGTGTCTGAACAATAGTGATAAGATCAAGGCTTGGGGATATCCAAATAATTGGTTGGAATCTCAAATAATCGATGGCTTGGCTTATGAGTAATGACTGTTGTATTATCATTAACACAATGTACAATACAGTCATCGCCAGTCTTTAAAAGTATAGCATCCTGGTAATCATTGAGTAATTTCACAACTTTATCATAGAAACCAGTATCATATAGCCTATCGTAATCAGTATAGTCAGAAACACTAAATTCGAACATATGTGGAGTGAAAAATACCTTTGGCAATTCAACTTCTTCTAAATTAGAAATAAAAGTTGAAAGATAGTCCTTATCGAGGTTGTCTTGAAACTCTTCAATTACTAACTGCATTTCATTAGCCATGGTAGTTAACTGTACTGGAATTGTTTCAATTTGTTTGAATAATTTCAAAATATACTGTTGGATTTGGGTTTCTTTTTCAATATGTACCTGTTCCCATTTAGATAGAAGATACTCCATTTCTATGTTGTAGCGTTGTGTTTCTTCGTTCAAAGTTATCGTAATTTCTGATAAAGAATGTTGAAGTTTTGCGAATTCTTCCTTAAGATTGGAATACTGTTCTTTGAGTTCTGGTGTTGAGTTATCTCCCATTCTTGAATGTAGCTCCTCTATTTGTTCGCATAATTTCAAATAGGATTCTTGCATTGAATTGCACGTATTTGCAACTGACACATATAAGAAATTGTATTGCTTATATGTGTCTTCGATTTCTTTTCCGTCTGCTTCGAATTTATTTTTAATTGAGGAATAATATTCGACATAATTGTTTTGTATTTTGGAGAGCATCTCCAATATCAATCTATTATCCGAAAGCGATTGTAGAATTAATTCAATTAGTTTTTTCAGAGGATTTTTGAATTTTTGTTTATTTTCGTCTTCGTTCTTCTTAAAGATGTTGAACTTCTTTGATTTATTTAAGTTTGGTATATTCTGGAGAAGTTTGGTAACAGAGTCTTGAACACCAGCAAAATGAGAGCAGATATCTGAAATTGCTTTGATAACATCATTCATAATGTCAATGGAGACTTTTATTGAGCCGTTGATGACATCGATATTAGAGCCGTAATCTAAATATTCAGTCATAGTCAGAATCCATACAAAAATGAATTTGACAAATTCGCAAAAAATTGAAAACTAAAAAATTTTAATGGTTGATATTAGTGATGCATTTCAAGATGGCTTTCATTAAAAACATTTCCGCAAAACGTTTGAAATATTCATAATAATTGAATGGAGACGGAAAAATTATTAATCAATCAGTCTTTTTGACATTTGCAACCACATTCCAGAATTTATCATAGTTAGATTGAGATGGATTTGTTATTTTATATTTATCACACCAATTGGAAAATCATCTGAAATTGGATGTCGTTTCATTTATTTCTCTCTATATTCAGAGTTGAAGCACAGAAATTCATGACAAATGGGATGATTTATTATTTATTTTGGAACTGACAATATGTAATCAAGCAAATACAAACATGATCCTGATCAATTGCTTATTTTGCACTATAATGAGTTGGTATTCTAAAATAAAAGGAGGAGGAAGCTGTGAAGACACCTCTCGCTTTCTCTTTCACATAAAAAAATTATGAAATTTCATATAAAAAGGTGTTTCCCCCTAAAATTTGATTTTTCGATTTTGGAAGGAGTAAAACAGAGGGTTTCGGAATCTGGCATTACAGATATTAAGTATCATACTAATGGATATTTACTAGCTATCACTACAGGTGATAATGGATTAATTATTTATAAAATTTCAACAAATGAATTTTTAAACCAAACAAAACTTCCATCACGAATCAATGAAACAGCATGGATCAATGCAGTAGACTTCAAAACAATCAGCGCATGTCAAGATGGCTCCATATATATTACAGAAGTTGTACATCTAACAAATGAAATACAATTTACACATCCATATAGTTCTCCAGCAATATGCATAGCAAGTTCAAACAGAGTACACTTCATTGCCGGCTTTCAAGATGGATCTATCACTATAAGAATGAATTCAAGAACAAAAATTCACACAATCAATCCATGTTCATACGCAATTACCGCAATTTCCATCACACCTACAGAAAACATCTTCGCTGCTGCAGGAGTTGACGGCGTTGTTCGTATTTTTACTCTTTTCGAAGTTGATGGCGTAAATCCTTCAAAATTCACATGTTTGAACACGTGTTTCGTCAGTCCATCTCCAATTACAGATTTATTCTTCGTTTCTGCTACAAACGACTTAGTTGTTTCAAGTTTAGACAATACAATCAGAGTTTTTAAATATCCATCATTCGAAGGACGAATAGTTTCAGAGTCATTCAAAACCGGAGGCCTCCCAACCAAAATTGACTTCTTTAGAGGCGCAGGAACAGCTTATTCTTCTCAATTCGTTTTACATCAAGCGGAAGGAGGCGTTGTAATGTTATATGATATATTAGCTGCTAATTCTGTAAGTAATTTCGGTATTTTCGAGAAATCTGGAATTGCAATTTGTTGTCATCCACAAATTCCTCAATTTGCAGCTGGTGGAGGTCCAAATGATGGTAACTTAATCATAGTAACAATACAGCCGCAGTCATTGACCGAAAGAATAACTGCTGGAGCCATAATGTTACAAAGAATTACCGGATTACCTTCAATTAAACAAATTACACGGCCATTACCAACACAAACCAATACACAGAAGACAATAGAGCTCATGTATCCTATTTACAGTGAAGATTTCCCAGAAGAATATATTCCTCCATCTATTTCGGAACAAATTGCCACAGCTACGATTCCACGAGCTGTGCAAGTTACTCCTCAGCCCATTCATACAGAGCAGAGACCTCCAAAACCTACACAAAACGTTCAGCCACCAAAACCAATTCAATTACCACATTTATCAGCCGAAAACATCGAAAACATACAACTATCACCACAACCATTTGTTACTCCTGCTATTTCTGTCACAACTTCATCACAACAGCCGAAGAGGAGAGGAAGACCACCTAAAACAAACAAAGTTGCCAAAGTCAGTGCAAATGTACAAACTATTTCCACAATTTCAACAATTGCAGTTCAAATCCCTCACATCCACACTGATTCACAGTTCCAACAGATACAAGTTCCTGATTCTCTCCAAGAAGTTTCTTCTGTAAAAGAAACACAAGAAGAAACTAACACAATTAAACAACAAATAACCAATGAAAATAAAGAAGAAACAAATGAAGAAAATAATGAAAAAGAAGAGGAAAATGAAGAAAAAGATGAAGAAGAAAATGAATCAAAAGAAGAGGAAGAAACCAAAGAAGAAAACGAAGAAAGTAATAAGGATGAAAATAATAAAAATGAAGATAATGATGAAGGAAAAGGTGAAGAAGAAGAAACTAAAGAAGGAAACGAAGAAAAAGACGATGAAGAGAAAGAAGCAGAAGATGATAAAAATGATGAATCTAAAGAAGAAGGAAACGAAGAAACTAATGATAGTAAAGATGAATCTAATGATGATGAATCAGAAAAAGAAAGTAAAGAAGATTCGGATAGTTCTGATAAAGAAAAATCTGATTCATCAAGTAATTCAAGTTCTTCTGATTCTTCTGAAGATGATGAAAAGAAATCAGATTCATCAAGTCAAGAAAAGAAATCGAATTCTTCTGATAATGAAGAAAAGAGTTCAGACTCTTCTGATGAAAAGAAATCTGAGTCAGATGATGAAGATAAAAAATCAGATTCATCAGAAGACAAAAAATCATCAGATTCATCAAGTGAAGAGAAGAAATCAGACTCTTCAGAAGATGATGAAAAGAAATCAGATTCAGATTCAAAGAGTTCGAGTAATTCTTCATCAAATAGTCCTTCTAATTCAAGCAATTCTTCTAAAGAAAATAGCTCTGAATCAGAAGATGATGAAAAAGAGAAAGAAAGAGAGGAAAGCAAACCTAAGAGAGGAAGAGGACGTGGTGCTGCTCGTGGACGTGGAAGAGGTAGAAAAAAATAATTTAAAATGAAATTATTGTTTTTTTTTTTGTTATTAATAAATAATAATTGCTATATGATACTTATGTTAATCATTTAACCAACACACAGTTTTGTTTAAGCTAGAAAAGACAAAAAGTATTAGTTGCAAAAATATTTATGTTAGTTCATTTGTTTAAACAAGCGTAACATCGTTCGGATTCCAATACAGACTCTCATTTTTATCACTTCGAGGTAAATTTCTCTTGATAGAATGGATATTTTTATGAATAGGCAAGACCATACCATACTAATATCATTATCTATCTATATTTGTCGTTTCTGATATCAGAGAGAAGAGGCCTTTGCGCCAATAGATGAAGAAAAATTAATAAGTCATAAAAAATACATTTTTAGAAATGGCTTTTGATTCTTAATCGATTGATACCAAATTTCCATATAATCACTAGAAACATATCATCTAGCGGTGCTTCAGGCCGATAGATGAAAGAAAAATAATTATAAAAAATTAATCTATGAATTAAATCTCTAAGAATTTCTTTTTCTCTTCTTTTGTAAACTGTTCTGCTTTTTCTTCGACCTTTTTCGTTCTGAAATAAAGATATACTCCGCCAACTATTATTATTACAAAAATCCAGACTTGCCAGACAATCTGGAATGTTTCTGGTGCATAGTTTTCTATAAATTGAATGTATAAAGCTTCTTCTGTCCAAGAAATATTATCAAATGAAATCGAAACGCGTTGAATTGGTGTTTCCGATGGAATTACTTTGCATTTAAATTCACGCCTAGAAACTTTTTCTGCCTTTGAAATTAATGTTCCTATTCTGCAGTAACCTGCAATTGCAGTGAAATTCGATGAAATTTCATATTCAGCTGTAATTATTGTAGGATTTATCTTTGAAACCTTTGACGGACTTACACTGAGAAGTTTTGGTATTGGAAGATCACAATGTGATTTTCCATCTCCAATTAAACCATCTACGCATTCACATTTTCCTGGAAAAATGCATTTAGCGTTATCATGGCATTGATCGTTGCAAACATAGCATCCTTGCTGTGAATAAGGATCTCCGAAAGGAAAATTTTTCAAACAAGTGCATGTACCATTAACATCTTTATATGTATTGGGTCCTTTGCATTCATCATATTCGCTTTTCTTGAATTGATTCTCAGAAAAGAATAACAAAAACATCAAATTAAATCAATTCTGAAGATTTATAAAGGGGTTCCCCCTGAAATTTTTGTACAAAAACGGAACGATTTTTATTCACTAAGAGTATAAAATAATTCACAGTTTGCCATTGTTAAGCAAAATTTAATGTGAGGTTGTCTGAAAAACATTAAATCTGAAGATTTTTGATCACAAACATTCTCAAAAAGCCAAAAGGAAGATGAATTCTCCCCAAAATTCACATAGTTATAGTTAAATGCTGATGAAAAAGAGAAAAATTAAACTATTTCCAATCAATTATTATCTTTCCTTATGAGTTAAAGGCAACTGCTTAGTATTACCTTTCATGTTTAAAAGTATCTTTATTGAGCGTTTGTTTTCTTTATAATTTTTAATTTTCTATGATTCAACCCAATATCCCATTACCTAACACTTCTGCAATTTTTGCTCCTTTAACACAAGAGGAGTTAAAACTCAGAAAGCAATTAGAAGAAATGGATATTGAAGAAAGACAAAACGCAATTTTATCAAGGCTGATAATTTTAAGACAAATTGCATCAACAATTACAGATCCTAAACCAGCAGGAGAACCTTTAATACATTATTTAGCTGAACAACGAAATTCTTTGACAGAAAGAGAAATTGAATTTCCCAACAAAGCAAAATCATATGTTGCAAATGTAGTACTTGGCTTAAAAGAATTATTTTTCAATCAATACTCAGCACTTAAAATTTTATTAGCAATTCATGCTTCTGGCGGTGATATTGTTGAGGCAATACAGAAACTTATCAAAGGAGATATCAAAGCAGATCCAAACCTTCTTCTTACAACAAAATTACATATTTCAAATGATGCACTTGACCAATATTTAAATATCATTCATAAAGGCAAATAAGATGCTAAATACAAGATGAGATATTATTTAAAAGCATAGTATGTACGTTAAATCGAGAAAATACTTCTTAATAATCATAATTTTCTTAATTTTTTAAAACTCCTTCTTGTTTCATAATTAGAGTAGAAGAATTAATATTAATACAGAAACTACATAGTTTTTATACAATTTCCCAAAGAATATATGCATAATTTATGTATTTTATATATTTTTTATCGAATTGTTTGAAATTTAACATTATAATTGCTAACATATTATTAAATAAATGTTTTTTATTAATAATCGCATCTAATCGTTCTTTTTTTGGGTTAATTTTTACTCCATTGTTAATGAAAGTTGAACAAAACAAAATAAAATTAAAATTTTTATCATTAACAAACCATCTTAATGCTGTTTCTCCAATAATCTAAGAAAGACTATCAAGGAATTTTAACTCTCAACAATATATTTTCCGTTTTAATTCATAAATTGAGAAAGTTTCTGAGTTTAAACGGAAAATAAAATAAATAGATCAGATAAATATCAACAAATCGCCAATTTTATTGGATCTTTGTACAACCAAATGCATCAGAATAACACATTTAGGGATATAAAACTTATCTAGGCCATCATCTTTGAATCCATCGTTAAATTCTCATAAATTTAGGTTCTCAGAATGGGTATTATTCAATTTTAATCTATAGTTTATTGGAATCATTATACAATTCTTAGTAAAATAATAGAATAAAATCAAGCTTTTAAGGGACGATTAAGTATTCAAAATTGAATTGTATTCAAACCAACATTTGATAATTTTTTTAAAATTTATGAATACGAAGCATTACTTACACACTCGATCGAAAAGCGCAAAATAAAGAGTAAAATTCAATTAGATTCTGAAGATATCAATTGAAATGAATAAAAACACGAGAAAAAATTTCCTCGTTATTTTGAATGTTTGCATTATTAGCAATCTCAACATTAGCATACAATGAAGAAGACTTCAATGCTACTATATTAGTTGGTGAAACAGAATTAAAAGTTACAAAATACACATCCAAATACTTAGTAAATTCAGGTTTATTTGTTGTATTCATGCCACATCCAACAGATAAACTAACAGGATATGATTGCAATCAAAAATACAATGTTACTTTATTTAACAACACATATGCAGTCTTATTCAATGAAGATGGATACTTTACAATTGAATCAGAGACAGATGTAACCATCAAAATCCTCGCATATCAACAGTTTGGCTACCCAAGTTGCGACAAGAATGTAATTTTAATTGGAAATCAGGATCAGACATTCGGATGCCAATCATCTTCAAAGATCAACCTTAAGGAAGATTCGACAGTATGCGTTTATGTAGCATTCCAATTAAACACCGGATCAGCAAAGATCACAAATTCTGGCAACTTCAAATACACTGTTTATGATACAAGTGCATTTAAGATCAAGACAAATCTTGTAACACAGCCATTTATGATCAAAATATCTAATGAAAATAAGGCTTCCACAACAGATTTCTTAAATCTTTCTGTTTCAGTCTCAGGAGAAAATCAAATAAATGCCTTGACATTAGAGAATAATGCTAACACAACATATGCCATTGTTGGAGGAGCAAAAGAAGATGAGCCTATTAAACCAGTTATAATAGTTGTCATTGTTATTGCAGTTCTCGCGTTTGTTGTAATCGTAGCTGTTGTTGTAGCTTTAGTCATTAAATGCAAGAAAGGACCTGATGCATCGACAACATCCAAGTCACCCGAGCAATTAGAAGTCGGAATGGTCGATAATAGAAAGGAAGATGAAGGTTATAATCCAATGAAAGCTACAAGCCCATTGGCAGATGCACACAATCATGTACCTGCAAAAATATAATTGTTTTGATAATAAATATATATTATTTTGATAGATCTATTTAAATGATATTCATTTTTTGACAAAATCATAATCGTTAAATCTCTAATCATATCAAACATTCAAAACAGTATAATAGTCATTCAGGAAGATGGAGCGTTCGTCAACAACAAATCAACAGTCTGACGGTTTCTTGTGTGTCAACTAAAGTTTACGAGTAAATCATAAACGAGTCATATTGTTGCATGCTAAGTTCGGTCAACGATAGAAATTGAGTGTAAATTAATCATCGAGGAAGTACGATTATGTAAAGTAAAAAAATGTTGTGGGATTTTTAATATTATATATTATTTTATAATAAAATTTTTTGAGTCATTTTAAGAAGCACATATAATTTTTTGAATTTAAAAATTAAAGTAGTGTCAAACGAATTTATCACTTAATTTAATACTCAGATTTCTTAAAATTAATGAAAAAAGGTTTTCTGAGAACTTTTGAGAATGGTTTTCAAATTCCATTATTGAAAATATATAGGTATTGTATGAAATTCAAACTCTATATTTATTAAAATTCTAAATTTTTAATAAAATAACTTTTCAGAGGAATATGATTTTGAATGGTTGATTAATAAGTATAAAAATGTCTACGATTTTAAGGAGGGAATTGTTCCTTATGAGGTATACATCATAACTATATACCTCATAAGGAACAATTCCCTCTTGATAGCTGGGAAACTTTCTCTGAATAACTTATCATTTGGAGAAAGTTCCCCAGCTATCTATTAGGAACTAAAGGCTATGAGGCACTAATATATAATCAGTGCCTCATAGCCTTTAGTTTCCTATTAAAAACGAGAAAACTTGTTCGAAATGATAAACAATTTCGAACAAGTTTTCTCATTTTAAGGAGGGAATTGTTCCTTATGAGGTATACATCATAACTATATACCTCATAAGGAACAATTCCCTCTTGATATCCTGGATATTTTTGAATATATTTTTTTAATTAAAGTTCTCAAAAGTATTATCAAAAGTGATTTTTTAAAAATATCTCCAATTAATTAACTAATTAAAAGTATTATATTTTTAAAATTAAATGGTTTTTCAATTTTTTTGAAGGAATTAAGATACTTCCCACGACAATAAAATTGAGAGGTTTACATTATGACTGATCTTAGCATGCAACAATATTAGTTTATTCTTTTAATGACATGCATTTTAAATTAAGCGAAATCCAACCATTTTCCGATGAAAGCTTCAATGATTCCTCAAAAACGAATAAAAGTGAGATTTATACCATTTTCATTTATGTGAAATTTTATTTGAACTTATGTATAATTTTGTTTTTATGACAATAGAATAAACTATTCAAAATAACAAAATGTCAGATTATAGGATATTGAATTGAAATACTATGGTATTTGAAAACATATATTCTGCATAATGTATATAGTTATTTATTTACAAATGGTTCTAAATTTTTCGAACTGTTGATTCGAAATTGTTTCTAATTGAACTAGATTACAGCCCAATGAGAACGAACGATTTATATTTATCTTATTCAATAAATTAAATAAATTAATTCTGCGGTCTTTTTGGAGATTTGATTTAAAAAAGACAGATTTTGATCAATTTACTTTTAACATACCAGAACAAAATTAATTGAATTTATTCTTATCGTAATGCGAAATTTCAAAAAAATAGTTCATGTCTGAAGAATATCTACTTGATATCCAATATATGGACTTCGATCCAGAATTCGAGAACAAAATTCTTCAGCGAGCCAAAGAGCAACTTGAGTTTACTGAGACTCTTCAGAAAGCGAGTTTGTTAATGAACCAAATCGGCGAAAATTGCTCAACTATGAACATGCACTTAGGACAGATGAAAGACATATTATCCAAATTCGATAAAGATAATACAATATGCCACCAAATAGAAAAATTTGGCCAGATGATAAAAACTATTGGCACCCAATTCTTATCTCAAGCAAAATTTTCTGTCCAAGCACTTCCGACAGTTATCTTTCCTGCTATCCAAAAGCTTACAGCTGATTTAGGTGAAGCAACAACAAATTATGAGACCGCCCTCGATAATTTCTCTACATTAGAAGTGAAATCCAGTAGAGAAGAATGTCTCCAGTCCGAAAATATATTTGTTAAGTCCGCAATTCGAAAATCCGGAATTTTATTTTCTTTGAATCACCAAGTAGAAATAGCTGAACAAACTGTTACATCATCGATCAAGCTTTCTATGACGCAATTTCTCGTCCTTGCTGGAGAAATGATGGGCGATTATTTGAAAATCAACAGTCCTGCTCTATCTGCTATGAAAACTAACTGCGATTCCCTCAAAACATCGATCAAGGCATGGCTTGGCAGAGATCTCAACCAAAATCCGTCCGACAACTACGCTACAAGGGCTTCAACAAATTATTGGGATATGAGATTTATCCCTAACGCCCGTATCATCAATAGCCTAACGTATCCGAACCAAACGGTCTGGTTGAAAGAGGCCCATCCGATCAGATCATCATCCTGGATCAAAGGAAAACTAATTTTTGAAGATTCTTTACTTAAATTCGAAAGACGCAATGCAGAAACCGACCACGAGACAAAAACATGGCCACTACCACTCGTTACTGTTACAAAGGTTGAGAAAGGAAGGAGATTTGCTCTGAAAATCAGATCTCCTCAAGAAACCATCGAATTCCAAACATTATCGAAGCTCGACCAAGAAGAATGGATGCATATATTCAATAACCACAACCTTTCAGTACTTGGAGAGAACGATGGCCAGAGAAAAGGCCTAATTTGTGCTGATTGCGGCGCAACAGACGCAACATGGGTTTCTCTTAACTGGGCAGCTCCTCTTTGTTTGAGATGTTCAGGGTTCCATCGTCAGATGTCATCAACTAATTCAAAAGTCAGATCTTTCACTCTCGACAAAATTAATCCAATAGCATTACATATGATCGACGAATTGCAAGGCGAATGCAATAAATTATTACTAGACAAGCATCCTGACATATCAATCAATGCAAATTCCGACGAAAAAGATCGCGAAGATTATATTAACCGAAAATACATAAATAACGAATGGTCCATAACCGGAATCGTTCCAGATCCATTCGAAGCCATCAAGAAACGCGATCTGAAGATGCTTTTCTACTCAGTTCATTTCGGACGAATAAATGAAACGAAAGACTCCATTACACCCTTCCATGCCGTATGTTCTCTTGGATGGGAGGACGCTGTAGCCCTTTTGGCCTTCTGCGTCAACGATTTGAACGTAAAAGACAAAGATGGCTGGACTCCTTTATGTTATGCCGTTTTCTACCAGCACGTAAACATCATAGACTTCCTACTTTCAGTAGGGGCAAGAGCCAGGAACCTGGATATCAACCTTTACCAGTTAGCAATTGCGACAAAGAATAAGAAAGTCGCAAAATCAATTATGATGCAGGCCGATCAACTTAGAAACAACGAAACAGAGTTTAAACCCTGTAATTACTTGTTCGCTCCACCTGGAACTCCAGAAAATTACATGATCGCCCTCAAATCTCGTGTATAATCTTTTATACGGAATTACATGAGATATATATTTATTTCACCCCATAATTAAATTATTTACTTATTTAGATGTAAAAAAAGAGTATATTTTTCTATAATTTTGATTATAATCGATTTTTTTTTAAATTGCTTTGATCACATAGAGTAGACAATATTAAAAAACACATTTATAACAAGCACTTAATATAGATAACGATATTATTGAAATTATTTTCCTCCCTTTCAATATAATTAAAAGAACTTTGGACGATTGCAAAAAGTCCATTAGCATATAATATAATGCTTATATTTAGTAACTTATTACTTTGTGGTATAGCTTCCATTAGCAAATTACGCTTTTAAGATAATCATCTGGATGAAAATATTATTGATTTAGACATTCATGTTGTTATTGTGTTATTTCATATCTACAAACTTAATCAAAATACATAAACTCATTTTTCTATGTAAAGTCACCCAATCGTTATTCTGCCTCAATCTTGAGTGAACATCTATCAAAAATATGAATAAGAGACTTTACGAAGGAAAAGGAGTTTAAATGAAATCCGAAATCTTTGTGATCAGTGTTTTTCCACAGATATAATGTAGCATTTATTTTTCCAAATGAATTTTAAAGATGTTTTAAATGATAAAATTGAAATGTACTTATATAAAATTAGCAGTTTTCTTGCACTTTTTGGATTTCAATTTTGAATTGTAATTCAAATGTTGTGCAAGAAAACTGCATTCTCTTGCCTTCAATAATACAATTTTCAATTTTTAAATGAAAATTGTATATTGAATGCAACAGAATTATTAATGTCTGATCAAGACACTCACCCAAATAAGTACAGTGAATTGCGAAGTATGTGTAAAGACTACATCGATTCATATAATGCATTGTATCAGCTGAAAACTGAAAATGAAGAAGAAATAAACAAGATTTACAAAAAGATCAAAACAGAATTGATTGATCCAAAGAAATGTCTTCCTCATACTATTATAAAAGACATTTTATGTATCATTCCGTTTAATAATCGCTATACAAAGGCTTATTTATCTCTCGCCAAACTCATATATGATGATTATCAAATAAAAAAGGAAATCGATGTTCCATTAACTATTGCATACCTATTTTACAAAGAATATGGAATTAAATTAACCAAACCGAACAATTTGGAAACATTTAATTTTGAGAGCCTCAATATCCATTTAGAAGATACAATTTACCGAGCAATTATGTATAATGACTTAGAAAGATTCATCTTCTTCACTGAAAGAGAAGGATTTGATAAAGATCAAAAACTTGAATGCGATTTATATCCATATACTATATGCGGATATTCATTACTTGAATTATGTTGTTACCATGGATCAGTTGATTGTTTCAAGTTATTAAGAACAAAATTCAGCTCAGAAATAACTCAAAAATGTCTAAAATTTTCATTTTTAGGAAGAAACAAAGAGATCATGAGTGAATGTTTGAAATATCAAACACCAAATGAAGAATGCATGAAATATGCAATTATTTCACACAATATTGATTTTGTTACATTCTTGATGAATGAATACAATATAGAGATCCATTTAGAATATTGTATAAATTATAATAATCTTGAATCATTTTCAGTTTATTATGATCAAACCGATGATGTTAACAAATGCTTTTTTTATTCCGCAAGGTTCAATATTCCATCATTAGTCGATTACTTCCTTTCACATGGCGCGAATATCAATGAAAAAGATGAAAAAGGATTCACTGTTCTTCATACTGCAGCAATTATAAATTGTAAAGAATTATTCGAATTTCTTATTTCACATGGTGCAAATATCAATGAAAAAGGTAATGATGGAAAACCCCCCTTCATCTTGCAGCATTGAATAATAGAAAAGAAACAGCTGAACTTCTTATTTCACATGGTGTAAATATCAATGAAAAAGAAAATGATGGAGAAACCGCTCTTCATTATACAGCACGCAGAAATAGCAAAGAAACAGCCGAACTTCTTATTTCACATGGTATAAATATCAATGAAAAAGATAATGATGGAAATACCGCTCTTCATTATGCAGAAGTAAATGATTATAAAGAAATGGCTGAACTTCTTGGATCATATAGTGCAAAGGATGGCAATGATCAAGGCAAATGCAAAATTTACTAAAAAGTGACATTATAAACTTCATTTTTTACTCGTTTAGAATTTTCAAAAAGTGCTAAATTAATGGCTCTCCATGGTGCAAATATCTAAAATTATACTAAAAGGAACAAAGTTTCCTTTATCGTCAGCATCATCTCCATTAGCAGGCTGTGATGTTTGTTCATTTGCTTGGACAGGAGGAATTTGAGGAGGAGGAAGTTGAGAACTGTGAGAAACTGATTTCTTCTTCCTCTTTGAAACTTTCTTCTTCTTGTTGTAATTAATGAACATAAATCTATGTATTACTATTTAAATACTAGGAAATCATGAAATGAAAATAAATCACATTTATAATTAGCCTGAATTGCAGATGTTTATCCAAGTTTGATGCAATTAACGTCGAATTTAACTTGCTGATCTTGACTATTCAACAAATTAGCACCATGTATGAACGAGTATTATGAACAGATATAGAATAACCATTTCCTGTAAATTTCTAATAATTTGGCGGTTTTTCTTTTTGGGAATGACTTCAAACACATTAGAATTTTCACTTGCAGATGCCAAAAAACCAACAGAAGAAACTGAAGCAAAGCCAACAGAAACAAAAGAAGGAGAAACTCCAAAGAAAAGTGTTTTAGATATGTCGTTGGATGAAATATCTCAACAAAAACGTGAAGAAAGAAACAAATTGAGAAGAGAAAAGAGAGAAAGAAATGGTAACGATGACAGAAGAGATCGTGATAGACGCAGAGAACCTCGTCATGAAAAACCTATTTATACAATGCTTGATCTTACTGATAGAGAGGCACGCGACTTCGCAGAAAATGCTGGCATTGATACTGATGGCTATAATGTTCAACTTAGACTTGTTAGAATCAGAAGACACGACAGACGTTAATAAATATATGAATTTATCTGATTACAATACCCCGAGTCGAGTTATTTCTCGATTGCCTTACTATCATTTTTTACTTCAACAATATTTTTTATAATTTATCTATAAGACAACCGTATTAAAACAATGATTTCTATATACCATAGGCACGAAATCCTGAAGTATCAATATATTACCTTATGGTAGCATCATATTTTAAGATAATTTGCTATTTCGGCAGTATAATTCCGCATAAGATTGCAAACAGCTTTTATGCGATTATGAGTTCGATTTTATCTCATCCGCAATGAAAAAACAACAAATGCTCAATTTGCTCAATTTCTGGCCTTCGAATCCTTCTCCCATAATAATGATACATGAGTTTTAGATTTAGTACATTATGGTTAGCATAATATCTTTTCTCCAAATTCCTCAAAATTTTGATAAAACAATAAAAAAATAATTCCTCAAAAAAAGGGACTGAATGGAAGAACTCTTCAGATTCTCGTTTGATGATAGTGGCGTTCGGAAAGTATTGAATGCACACTCAGAAGAATTGAAAAAGCATCAAGAAGAAATTGATGAACTGCGCAGATTGCTTAGAGATCGTCCTTCTTTTACAGATATCGACAAAATGAAAGAAGGCATTCAAAACGATTACGATAAGAAAATATCAGATTTACAAAACTACCTCAATGATCTTGAAGCATCAATGAATAAGAGATTCGAACAATTGCACGATGAAATTAATGGATTGCCAGGAAAATTGCAAGCAAACACCCCAAAGTTTGACTCTGAAGCAATTACAAAGCAACTAGGCCAGCTTGAAGAGAAACTCAAAGTTATTGAAAATAACGTTAATAAAAATTCACAAGATCTTCAGAAATCGAATAACTACCTTGAAATAATGACGTGTGCATATGCAGCAATCAATAATAGAAATGCACCTCTCGATCAAAATCTTCGTGAAAATCTTAATCAGACTACGGCTTACATAGTTAATACGTTTAAACGCCTTAACGAAAAACTAAATGACCATGATCATCTTCTCAGCCAATTACAATCTGATCTTTCAAAGAAAGCAGAAGCCCGCGATTTTGTACCTGAAGAAAACCCACAAGTTGTTAATAATGTAATTAACAATACAAACATTGATCTATCAGGAATCGGTCCACGCCCTAAGTTTAAAGCTAATTGGGAGATGAGGCCAGATTTACCCGAAATTAATAAATTCAATGACGTTGTTGAGGCTGTAGACTACATTTATAAGGTTCTTCCTCCACTTCAAGGATTTCTTTATGCATTACATGATCGTATTGACGATATTACGGAAACTATGCCAGATGTAAGCGGAATTGAAAAACTTTTACAGTCTTTGAGAAACTCTTTGTCATCAATGGATGGGGACTTAAGCCAATTAAAGAATGCATTAAAGAAAGGACTAACAAGACAAGATGTAATGGATATTATTAGCAGTATGATGCAGGATCTTTACACAACATCATCAGTTGGTGCTGTCAAATGTATTGCTTGCAGAAGAGAAGTTACACAAGTTGCTGGTGCAATTACAGAAGTTGATGCACTTAAGACGCTTGGTGCACCACCAAATGCACTTGCAATGATTGGAACTCCAAATAGAGTTGCTAATATGTATAGTAATGATAACGTGCTTGAAAATGGAATGATTGAATCACCTAGATCCACAAGATCATTCAGAAGCACAGCCCGTTCAATCAGCAGGAGAAGAGGACCACTATAAATTCTTGTAACACTACTTAAATTATTATGTTTACGTTATTTCAATTTTAATTTTTTTTTTTAAATATTTTTTTTGAGCTATTATCTTTTAATTCCAAAGGTATATAGCTTTATAAATCCATGGCATCAATTATAATAAGGACCAAAAAAATATTATGCAAAATTTAGTTTTAGAAAATAATAGCTTTTACATATATCGTAATACTTATTAAAGTGACATTTTTTGTTGCAATCAAGACGATAATAAAAAAATCTCAAACATAGAAAATTTAATAACAATATAAAAGAATAAATAATACTCTATATATCACTTTGAACTTATGGACTCCTTGATAGCAGATAGCCATAACTGAATATCATCAGAGTCACAAGTTATTTCATATTTCGCGTTTGTCAAGCCATTAACAAGAACAAGTTCATTTCCTTGGATGGAAACAGATGCGATATTTGATAATGGAATGTTCTTTTTGATTTGCGTCAGGTCTATATTGCAAATTAAAAGTTTTGGAGGTTCTAAAAGGACAAGCATTCTCTGTTTGCTTTCAAAGACGACCATACCTTCTTTGATGACAATTTCAGAGTCAGAAAAGAGCTTTTTGGTCGAATCTTTCTGTTGATTTTCTTTCATTGCTTGAACGGCAGGTTCAAATGATCTAAAACCATCCAGTTTCATACGAGGAAGCTCTTCCCAGTTAATGCCACTAAAGAATGGATGAGATTTGATTGTTTCGTAGCCTTTATCAAAATCGTTGTATCCAATCCTTTCTTCTGGGTTTAATTTAAGTAATTTTGTAATAAGATCTTTAGCATCCGCAGGAACAAAGTCTGGGATGGTATATTTGCCAGATTCTATCTTCTGGAAAGTTTCATAATTTGATGAAGTATGAAAAGGCGCGTAACCTGTAAAAAACTGGTATACGAGACATCCGAATGACCACAGATCAGTTGCAGCGGAAATCGGAGTTTCGTTGAGCGTTTCTGGAGAAACGTAGTCTGGGCTACCAACGAGGCTTCCGTGTTGGCTGTAAAAGGGTTCATCACGTTTGTACATCTTGGCAGTTCCGAAATCTGTAATTTTGACGGAATTGTTATGATCTAACAAAATATTTTCAGGTTTAATATCTCTGTGGATAATTCTGCGCTGGTGCATATGCGCAAGAGCTAAAAGTATCTGTCCGAGTATTTGTTTTGCGATTGGAATATCTAATGAAACGTATTGATTCAGAACATGTTGTAGATCGCCATTATCGGCAAGTTCTACAACGTAATATAGGTTAGAGTTGTCTTGAAATGTCAAATATAGTCGAATTATGTTTGGATGATTTAGAGCATTCATTGCATCTCTTTCTAAGATCACGTAGTTGATTTTTTTCTCTCTGGATATGCGCGACTTTGATAAAACTTTCATAGCATAGTATTTACCTGTTTCTATATCTTGTACCTTCAGAACTTCACCAAATGCGCCTCTTCCTATAACTTTTCCGATATTAAAATCATTCTTTCTTTTCTGCCGCTTCCGAGTTGGTGTTGAAGGGACAGGCTTTGGTTCTGCCTGTTCAATAGGAGAAGGTAATTGAGTTGGAGGAGATGTCATATTCTACACAAATTTTCACAATTCTCAAAATCTCGCACCGATAACATCCCTTCAAAAAAAATCCATTTATGTTACAGCTCGCTAATGACACTTGTATACTGGCCAGGTGTTTCAAATATTAACAATGAATAAGGATGTCAATTTGGAAGAAAAGTGAGAAAATTCCTAAAATGCTAAAAATGAATTTTCCAAACGTACTTTTTTATCTCATTTTTTTGATTTTGAAAAAAATTTGGAGAGAAGAACTCTTCGTTTTTGAATTTTGTCACGATGGGTTTAAAGTATATTAGACACATGTATTGATATTACTATTTTTGTATATTTTGAGAGAAAATCCCTAAAAAGTGAGAAAATCTGAGACGGTTTGAGAAAATATATAAACTATTGAAAATTTGAATTAAACTTCTAATTTGGAAAAAAGAAATTTGGAAAGAAGAAAATTCAAAAATCGAGATTTAGACTCAGTATCAAATGGAGAACAAAATGTTTCTTCATATGAAGGAAAAAAATTTTCTTGAGAAGAAATAGAGTTTTTAAAATTTTATTGTATGTAATAAAATAAACAAATATTAAAATTATTTTTTGATAACAAGAAAATTCCCAACAGAAAATATTTGAGACAAAGAAAAAAAGAAAATTGAAAAATATTACTCTCCTTTACATTTCTTGAGATTTTCAATTTATTTTTATAAAATTGACAATTTTATACGTTTAGATGAAAATAAGTGATTTTGCTTGAAATAAAAATTATTGTTTGTTTACAGCTATCAAATAGATTTTTGCTATTTTGATTAAAATTTGTTAATCAAATTAATAATTTTTTTTCTAAATATCTTAAATATTTGGATCACTCATTGATACGATGAATTAAACGATAAAAATAATACAAACTCAACTAAGTTTCCTGTCTTTCAACCAAAAAATATTATGCAATTTAAATTAAATTGTTTATTCAAATATAAAACAAAGATGAAATAATTACAGTTATCATAAACTTTATGAATAACTCTGTAATTGGTTCAGATTTTCGTAAAAATATTTTTATTAAAATCGATAAGAATATGTTTACCTACTATCATCACATATCTATAAACAAGAGTAGAGTGATTTTTATCATCGAAACTTTTTAAAAGCTGTAAGCTGGAAGGAAAAATCTTGTTTTTTCTGAGTTAGTTGTAGAACTATTGATGCACGAGTTATCATTGTGATGTAGAAGGATGTCAATGTACTGACTGAAGGATATGAAGTGAATTGAATTTCATTGAATTTCAATTTGATCAAATTTGTTGAAATTATATGAATGTGTCAACATCTGTATCACTCTCCTTCACTTCTTCCCTATTTTTTCGAGAACGAAGCTAGCTCAGCTTTCGCTGAGCGAATTGACACTTTTGATGCCCTAAACGTACATACTCTCAAATTTATCGAAAAAATAATACTACCTAAACTCGTATATTCTTATTTTAAATATGATATTATCCTTAGATTCCACACTAGAATATATTTAAATCAACTTTTAAAAAAGTTCGAATCCTGCGCGTCTCACTTTTTAAATTTTCCAAATGGAAAATTATATTCTCCTAAAACGAAAACAATTTTCCGAATTGACATCCTTACAATGAACTATAAAAATACCATTATTATGTACGATATTGACGATTACAATTTTATTTGTTGTTCTTTCAATCACTTTATAAAGTTCTACAATTGGTTTTGCATACATGCGAATCTAAATCTCCTTGTTCTGCTATGCAAAAGTAAAGATTCAAAATATGTTTAAAAAACGTTATTCGTTAACTGTAAAACTCACTGACGAATACCAAAATTCAAGTTAAAATAACATTATTCAGTTTTTCTTTGCAAATCAGAATATAACTTTTAATTTTTACTTTGAAATGCATGTGAAGATGATAGCACATTATTATTACGATAATCCTTTTGCAAATTTATCATTAATCGAACCACGTACCTACTTGGATCTGTTAACATTTTTTATTTCTAAATTTCAAATCATATGATTGTGAAATAAGTAAAAAGTGTCTTAGCTACTCAGTAATTGGAGGAAATAAAGAAATTATCAACGAATGCTTGAAATATAATAGAATGGACATTGATTATCTCAGAAGTATCATAAGAACACACATTCATGAATTGCTTGAATTCGTTTTAAATAGAGAGATATTCACACGTGATGATTTATATGGTAAGGACTGGGATTCAGCTGGAGAAGACAAATGGACATCAAATGAAAAATATAAACCCATTTATGAAGATATTATCACATATCAAAATATCAATGCCGTATTTCTTCAATTCAAATACAACACAAATTGTAATTTTCCATGGTGTGCTGTATTTCCGCAAACAATAGATATTATTAATACATTTTATAAAAAGGATAATTGTACTACTAAAACAAGATTTCAATTTACAGGTGAGTCGCAAAATTGCAATTTTAAAAATCATGATAGCCCTATACAACGTGTAAAAACATTAATGAAACAATAGAACTTCTCCTTTCACATGATGCAAAGATCAATGAAAAAGATAATTGTGGACAAACCGCTCTTTATTATGCAGCACTTTTGAATCGAAAAGTGATTGCCCAACGACTTATTCCTCACGGTGCAAATATCAATGAAAAAGATCAAATTGGAGAAACCCCTTTTCATATAGCTGCTGGAAGAAATCATGAAAATTTAATTGAATTTCTTTTATCAAATTGAGCAGACAATTCAAATTAATAGTGATTTATTTGGCTGTACTTGGAGAATATGATTATCGTGATAATAAATTGTTGAATTTCTTAGTTCTCATGGAATAGATATCAAAATTAAAAATAATAAAATTCGAACTAGTCTTCGTTATGCTGTTTGGGATAATTATAATGAGAAAAAAGATATTCCAGAACATCTAAGAATAGCAATGGGAAAACTCCTCTTGATTTGGCCAAAAGTACTCTATTTTACATGGTTACAAAAGACACAAAAGATATTGACTCTCAAAATTTATTGAAAATATCTTTTAAAAATTATTTTGTTAGTAATGGCCAAAAATACATACAAAAACAGGCCAAAATTTTTATAATACATAAATAAACAAAAAACAAAGTTCAATATCTATAATCGTTAGGCATAATAAACTCAGATTTGGTTGAAAAACCAAATGTTCCTTTCTGCATAGCATATTCATTGGAAACACTTTCCATGACATTTTTATCAAGTGGTTTTCTCAAAGTTGTATTTAATGATTTTGATAAAGGTGGAAGTGTAGATTTGCTTTGTGTAGCTGATGAAGTTCCTTTGAAATCTGCCATATTAAGCTCAACAGGGGCATTTAACTCCAAAGAATTAAATCGATTTGAAAAAGTTCTCAAATCTTGACTCATATGATCTCGCATGTTTTTGAGTTCAACACTTGGTTTAAACTGAAGAGATTTCGATGTTGCTCTTAATCCTGATTTAGGTTTCATTGAAAAATCATATGTATCATTTAAAGAAATCGGATTGACTGATACCACTGGGAAAGGAGACAAGTCTGGTATTCTGGATGGCTGAACAAGACCTTTAAATGATGGAATATTTAGTGGCTGAGTAGAAGGAAATGAAGCTGATTGATTTTGAGATTGCCGGTATTGCGGTGAGTAGTTGCTGGCTTTTGGCCGACTATAATCATATTGTTTTGGCGAATATTGTTGGAGAGGATTTTGAGGAGGCTGATAATTGTAATTTTGGGTGGGTTTTTCTTCTGGAGCATCACCAAATATAGAGGATTGCATTATTCTATTTTTATTTTGTTGCATTCTTGGGGTTGCATTCCCTCTTTTCAGGTTTTCAATCATTTTTAAAATTTTAGTACGTTATTGCCACTTTTATATTTCAAAATTATGAATGAAAAATTTTATTGATTTTATTCTATTTTACAAGCTGTAGAATGCAACACGCCGATATAAATATTTTTTACCAACAATAGAATTCTAAATGGTTTTGATTCAGCTCAATAACCAAGTTCTTCAGAGGATAAATAACTATCAACCTCTTGACAAAGTAATATTGAATATCAACAATGTTGAATTCTTGCTTACCAAGTCTTTTGCAGTTGCAATTTCACAAACATTTTATTCACAATATCTTTTAGACAACGGCATTGAAAGAATTGATATAACAACAGAAGTTAAGTCTGCAGATACATACAATGTATTAAAGGACATTCTTCAGTACAATAAAACCGAAATAGAATGTGATGAAACAATTTTGAATGATATTTTCCATATTGGAATGTCTCTTGACATGCAAGAACTCGTAGATTTATATAAAACTCACGTTATTGGTCAAATGAAAATTGATAAAAATAATTGTGTTAAATTGCTTGAATTTTATTTCGATACTAATTCAAAAGAAAAAATAACAGAATGCATTAAATTTATATCATCGCATTTCCATGTAAATTAATTTCTAAAAAACTTGGATTTGATATTCTTCAGCAGATATTTAGCGATGATGAACTTGAACTTGCAGATGAAGATTCATTAGCAAATTTCATTATATCTTTAACACAAGAAAATGAAGAATTCTATCCATTGATTGAAAATATTCATTTTGAGTTTTGCAGTGAAGAAATTATCAAATCTATCAAAGATTTCACCAATATCAACAACTACCAGAGTATTATTAATTCACTCTCTGATTCATTACTTAGATCACGAAATACTAACTCTAAGAAAAGAAAAAAGCCTCATTATGTACATTTCGTTAATTCAGTTACAAACTATTTCGAAAGCGGAAATGTTGAAATGTCTGCTTCATCTATATCTGAAGGTAATGCAATTAATATGATTAATAGTAACAGAAATGATATTTATTTTTATACCGAAGATAAACCGAATTCATGGATTCAATGGAAGATAAAAGAAAACTATGCAATTCAACCTACAGAATATTTATTAGGTAATACAACAATTGTCAATCGACCACAAACGTGGAGAGTTGAAGGAACTACTATTGATGGAGAAACTAAAATCATTCATGAAATCAATAATTCGCCAATTGGAAATGGAGAAATACGTAAATACCCGCTTTCTACAGAGGATAAATTTATTTCATTCAAAATAATTCAAACTGGAAAAAATAATTATGGTGATGATTTTCTATGTCTGAATGCTTTTGATTTTTCAGGAAAAATATATAGTAATCAATAAATAAATTCGATGTTATTTATTCTTCTAACTTTAATACATTAGTTGAAATGTAAAGAATTATTTTTTCCTTAAATTTGCAAAGAATTGCACATGCATATGAAATGAATGATAAACAATACCAAATAAATCTTTATGTATCTATAATTGATTAATAACAATAAGCAAAAGCACTCATATTGTGCAGATTTACAACCTCACATTGAGTTTTTACAAAGATATCTACTATTAATATTTATACTGCTTCTAATGGTGCACATACCACTTTCTGCCATCTTCTCATGATATCATAAGTACAACAGCCACATTATGCACTATACAACATATTATAATAACTTTTTAATGACTAAAAATATTAACTCTTCACATGAGAAATTGAAACATAAAGTTTTGATGAAAAAAAAAAGATTGCCAGAAAGTTGTAACTGCACCCTTAAGTGAGAAAGTGCTTTGTGCACACAATTGTCAAGTAATTTGTTATATTAAGATCATACAAAAATAAAATTTGGATATATTTTTTTTTTCATGATATAATGTTTTACTTAAGAATATAGATATTAGATCTCGCTTGTTTCGATACCTTTGTAACTATCAGGTTTCTCACATTTGCAACTCTTCTTCTTCGGGATAATTAAAAGAGTGCCCAAAACAACGCATCCAAAGACAGAAATGACGGAGATGATGATCAAAGCCACTTCTATCTTTGTCAACTTCCTCAATCCTGCAATTTCAGTGTAACTGTCAGGAATGACGTTGCTGCAGTCCGTTCTTATGACGTCCTTCTTAAAAGCGAACAAGTAAGGGTACTTTTGAGTGACATATATTTTCACAGCGTTAACTGACGATGTTTGGAATACATCTCCTTCGTAGCAGATGTTGTACAAGAACTGACATCTTTCAAACGCTCTTGGCTCTACATTTTTGACTGAAGAAGGAATAATTACGGTTGTAGTTCCTAATTGAAGTGGATAATCAAGTTCTTCGGCCTTGATTATGTTGGGGTTGATGGATAACTTGCCAATAACTTCAACCGATGATGGAATTGTGTATTCCTGGGGGAGTTTTCCGAATGTCAATATCAATTTCTTTGTTGGCTTGAAGATAAGTGCTTGGCCGTCAACAAAGAAGTTGTTTGTTTGAAGATTGACAATTTCAATCTTTAGTTTGTCAGAAAACTGGAAGGCATCAGATTCAATTGATCTGACAGTATCATAGAGCTTGAATAATGACAAAGATGTGTTGTAGAAGACCTTGGAGTTGATCCTAGTTACTCTAGAAGAGAAATTGCATGTCGTCAAGGCATTGCATCCGTAAAAAGCGTAACTCTCCACTTTCATGCAAGAAATAGGGATGGAAATGGACTTAATACCTGAATTAACAAATGCAGACTCTCCAATAGTCACTAATTGGTCGGAGAGTTTGACAGAAATCAGATTTTTACAGTTTTGGAAAGCGTTGTTGGGGATGCGGTCTATTTTAGAAATATCTATCTCTTTGAGCTTGGTACATCCAGAGAAACAGAATTCGCCAATCATCGAACAAGAAGTAGATAAATTGATATCTTCAAGAGAAATGCAGTTTATGAAGCAGTATCTGCCGAGGGAATAAACAGGAGACATAAACTTAACTGATTTGAGTAATTTGCAGTCAGAAAAAGCGTAATCTCCGAAAGAACTTTGCAATTTCACGGAACTTGGATTAGTTCTGATACCAGATGCTTCAAATTCGAACTTTTCAAGTGAGTGGATGCAAGAGAATGTGTTTTCTGACAATTCTATGAAGTGATTCAAAATAATTTTCTTCAATTTTGTTGAATATGCAAAAGCAAATGAGCAAATCTCAGTTATCTCATTTGGTATTGTATATTCCTCGATGTTTGATGCAGGAGGGAATGCAATAAGCCTGTCATTATCTTTGTATATCAAATTTCCGTTTGAAACATGCATATTTGGATTGTTTTCACATATGAACGTCGCCAATTTAGAGCAATTAACGAATGGTTCGAGTGAAAAATGCTCAACATTCTTACCAATTTCGACAGATTCGAGGTTTGCGCACTCAAAGAAGCATCCAACATCAAAATTGGCATCAACATTGATGGTTAATGATGAAAACGGGCAGTGAGCGAACGCCATCTTTCCGATGTATGTGATTTTGTTGAGGTTTAAGTTATCAGAAAGAGGACATCCAGCGAAAGCGTAGTAGCCAATGCATTTTACGCTATCGCCAAATAGAACTGTCTTCAAATTAGTGCAGTTCATGAAGCTGTATGGGCCAATTTCCGATGGAGAGTTTTGATAATCAAATGAAACAAACCCTAGACTGGAACATCCTGTAAATACACCCTCGGAAAGGCTTGTACAGCTAATAATGATGGATTCTAGACCGGAGCAACCTAAGAATGAGTACTCGTTGATGGAATATGTTGAATAAATTTTTTCAATCTTGAGAGTTGTGCAGTAAGAGAACGAATTTGAGCCAAAAGTGATGTTGTCTGTTGTTGATAGACCATAAAGATATTCTAAAGAAGAACAGAAGGATAACGAATATTCGCCGATGGACAAAACATGGCCGAAAGTGAAAGATGAGAGTTTAGAGCAATTGTAAAAAGCATAAGCTTCAATATGCTCTATACCAGGACCATCAACTTTTGCCAAATTAGAACAATTTGAAAATGCAGCTTCTGGAATTGATTTTATTTCTGCAGGAAGCGTAATTGACTCCAAATTTGTGCATGATTCAAACATGTTACTTCCATGAGGATTAAACTGAACAGAATTTGGTAAAATAACAGTTTTCAAATTCACGCAGTTCTTGCAAATGAATCCCGGTATCAATAGCTCTGTATATCTCGAAGCAAACTCCAATGATTCAAGTTTTGATTGGTAAAAAGAAAAATCGCCTAAAACTGTAACTGTACTATCTATGACGAATGACGTAAGGCCTGTATACTCAAAGGCATTTGTATCGATTGTGTCGAGGATTGCACTTCCTTTGTCGAATGTTTTCAGAAAAATGCAGCCTGAAAAAGCAAAAGAATAAATCTTCTTTATTTTGCTTCCAAGCTTAACAGAGGCAAGTGACAAACAGTCTTGGAATGTACTCATTGCAATACTGTTAAGATTATCATTAAATGTAAACTCAATTAAGGCGCTTTCACTGAAAGCATAGTCAGCGATGTATGTTGCTGAGGATAAATCAACTTTTGTAAGGGAATTGCATGATGAAAACGCTTAGTATCCAATAACTTCAACATTTTCAAGATTGATACTCTTCAATCCTGTGTTTTTGAATGCAGCGTAGTCGATTTTCTTGATACCACTAGATAGCTTAACTGTTTCTAAACATACACAGTTTTCAAAGCTTTGGATGGGAATATTGTAAACATTTGGTGCATCAATATCGACATAAGTAATCATCGGGAATACTGAAATTGTTAGGATCGATGAAATATCATTTCCTTTATAAAAAATTCTTTTAATATTATTCTTCATGATGATATCAAGTGTTGATGGATCATCGATATCTTTTTGTTCTGTAATAGTTATATCATTTCCATCGATTTGTGGGGCGTTGTTAATGAATACTTGGTTTTTAAGTAGTGTATGAATAAAAACAAATCGACAAAACATTATAAAAAAAATTGAAATAAAATTCAGAGTATAAAATTGAAAGGGTGTGTCGATTGCCGATACAGGCGTGACAAATTTTGGATATGACTTTTTTTTAGGTTCGCTCTCGAAGATTAACATCTTAATTTGATTATTGATACGCCCACAGTGGCATTTCACTCCTATTTAGACACACCTATAGGTAAATTTTCCAACTAAAACAATTTTCTGATGACAGAAAATTCAAAAATAGATGATGGTATTTTTTTGTTCTCTAAAAAAGTGACTGATTTTAAAAAAACGACTTGTTGTAAATATTTGTTAAAATGGAATTAAATATATCTTCTTGGATTTTTTATTTCAATGTTGAATTGGGAAAAAAATCATTTTTTTTTTAAATGACCAACAATTATCTTCTTCCTATTTTATATGAGAGTCAGAGCATAAACATAGAATGGGATCAAAATGAAATTACTACTTCCGAAATTAAAAATGAAGTAATTCGTCAATTAAAGTTATTTCCAATAAAAAAATTGCACATTAGATTGGATGACAAAGAATATTCTGACGAAACATCAATTAACATACATTCTTTGGGTAATAAACCTCTTAGAATTATTCCAGAAGTAGGTATTTACCCAAATAATTTAACACCCAAAGACATTATCATGCAGTACTTAAAAATCAACAAATTGGAGTGGGATAACTCAGATAACTACGATATAATCTTCAAGTTTTCCGATAATAACAAAGTCATTTCCGATTTAAGTCCAAAAGAAATTTTATCAGGGTGTTACATTATTCCAAAAGTTACAAATCATCCAATGGAATTCGATAACACGGTATTTGAAAATAAAATCGCACCCGAAATTCCCAAACAAACAGCTAAAAAAGATATACAAGCTAAATTTATTAATTTCGAAGGCGAACCCGAAGAAAAAATCCTCAGAATCAAAAAGGTTATGCAATGGGACGAACTTTCGCAAGTAATACATGATAATTTCGATAAAAAGCCATTCAAAATTTTTTACAAATACGGAAATAAAGTTGAAGAAATAGAACACTGGAAAGCTTACATACTATCAGAGAATGCTGAAATATTGTTTATTGTAAAACAAGCGGCAAAAAATATTCCACAAAACTCTTCACAAAATTCTGTTATTACTATTCCACAAAATTCTTCAAGTATAAAGCCTCAATCTACTTCGCAACAATCAAGTATCCATAAACAAACAGAAATACCAAATAATACCAATAAAAATGGTAGTTTTATTGAACAATTTAAAAAGGAGTTCGGTATGCAACAAAACCCACGTGTTTTATTAGCAGAGTTATATTATTATAAGACATCAGATTTAATGGCAGCTTTTAATATATACAGGAAATCGATTGACTGGAAAATTCAATATGTCAACAAAGAAATTGAAAATATTATTATAGAGGCTTGTAAAAATATTATGGTTAATGACGAAGAAACAATTAAACAATATATTAAAGATTATCTCAAATTGAACAATGGAAATTATCCAAACAGACTGTCAGACTTTTTCGATGTCGACCTCACAAAGATAGATAATCCTCTAGAACTCAAAGATAACGTCAATATATAACAGATTGTTATTGTTATTTGTTTTTTTTTTGCTTGTTTATAAATAAATATTATGTATTATAAAGTATTTTTAAATGCTTTCTTTTAAAGACTAGTCTGATTTTGAAATTTAGATTTGAAATCATCAAAAATATGTTTAAAAGTATGAAAATTGCTTTGAAGAAGCTAAACAAATTCTCCACTTCTTATGAAATACTATCAGAAGCGGTCAAACCTATCGAAGAATTAGAGAAAATCATGATTTTGAATATAGAGTAGAATTGTCACTTTTATATAAAAATTGATTCGTTACAATTCTGGATTGCATTTTCCACATAACTATCTTTGTTACAGTGAAAGAGTTCGCATTTTTCCAAATTAAATGAGTTATCCTAATGGGAATTATTTTTGCATTTTTATTTTGTGTAAATTTCGCTCTGCGAAGGGATCCCTGAAGCATATATAGGCTAAACTGCTCGTTTCATTTCTTATTTCGAAACTCCTAACTAGTGATCGAAAAAGTGTCTTTGAATTAATTTGTAAACTTTATAAAATTTCGATAAATTTTTTTTTATACACCAGGAAAAATGTTCAAAAGAGAAGAATTCCCAATCGAAACTGGCTTTGGGATGTCTAGGACAACTCCAAACTATTCACGCATGACAGAACTAATCAAACATTATACGGATTTAATTTTAAAGTTAAAAAATGAAATTTCAGAATTCCAAAACTTTAACGCCCAGTCAAAAATTCTTAACGCACAATTTACGGATGATTTACAATATATTTATAGCTATAGACAACAATTAAATTCAGCAGTTCAAAAATTAAAAGATATGAATCCAGCATATTCACTTTCTTCAAACCAACAGGCCTCAAATTGGGCCACACAGCTTGGCGATAGCTCATCACTTGCAGCAATTTCACAAAATCAATTACAATTACAGATGCAAAATCAAAATCAACAAGCCAATCAAAATTCTTTACCACCACCAGATTTACAGTATAAGATTGAATCTAAAAATAGTTTCTTTAACAATAGTACAGTAGTAATGCGTTATTTGATAGATGTCAAGTCTGTTATTTGTACTGTTCAATTCGATCCTACGGGAAAGTTATTTGCTTTTTCTAGCTCAAGAAATTTACATATTGTTGATACGTCAAGTGGCCAAGTTTTATGTTCTGTTGAAATTTCGCCAAATATTCCACGCGTAGATTTTCATAGTAGAGATCTTAAGTTTTCACCTGATGGATCGATGATTGCAGTTGCTATTGCACCAGCTTCAATTGGAATTTTTAATTTAGCATCTCGAACCCTGACACACATACTAGAAGAACATGTAAGGAATGTATCATCACTTTTATTCACTAAAGACTCTTCTAAACTTATCTCAGGTGGCTCAGATGGAATACTTTGCGTCTGGGATATGAAAACTATGGCTCCAATAAAGAAACTTCAGAATGGAACTTTAGAACCAGATGCACCAGCAAGTCGAGATGGCCCGGTTTCTTCAATTGTTGCTGGACCTGGAGATGCCTATTTTGCTGTAGGTTTTTCAAATGGAATTGTGATCGTTTTTGATCCAAATATGGATGAAATATATCAATTCCAAGCCCATAATGAGATGATTCTTTCAATGGAACTTACTAAAAATGGAGAATTGTTTACGACATCATCAGATAAGCTAATTAAAATGTGGAAACTCACTTTGAAAGGTGCAACATTCGTTAGAACTATAGAAGAGCATTCAGATTTTGTTACATGTTGTCGTTCTTCTCCAAATAACAAAATTTTATTTTCTGGATCTAAGGATGAAACTATCTGCGCATGGAATTTTGAAAAGAATACAAATATGTTTACAGCAAAAGTGCATACGAATACTGTCCTTGGCCTTGCTCATCATCCAACAGAAAATATTTTCTTATCATCATCTGGTGATGGATATGTAGTTGGTTGGTCATACTTCCTTCCAACAGATTAAGTAATACGAATTTGTTTTTACTTGGAAAATTGTTTTAATATCCCTTATTTTAATTTTGACTATAATTGTTTTGTTACATAAATCATAAATAAAGGTCTATTTTTTGTTACTAATCCATAATTCATAGAAAAAATTTGATTCAGATTCCAAAAAACGCAACATATTGCTCATAAGCATTCATTTTTGTACTGGGAAAGATAGTATAATACCAAATGATATATTCTCTAAGTTCAATTCTTCTTTGAAAGTTCAATAATGCAAATTTCGGAATAAAAAAGAGTTATTTTGCTTCAAAAAGGAGATCAAAGTATTCATATAATATATACATATATTTTAAATACATACAATCTAATTACAATAATATTATATTGATTCCATATGGGAATCAAGATCTACATCATCAAAATTCACTCCGAAGCTAGGATTTTTATCGTCAATATTATCATTTTCAGAATTAATTTCCGTGTTCTTTCTAGTCAATCTGATCCCGATATAAAAAGTTACAACGAAAAATGTTAAGAATCCTTGGATGGTCAGGCCGATCATGAACGGAAATGGAACCGGGCGCATAATAAGCAGCACTAGTTTACAACCAACAGCAAGGCTCCATTGCAACAATAAAAATACCGTGACATATCGAATATTTCGCTTGACAACGACTAATATAAACTGAGGAAGTGTCACAATGCAGTCAATTAAGTTGGAAACAATGCCTATGGATTCGATGATAATTTGGGAATCGAAAAGAGAATGAAGCCCTATTGATAACAATAGAAGAACCAGAGCTATAATAGTTACGTACCCCATAAACTCAAGAAAATTCTTTGCATAAAATTGATCAAAAAAGAGTGTGTTAGGGTTCTGTTCATTAGTTGGGGTTGACTCTTTACCTTCAGGTTTAAAGAAGTAATATAAAAATGCTAATGTGAGCTGTACGCCTATCATCCAGATCGATTGAAATAAAAGATAAGTATCAAATTGTTTCCAATACCAGTATATAATTCTGAGGTAGTTGGATAGCAATAAAACAATACTAGAATCGATTTTGAAGTTTTCTGATGTACGAGTTTTGATGATTTTTGTTAATTGATCTAAATATCCGAAAGAGGGAGAAAATATGCATGAAATATCAATACATAACATTACTAGCCGATGATGAGCTTCAACCCAAAAGAGGAGACTACTCAATAAGTTCATCAAGGGAAAAGAAAGAAATTGTGATAAAGCTTTCAATCTCAATTTTTTTAAAAGCCGCTCATTGGAAAATCACGCTGATTTTATTGATAATGCTAACAAATATAATAATATAGCTGATTGGAATTCCGAACACTTTGAATTTATCTGATCGTATTTTGAGCTCAAATTTGCTAAATATATCAAATATTATCAATCTGTGATCAATAGTTTAAAATTCGTTTTGATGATTTATGATGAATTATTTACTTTTCAGAATTGAATTGATAAATGATCGCGAGTTTCTATGATAATTTAAAATTTTAATAAGGTAAGCATTTAGAAGCATATTATTTGAAATCGCGTAAAAATTTCAAAAAATCGATAATTAAATTTTTGAAATGATATAAATGCTAATTTTAAAATGCCCTAGAGAAAGCTTAATATTTTATTGAAGTTTTATTGATTTTAAAAAAAATTTTCAACCGAAATGTAAGAATACTTTATGAATTCAATTTTCTACAATAATTGGATAACAATGTAATATTTTATAAAAATTATGAAAAAATAATCATTTTTTAGATTTAAATGTTGAGAAAGTTGCTTTTGGAATTAGCTTAGTTTACTACCGTGTTATAATAAGGATACAAAAACTGAAGGAGCTTTAAAAATTAAATGGAAAAAGTTTGATTAGGGTTCATCAATATGATATAAAACGACAACGATAAAAACTGTTTTTGGTTATAAATCAAAGAGTATTCATACTTTGTAACATTAGATCCGATAGAATCCCCTGTCACTGCAAAATCCAACAAAATCATCTCATTAGAAATTTGGTGTCATACAGGTTTCTTTCATTAAATTTTATTTTAATTCGTCAAAATTTGGACATAGTTTCCTTAATATTAACACCATTTATATTTTAAATCTCAAATACTTTTGATGAAGTATGTTCAGAGCTATAGCTGACAATGACTAATATTTTCATATAATTATCCTTTTTATAAATATGAAATTGAACTTATTTTGCTTATTTTCATGTGGAGATAACATATGAGCAATTTAATTCCATAATTGCTAATCTAATTGATGAAATCATTTTTAAAAAAATTAGGAATAATAATTGTTTATTTCTTCAAATGATCGCATTTAAACTTGTGCTCCAGAATCTGAATCTTTCTCAGCTTTCCTTCTGAAAACGGTAAAGAAGAGGACCACAACAATGATTGCGATGATAACAATTGCACTTAATGGAAGTTTACCGTTTTGATTATTATCGCCTCCCTTTGTTGGCTCAGGCTTTGTTGAATCAGATTTAGTTTTAGGTTTTGCAGTAAATGAGCCATCTTCTTTTAGAACACCAGATTCGGATTGAAGCTTATATTCCTGATTTTCTTTGAAGTAACTAACTTGATCTTCATCAGCATTTGCTTCTGGAGCTGGTTCAACTTTAACTATTATTTTTGCATCAATATTAACATGTTCTTGCTTACCACCTGGGAATTCTCCATCACCACCTGGGAATTCTCCATCACCACCTCTATTTAACTTTTTATTCATATAATCGTCAAAGGCCTCTGGAGTATTGTAGAAGAATATTTCATTTGCGACTACTGTTGATGAACCTTAACAGCATTTGAATCAGCTGTTATAGGGAACGTGTAATCTGTTTCAGGAAATGTAATGGTAACTTTCTTTTTAGTATTTCCCATGATATAAAGTTGCTGCATGTTTGCGTCCATAGATGCAGTCATTTCACGCGTAGCCGCATTTATATCGAGCGAAGCCTTAAATTTAATAGGAATCTCCATTGTAAACTGACTCTTTGTGGAAAAAGTTGATGAGGAAACAAAATTATATTTCATATTCATTCCTCCTTCTTTCATATCAGCTTGGGCATCAACTGACATAAAAATGGGAACAATCTGGACTCTGCATGATTTTGATTTATCCTTACACTCAACTTTAGATATTGGCATAAGTAGTTCTTCTTCTGCTTGATATAATTGTTGGAAATTGACTTTAATATTAACCTGGAATGGATTATCAAATGTTTCTGGTTCTCCGTAAGAAAGATCATCAGCAGGAAATGCTACTGTAACTGTATAGTTGGAAAGGCTTGCAATAAGATAAGTACCCTTAATGCAAATTAAGCCATTTTCAGGAATATCGTATTTTGCAGAGGCATTCATTCTCATTGTTTCATAGATGGAACTTCCACACCCTTCAAGTTGAGATTCCAATGAATGAAGCCGAACAGATAAAATGGAAAACATCATATAAATGAATTTAAAAAATTACGGTTTTATTCAAAATTTTTGTTTAGATCTGACAATTTATTGTTCACTGAGTCAAGCCTAAGATACACATTTAAAGTAATAATGATTGTAAAAAAATTGAATGCATTAGTTTTATTATCTCACAAATAATTAAATACTTTTCAAATTATATAAAAATGGAATCTAATCGACATAATTAATTATTCATAGAATTCAAAACTTAAAAATTTATCTCCTAAATTCAAAGGGTATAATAGAAAGAAAGTTGAAGAATATTGCAATAGCTTTGATTTGCGCTAAAAGGCATTAACATATAATGGAATGCATATATTTAATAAAACTATAAAGATTTCTCAATAGTCGCGAGTCAAGATAAAATTGAGATATTAGAAAGTATTATAACCATAGATTGATTATTCATTCTGAAATAACATTTTTCATACTGTCTGATAATAATGTCTCAAATATCTTAGCATTATTTTCAATTCTTTATGAGTTACTTTTTCAAGAGTCATTCCGGAACAATAATCACTAAATTATCAGCAGATTATGATGATTTTTCATTTTTAACAAATTTTTAACGATAAACAGAACACGATATAACAAAAATTGTCAAATATAGTGTGTCTGCAGTTGATGTTGGGACTTACTTTAAAACCGCAAAATTCCCACAATATTGAATTCATTGGCAAAAAAAATTACAGCATATATATAAGATGTATATTAAGATTTTGCAAAGTGTCAATTTTTTTTTGAAAAAAATTTTAGAGAAATGGAAAGTATTGATTGTAAAAAAATGTGAAGATGTTACTCCTGATATCAGAGCGGATACGGATAGTGCTTGTAGGGGCGATATGGTTGGTATGCAAAATTAAGATACAATGTTGAAAATTCCAATTCTTATTTAAAGCATCAATTGTTGATCATTCATAATAATTCGTTTTTAAATCTAAAAAAAAAATATATATATATAAGAATTAAGGTCCAATATTCATTTCAGAATTAAGGTACATATATACATTTCAAAGTCAACTCAGCAAATTTATACATTTCGAGAAATATTGAAATTGAGATTTTTTGAGAAGCAATAATATTTGTGAATATATGTAGTATCCAAATAATTTATTAATGCGATTTCAGAATTTACACTTTTTTCCAAACTTGATATAATATATCACGAAATCAAACAAATACCATTATAGTATTTTTATAAATTGTTACTCTACTTCGCATATCGTGGATAATATGCGATATTTTGGCATGCTTTATGTGATGAAAGGTAACTAAACTCCTTTCGCCGATCCGATTTGCCCCATATTTAAAATATAGCTTGCATATGTAGAAGAAAAGCTAATTTTGAAGTACGCCCCAAATCCACCAACAGGATTTCGAGCTACTAAAAAGGTACTTTTAAATGTGATTTTTTTTATAAAAAATTAAATTTATTTTAAGATCAGACTAAAAACTAATTTTATGGAAAATCTATATCGACAAATTTATTACTTATTGGGTATATAGATTTTTTGATTATGGCGATTATGTCTGATATGCTTCCAATAAGCCAAAACACATTTCATACTGATTTCTATAAAAGGTATCTTTATTATAGAAGTGTAAGCTATATATGTTTGTTTTTATTATAACAAATTCAAAATTCTCTTATAAGGACTAGATGAAATCTGTATTATTAAATCATTAGCTAAATGAAGGTTCAAATAGAAAGTAAATATCAATTTATACGATACTGAAACCAAATAGTTCTTTTAATAAAAGATAACACGCTGAAAATTATTGAGTATTTGCAAATCTCAAAAATCTATTGGTGAATTTGGCTCAACTTTTAAAATTATAACATCCATATCAAATCATAAAAGCAGACAAAAATTAAAGCCAAACCTATCGGCTAATTTTTTTGATATTTTGATTTTTGAGGTATACTTTTAAAAGTGGATTTAAAGCACTGATGAAAAAACATTAACTTCTGTCGTTATGATTATTGATTTAGACAATAATGATTTTAATCTTTGATTATCAAAACACTAAAGTCATCTTTTTAACATTTGCTTGGTAGCATTAACTCAAGTCTAAAGTACTATTTTATGTGGCACTCTTAGAATTTTTGTATTCATTGTACACGCTGAAATAGTACCATTAAAGTTATGGCGGACTTTCAAAAAATAGTTTGGTCACCTTTATGTGATGACTAAATCTTTCTAAATCTTAGGAGATATTAAAAGAATTATAGTCCATCGAATAGGCCTATAAAAATTTCTTTATTCAATTTACGAATAGTATTTAAATTCTGTTCCATTTTATTAATTGGATACCATGCTTGGCAAGCCCATAATGATTAATATTTAATAGTCTTAAGCATTGGCTTCCAAAAGGCATTTTCATTTCAATTGTATTTTTATTCGAAGTAATTTTCAAAAATAACACACGCTCGGGAATTTATTTATTATAATAAGCAATAAAGACCTCAATAGAAGATTCAGCAAAGTTATCCGAAAATTAACAATTTTTGAGAGATTTTTTATTTTTATCAACCACCAACTTTCTTGTCAAATCAATTATAATTTTAAATTAAGAAGAGTTAATTTGGTACTGAAAAAAGCCATATTTAACATAATTCAATGTTTATGAAAGAAAAAACTCTAATCAATTTTATATTAATCAATTAATTCTATTATGGGAAGCATGTAAAAGCTATTACTATTAAAAATAAATAAAGCAGGCTCGTGCACATCTTACTTATAGCAGTTTTCTATCTGAAAGATAAGCATAATATAATGTTCAATTGATTTTTTTTCAAAAAGTCAATTTAATTAATTAAAATGTAGGTATGTTTTAGATAATCTCATTTGGCACAATTGATTGACACCATTTTAATTCGATTAGATTAAGATATAATAATTATTAAAAGATTTCTAAATCAAAATTACTAGAATTAATAAGAAGACTTTAAATCTTATTGCTTGTATAATTTAACACCGTCAAAACTAAAATTAATAAAATACAAATTTTTATCATCAAGAAAATATTACATTTATTTTATTTAAAAATCAATCATGTATATTACGGAAACAACACAATTTCCACTTCAATTTATTAGATTTCAAATTTAAAACTCAACATTGAAATAGTTCATTTTTTGATGATATTTTCTTTTCTGTAATGAGGCCAATATATTGGGTTTATTATTATTTTGACACATTAACTCAACACAAAAATTGAGAATGTTTCAGATCTCCCAATTTTAAATGTATCTGCCACCTCGTTTTTTTCGGTTAAATCCGAGGTTTTGCAAATAGTAAAAATGTCCAACCAAAAATTTTAAACTCGAACAAAAATCAGAATGTCAGATTTAACTTTGAATTGTTGAGGTTCCTTTTTATATTTATCCTTATTCTTGGATAAGTAGCATATTACAAAAAGCAAGCTCAAATTTGAATGATTTGTTTCAAACCATAATTTTACATTTTTTTAACTAAAACACGATGTTTTATTTTATTTCGTATAAGCTATTGTTCTATTACCTTTTCTTTAAAAATTCTATACCATTTCAAATTCTATTATGGTCAATTTTCATCTCTTTAGGTCAAAAATCGCGGTTGTGGCAGAAGTCTGATCTCCTTTTTCATTCAATATTCCTTCATAGTTTTTCGATGCAAGAACATAAATTCAGATTTGATGCAGAGCAATTAATGCAGTACTATCAAATTGCATGCTTAGAAAACCAGGCCGCCAATAAGGACACCAAAATATTCCAAAAGATAGAAACTTTTTCTCCACAAACGATTAGAATTAAGGCTCATAAAAGTTCTGACAAAAAGCAACAGAAAAGAAGGTATAAAGTTGAACCCAGAAAAGCTGTCCTTCACTTTGAAACTAAAGACCAGCCGTTATCTCCTCCACCGGAATCCATTACTGACAAGGTAATAGTTCAAAAACCATTTACTTTAAGCTCATTTGATCACCACATTCCAAGTGCATTCTCGATAATTAGAAGAGGTAATCTGCCAGGTCTTGAACTTCCATTGTAACGACATTTAATAGTTATAGATTAAGTATTGATGAAAATTGTTTGCTTATATATTATTCTTATATAAAAAGTTATCTGTACTATTTTATATTCTTAATTTTTTTGCATTCGCAGAACTATTACAATTTTTTTGGAGTTTTCAATAAATTTATACCTCCAAATATATATATCGATTAGAACTTGATAATAATTGATCAGCCAGATTCATTTTCATTCAGAAAAACAATTTATCACCGAAAAATCAGAGGTGTATCAACTAAAAATTGTAAACCGAAAAGCCACTTTTTCGCACTTTTTCCCTCATTTTCGCCTGACATTATATCGTATTTTTATTTCATTATATAATAACATTATATAATCTTTAATTAGTTGATAGCCTCCCGCCTGACATTTGACACGGCAAATTAGAAAAGTGTAATATTTTTATTATGAATGGGAATGTGAACTTTCATAGAGAAACCTTCTTGAAAGAACTTTTTATAGGCAAAGAATGATTTCAGAATCAAACTATGTTTACTAGTCTTTAATAATAGTCCTTGAAATTGAATTTTTGAATTTCAATTTAGTGGATGAATAGTTTTTTTCCTTTTATCAGTTCATAACCAGAAATAATTTACAATAATATTCACTTTACACCATATAAGATCCATCACAATTGCTAAAATCTATCATTATAATGTTAAAAGCATTGAGGCTATAATTTTGGCATACACTCTTCACAACATGGATTATATAAGTCGAATTTTTCCAAAAAAAATAATTACTGAGCAAATTGCATATTTACCATAAATTATCTTGGTCATTTGATTAAGTTTTTGACAATATAACGCTGAACAGTGCTAATATAGTATTTTGAACTTGTTGAAAATGTTTTTATGCATAAATAAATTTTTATAATTCCAAATTCTAAATAATAAACAATATTTATCTACATAGAGTGCTATTTTGAGAAAATATATTATTATAATCAAACTTTGTAGAATTATTATTCCTTAATATAGGGATATTATTTTCAGGAAATATCAAATATCGATAATCAAAGTTAATACTTATCCTTTTCTATCTATTTATATGCATTATTCAATATATAAACAGGTAGATATTGAAGTATTATATGAAATTTGATCTAATGATCCAGAAAATTATGAGGCAATATATGTGTACAACTGCATTATTAAGGTGCTCTATGGATGAATATTAAATGTTGAAACAAACTTTGCTTAGATATGATGGTTAGAGTTGATGCACTTCTGAAAAATCGCATATCAGAAATTAATGGTAAACAGTCATTTAGACTATAAACGAGATTCATCGTCGAAACAGTTGTAGTAAGGGTTTGTTTTGCGAAAAAAACGTACAATACGCAATTTCGCTAAAAAAACATTTAGCTAGCAATTTCGACCTTTGACTCCACTCAAGACGTCACTTTTTTAATTTTGCGGTATCATATTTTTGGAAAATCTTTATGAATATTATATAAAAGTCTCTTTAATATCTATATTTCATATTTTTATCGATTTTTAAAGTTTTTGCGAAAAGTATTCAATTATTTTTGCTATTTGGTCTGGTAAATGTCAGATTTGCGACATTTTCTGATATGATATTCAGATTCTACGTTGATAATAATGCTTATAGAACCCTCTTGCTATTGTGTCAAAATTGCGAAACCGATAGCAAAAATATCTCGCAATATCAAAATTGAGATATTGAGTGAATTATGCATTATAGAGATTAAAAATCTGATTTGTGAAAACATCTCATCAGTTTCTAGCTAATTCAAAAATCTTTACTATCTTATTCGATTAAAATGAAAAGGGAATAGTTTCATTATGCTTTAAATGACAGCCTTATAATATAATCATAGTTTTCGCTCAATATGCAGCTTTTTTTTTCGAAATCTATGGTCAATATCCTAAATACTGATTGCTTTGCATTCATATCTCTTACATTTTCTATACCCACATCACTATTCATTGCTATTCCTATCTTTTTCATTTTTGTTTGTTTCTTATAATTTCTCAAAAAACATGATAACTTGATATTTGTAAATATCATACTTTATAACGTAAATAAGAACTTGACCTATTAAGAAAAGCAGTAATGAAAAGAAAATCTGAAATTCATAAAAATTACAAGTTTCTGATGACAATTAGCTTAATTAAACCAGGTACAAGATTATATAATTGTATTTTCTATCCAATTATCCATATAATATCTTATCCAGAAAAAATAACTTGATCAATACCAAATGATTTTTTAACTAGTAAATAAAGTATTTTCTTTACACACACATTGTATATCATAGTTTTTTTTTTTTTTTGGTTTCGCAAAACATCCAAAAACAAATATGCTATAAAAGTGACAATTTTAGCAAAACGAAACCCTTAGTTGTAGTTTCCTAAGAAATTTCAGCCAAAAACTTGAATACCCAGATTTTCCTTACTTTTACCACTCCCCATGTAATTTCTGGGGAAAACGATAATTCGTTTTTTTTATGGATGAATAGATCTTTTTCCTAGAAAGGACCTCATATCTCTGGCTAAAAAGAGTGTCAGATCCTAAATAGGTTATTGATCTAGTGTACAAATCCAATAAAAAGCCTATTTTTTTGGCTTTTTTGGTGCTCATTTTTTCGAAGATATACATGAATATGGGGAAACCATCGGATTTTTTTGGTTAACCCACATCTTCATGTAGTCTGGACTATCTTTCCTCGAAGGACCTCTTTACGGGTGTAAAAACTCATAAAGTTCTCAAAAGATTCATTCTCGATCTCCATGCTGAAAGAATTTACAATAAAAAGAGATCTACGCATCAAACTACAGCCATAAATGAACTGAACCCCTAAAGCTCAGCTCTTAGTTTATCAAAAACGTCGAAATCCTTCTCATTGCAATCAAATTTTCTCAATAACTCATAAGAAAAATCGAATTTTGATTAAGCCGATGTTATAGGTATCACAAATACTACAAACTTGAGCAATATCGAAATTGCCAGCAAAAGTTTGAAATTGCATTGCTCATATTTGTTTTGTAAACTAAAAATCTGCTTATATTATTCATTAATTTTTTATATATTATTCATATACTTTAATAAAAACAATACTATTTCACCTTAAAAATGAATTTCATAAGTCAATATTATTTTTTTGAAAATGCATCAATTTTCGATTAAAACAACATGAGAATAAAATTTACGCAAAATTATTTTAAAAAATGGTTTTAAAAATTTACAATTGATTAAGAATAAGATTGCAAAAAGTTTTGAAGTTTAATTTTAAGAAAAAAAATTCGGATATTATTCATGGATCTAAGTAATCTGATATTTGAGTATCGGCACTATGCATAAAACATATATTTATAGTTTTTGGATTTTTATGATTTTAAATATATTCAAATTTGGCAATCCAATAGATTTTTAAAAAATAGGTAAATAAAAATAGATTACATATGCAGCAGATTTAGAACATGAAACAAATCTTATAGTGACCCAAAAAAAAATTCATGATCCAAAAAAGAAAAAAATTAGCTAAATGGGAATAAAACCTTGACATAATGAATCATTATGTCAGATGTTTCCACTAAACTACACCGGCAGTTTGAAAAATACCCTTGGTGGTTCTATTTAATAGCTACTCCCAACGATAGGCGGTGTTCCCAGCTTTAGAGGGGTGGTAAAAGTAAGGAAAATCTGGGTAAATTTTTTTGGATGATGAATTACTGTATCTATGAAGAAAAATCAATATTTGTACACAAATCTATGTTAAATCTAAAAAAAATTCTAAATTTTGCTGGTTAATGGAATTTGAACAATATCAAACATAAAATTTCTTTTCTAGCACACAATAATTTTAATGCCTAATGGGCATACTAATTCCTTTATTTGAGTCAATTTTTTTTTCAGAAATTTTTCATGTCGGATAAAGAATCCACTATTTACTTTGCCTTGAAAAATGATGACTTTGAAACTGTTTTGAAGCTCGTAGTAAATGAAAATAGAGAAAATGACCCACTTCATTTGAATTCTCCAGATATTCCACAATTATTAAAATTTGATCCCTATCCTATTCACGTTGCTGCCTATTTTGGCAGCATTGAATCGTTCAAGATCCTCGAAATGAACCATTGCAACATGAATTCTCAAGATCGGGTTAAAAGATCTTTAATTCATTTTTCATGTTTCGGCCACAACCAAGATTTATTAAATGCAGTCATTAATGTTAGTCAGCATCTAGATATTGTTGACAAAATTGGTCGAAATGCAATTCATTATGCAGCATTTGCTGGAAATAATGATGCATTAAATTTATTTTATATGTCTGGTGTTCCTTTTGATAAAACCGACAAAAAGGGTTTCACACCTCTAATGCTTGCATGCAAAACAAATTGTTTCGAAAATGTTGAAAGCTTAGTCAATTTTGGTGCTGATATTCATGTCACTTTTAATGGTTGCTCACTTTTAATTTTTGCTTGCGAAGGAGGTAATCCACAAACAGTAAATTTACTTCTCGAACATGGATTCGATGTAAACGAGAATTCTCCATATGGTACACCACTTTCTATTGCAGTTATGAACAACAAAACAGAAGTTTCTAAATTATTATTATCGAAAGGTGCAGATGCAAAGTATTTGATCGAGAATCAGAACTCTCTTTGCGAAGTTGCAGCTAAATTCAATAATATAGAACTTCTTGAAGCATTGAAGAGTCATGGAGCTCTGTTTTCTCCAAACCATGATATTTACAAATTCGCAGAAAGTACGATGAATTCAGATACATTGAAATATTTGTTGAAAAACGGCTTTTCTGAAAAAGAAAACAAAAATTTCGCATCTGTATGCTTCCTTATTTATAAGAATGATATCCAATCTATAAAGGAAGTTTTAGATTTAGGTGCTGATATAAATCTTCCTGATGAAACAAATCAAACTCCTCTTCAGATTGCAATAAATATGAAAAGAAATGATTTGTTGCTTTCTCTAATTGATAATGGTGCAAATGTTAATCTTAAGAACAAGGTTGGTATATCACCAATAATTTTTGCTGCACAAAAAGGCTTTATCGAAGGAGTCCAACTTCTTCTATCAAAGAATGCGAATGTAAATGATTGTGACAATTTAAGAATGACTCCTCTTCATTATGCTGTTAAAGGAGGTTATATAGATCTTGTTCATTATTTGCTTCAGGAGGGCGCTGATCCTAAAATATCAGATATCAACAAACAAACATTATTGATGTCAAGTATATTTTTGGAAAACTATGAAATTGCATCATTGTTACTTGAAAAAGGAGTAGATCCAAATGAAGTTGATAAAAATGGCTACTCTGCGATGTTCTATGCAAAGAAGAAGAGCCAATATATCATCAATCTCTTGAAATCCTATGGTGCCGTTATCAAGTGTTAAATAAGAACTTTCATAAAGCATTTTACCTTCTAGTAAATCATATTTTCTTTTTTAATAAAAACAATAATTCTTATAGCTGCAAGGATAGCAGTTTTCTCTCTGGTAACATTTGATGCAACACTATTATATTTGTTTTAACTTGTAAAACTTGATGTAACATAGAATTTTGTTAATTTTTAATGAAAAATAATTTTGATATTTTTATCAATATTCAAAAAGTTATTAAATTAGCATATTCGCTTATATCCAAGGCAATTTCGTAGTATTTCTATTTGTTAGTACAAATTATTAAACAATACCGGATTTATGAGATCATAAGACTGTAAAGAGATTATTACAAGTGCACAGGTGATAAAAAGGACTTAAATATAAGAAAAATACAAACATATTTATTATCAAATGAAAAAAAATTTCAAAATTAGAATTAAATTTTTCTTCTTGAAGATCTTTTCCAGTGAGAAAAGATGAGAACTACATATGATACTGTGGCGGCAATTAAGACTCCCCAAATTAATATCATTGCTGGTAAGAAAAGTAAAATCAAATCTTTTGATTTATTTTTCTGTTTCTCTTTTGGCAAAGGAGTATGTGAAATAAGAGTTGGCATACTAGGTATAGATATGCCAGAAAATTCGATATTTTGCCTATTTTCATTTTTCAATTCAACATTTCCTTTTCCGATGTCTATTCCAACAGGGAAAGCACACCTTTCACATACAAGTAGTGCGGATTGCTCTACAAATATTATTGGACAATGGAATAACTCAAGATCAATAAATTTGGAGTATTGGCACGTAACTCGTGTTGCTCTGCCAAGGAATATGACTGAAGAGTTAATTTGGTTCCGTAGCGGATTTGTAGAGAGTTTACAAAAAGTAGAACCCGAAATTAAAGCAGAAAGAAGGAGTCTGTTAAAGATAATGCCTGTAATTGTTGGAGATATGCAAGAGTACATGATCAAGTTGTCTATGGAGTTTGTAGTTCCTGCACAGTACAACATTGGTAAAGTTTGCGAATTACAGTTCGAAATGTTGATATTATTTAATGAAGCTTTCGATGTTGAAAAATAAGCAACAGATTCGCCTATTGATTCAACTACTGATGCGCAAGAATCTTTAAAAATGAAATTTTCATGATTATCAACATAAATTGTAGCCTCTTTGCTCGTAAGTGTATGTGTGAAGAAACTTTTGTGTATCTCTATCGAATTTTGAGAATAAACAATGCCAATACCTGATTTGCAATTAAAAAACACTGATTGTTGAATATTTGTTGGTGCTGCAGTATATATTGCTGATCCAGCACCTTTTTCGAAATAATGATTAATAAATTGGCAGTTATTAACTTCTAATTTGCCTTCGAAGGTTACAATTTGATTATTATCGAATAATAAGTTATTGTATTCGCTTGAATGAATGCCTTCTCTTAAATTACTTATTCCAAAATGAAAATTGATCGAAATACCGCATTTTTCGAAAAATTTTTGTTTAAATTGACCTAGTAGCTGATGAGAATAATCAATATAGTTGAGTTTTACTAAACCAATCCATCTTGCGTTGATTAATGTCTGAAGGAAAAGCAAGGGGATTGAAATCATAAAAGTTCAATGTAAAAATGAAAGAATTTCAATATAAATTAGAAGAAAATATATTAGTGCAAGGAAAATCTTGCTTGAATTACCATTTTTGAAACAAAATATCAAAATTTTTATCAAAACGTTCTTTGTGAGCTTGAGATCACGAAAATTTAATTAAAAATTCGATAGTTCTATATTTTTCAAGTCTCTAATGCTAGATTACTCAATGATTAGAAAATTAATCATTCAAAATTCGCTTCAAATCAGAATATCTTCATATAAAATCGTTCTCAAATTCGATTACTAACTGAATAATACTAGTAATGGCCATCAATAATTTTTGGCGGGAGTTTATTTTCTTGCACTTGTAGAGAGGAAAAAAAAATGATGAAGCGTTCCTTGACATCTCAACAGCATATGACACAATCCAGATTTACCAACATGGAAAATATATCAACTACTCAAACTACAGTTATTAGCAAAGTTTTTAAGACTGATTCTTCTGATCGAACTCCACTTGCAATGAAAAGGATGAACTTAAAACAAGAAGATACTACAATTCCGCCATATATCATTAGGGAATTAGCTATAACGAGTGAATTGAATTCTCCACATATTGTTCACCCTGCAGTTAATGATATATCATATGAGCCGAAGGATCGAACAATTTCTTACGTTTATGAGTATGGTGCTGCTGATGTCAAAAGAGTTATGTCTACGAAAAAGGTACCTCTAAAAGAAACAACCATAAAATCTATTCTTTTTCAAATTCTGTTAGGCCTTGATTATATGCATTCTAGAGGAATTTCACATTGCAATGTTACTCCATCGAACCTTTTAATTATGCCTACAACATCTCAGACTCCAGGAATTCTTCGTTTTATTGATTTTTCTCTGGCTCGTGTTGCTGAGCCAGTTCAGAAGTTAAAACCATTGAATTCAATTTATTTAGGATATAGAGCTCCTGAAATAGTTTTGGGACAGTCTGATTACAGTTATCCATCTGATATCTGGTCTGCAGGCTGCATATTCGCCGAACTATTAACAGGAACATTATTTGACGTACAGAAGATAAACCCACAGGACCAAATACAAGTTATGCTTCGAAAATACTTTGAAGTTATTGGATCCATGAGCCAAGATGACTTCCCAAGACATGAAAAATACACAAACTGGATGACCTTCCAACAAATGCTATCGTCGAATCAATTACAAATGAGAAACTCAAAAGGCCAATTATATCAGAAAGTAGCTAGCCTAAACCCAGAAATTCAGGATCTCCTGTTTAAGATGCTTACATATAATCCGGATCTCCGAATTACAGCAAAAGATGCTTTGCGCCATCCTTACTTTAATTCAAGACCGTTTCCAGTCATGAATATTGCTAGAACTTTCACTCCTGAAGAGTGGTCTGCTATATCTTCTGGAAATAATAAGGAGTAATGCTCTTATATTTTTTGTGAATTATTTTTTGTGTAAATGTTAAATTTTATTTGTCGATATTAAATCTTCATGCAAAATATTCTTTCAAAATCTTAATTTGCTCCATCAAAACAAAAAAATTAAAAATAATCAAATTATCTCATTTAAAACAGTATATTAATGAAAGAAGCAATCTGATATTGATAATCGCTGTATAGAAGCTTGAAACTGTCTTAAAATTTGTTGAATAAAAGTAAAATAAAGTAAAATATATGTTAAAAAGAAAAGTAATATAGGAGAATATTTACAGCTATTATTTGGGAGTTAAACTAACGCAAACAACAGTGATGTTATCGCCAGATCCTCTCTTGATTGCAGTATCTTTGATTAATCTTGCTGATTTAGATGGATCATTCATCTTCATGTATGTCTCACCAACAACATCATCAGATAACACTTCAAAGACTCCATCACAAGCAATAATTAATTTTTCATTATCATGGCGATCAATTGTAACAATATTTGGTTCACAGGAAATAGAAGAAGCCTGTAAACCATCACCGAATGATCTTGTTAATGATACTACACCATTCACTCTGTCGTTCATGATCGTTCCGCCGCGTTGGATAACTAAATCAACTTCTGCCTTATTTGAAATGTTGTGATCCACTGATAAGCGTGTAACTTTGTTATTTGTATCAAGTAAGAGTATTCTTGTATCACCAACATTTGCTATTGTTATTTTATCTCCAATAATTAAAGCAATCGAAGCAGTTGATCCTGTATTAGGGAAGTCTGCGATCATCTTTTCGTTTATTGTTTGGAACGATTTTGTGATTACTGTTTCAATCGGAATATCAGGTGAATAGTTTTGCTTCAAAACACCGTGTAATTCTTTAGCTAGATACATTGAAACACCATTACCACCATGGCCATCAAATACACCATAGTACTGTGTTTTCGGACCGAAGATTTCTCCAACAACTGTTGCAGCATCCTCCATTGTCTTTCGTTTACCAATGGCATCTGCATGGCTTCCGGGGTAGACTTGTTCACCCTCTATAAAGAAGTGTTTTTCGGTTGCTTTCTGTCTTAAACCACAAGTCATTTTGATTTTTATCACAAAAAAAATTTTTGATTGCTTCACCTTACTTCGTTATTAGTGAATTTTACAGTTTTCATCTAATTGGTGTCGCACATTCTTTTCCATGAAAAATCGTCTCTCATTTCAATTAAGGGTTTCGTTTTGCTAAAATTGTCACTTTTATAGCATATTTGTTTTTGGATGTTTTGCGAAACCAAAAAAAAAACTATGATATACAATGTGTGTGTAAAGAAAATACTTTATTTACTAGTTAAAAAATCATTTGGTATTGATCAAGTTATTTTTTCTGGATAAGATATTATATGGATAATTGGATAGAAAATACAATTATATAATCTTGTACCTGGTTTAATTAAGCTAATTGTCAGAAACTTGTAATTTTTATGAATTTCAGATTTTCTTTTCATTACTGCTTTTCTTAATAGGTCAAGTTCTTATTTACGTTATAAAGTATGATATTTACAAATATCAAGTTATCATGTTTTTTGAGAAATTATAAGAAACAAACAAAAATGAAAAAGATAGGAATAGCAATGAATAGTGATGTGGGTATAGAAAATGTAAGAGATATGAATGCAAAGCAATCAGTATTTAGGATATTGACCATAGATTTCGAAAAAAAAAGCTGCATATTGAGCGAAAACTATGATTATATTATAAGGCTGTCATTTAAAGCATAATGAAACTATTCCCTTTTCATTTTAATCGAATAAGATAGTAAAGATTTTTGAATTAGCTAGAAACTGATGAGATGTTTTCACAAATCAGATTTTTAATCTCTATAATGCATAATTCACTCAATATCTCAATTTTGATATTGCGAGATATTTTTGCTATCGTTTCGCAATTTTGACACAATAGCAAGAGGGTTCTATAAGCATTATTATCAACGTAGAATCTGAATATCATATCAGAAAATGTCGCAAATCTGACATTTACCAGACCAAATAGCAAAAATAATTGAATACTTTTCGCAAAAACTTTAAAAATCGATAAAAATATGAAATATAGATATTAAAGAGACTTTTATATAATATTCATAAAGATTTTCCAAAAATATGATACCGCAAAATTAAAAAAGTGACGTCTTGAGTGGAGTCAAAGGTCGAAATTGCTAGCTAAATGTTTTTTTAGCGAAATTGCGTATTGTACGTTTTTTTCGCAAAACGAAACCCTTATTTCAATAAAAAAAGATCAATTGAATGTTGGAAGATAGCTATAGGAGTAGGGGTAATTTTAGCTAAAAGTGACACACCTGTAAAAAGTGACACACCCGTGAAGGGTGTGATTACCGATCGGTAATTTCGACAGTTTAGAATTTAAAATTTTTTATGGAACTGTTGCGAGTTTCATAAAGAATTTAAGGAATATAAGCAAAGATTTGAATCAAAATCTTAGACCTAAGCCGCTCGATTCGCTCGCGGCTTCCGCGAATTACAGATCAGCAAAGATTTGAATCAAAATCTTCGAACTAAGCCGATCGCTTCGCTCGCGGCTTTCTTTATTATTTTAAATTTGCATATTTCCATCAAAAGTTCATAAGGTAAAAAATTTCGTTTATTTTTACTCAGAAAAAAAAGGTTTTTGATAATAAATTTATTTTATTTCGAAAAAGTAGCAATAATCGTAAAAGGGTATTGATAGGCTTGCTAAAGTAACTAATTTTAGCTGTCAAATACTTTTGTATTTTGAAGTAAATTAGTATAAATTTGTTTTTACTTTTATTTCGAAAAAGTAGCAATAATCGTAAAAGGGTATTGATAGGCTTGCTAAAGTAACTAATTTTAGCTGTCAAATACTTTTGTATTTTGAAGTAAATTAGTATAAATTTGTTTTTACTTTTATTTCGAAAAAGTAACAATAATCGTAAAAGGGTATTGATAGGCTTGCTAAAGTAACTAATTTTAGCTGTCAAATACTTTTGTATTTTGAAGTAAATTAGTATAAATTTGTTTTTACTTTTATTTCGAAAAAGTAACAATAATCGTAAAAGGCTATTGATAGGCTTGCTAAAGTAACTAATTTTAGCTGTCAAATACTTTTGTATTTTGAAGTAAATTAATATAAATTTGATATTATTTTAACTCCCTTTGAAAACCTCAATTTTCCATACAGAGGGAACGGGAATAGCATCCAATATTCCCTGAGAATGGTTGCGCATTCTCAGTTCCCTCTATATTTCGAACGAAGCTCTCATCGGTCTTTTTTTTTAATACTAAACGTTTTTTCCCCTGTCACTTTTAGCTAAAATTTGGGTTTGCCATAGCTATAGCTTCAATTCATACAACGTATCATTTCTTGGAATGAAATTTCCCGAAATCAATGTATAATTCGAATTAATTGATTCCAAAAACGAAGTTAAACGATTGAATTTCGGCTCAATGTTATTTTGCGATTTCAAAATTCTTAAATGCAAAGAATAAATTAATTTTGTTTCTTCCGGATTGGATTTACTCATACTCATATGTAAGGAATTTTCGAAAGTTAATTATTAACTAGCAGAAACAGGTTGTTATTATGAAACTACTAATGTAAAGTGTGGTGGGCTCATAAATTAACTGATGATCATGTTTTTAAATTTTGTTCAAATCTTGTTTCATTATATAGTGAATTTCATTGACTATTCTTATACAAATATGATACTGATGAAAGCAGTATCATTGTTGTATAGTGTCATCATCAAAATTAATTGAGAAATATGTTTCATTATGTTTCTTGTAATTCCTTCTAAACTCTGGCATACATGCACTTTCTAGTTATAAATTCTAGAATAGATGCAAATTATATGTAAATTACAATTGCTATTCCTGTAATTATGTTATAAATATCTTTTGAAATATGCTAATCTCTCAACTTTTCTGATAACTAACTAATTTCAAATCTTGAGAAGTAAAGATCTCTTCTATAATTTAGGATTAAATACGAAATTCATTATAAAACATAACAAAATTGAGAAATTCCATAATACATAAGTAGTCATTCCAACAAGAAATCCAAAGGTTGGTATCCATAAAGCGAAAATGTGCCAGATTCATTTCTTATTTTAAAACTGACATTTGACATCAACAAATTTGAGGTAAAAATAATCAATTTGATTTTTGGCACTTTTTTGCAATAATGGAGGACGTTTCCCCTTTCCTTTGCCCACCAGAGGAGAATAAAAATCCAAAGTGGGACGAAATAGAGGGCGGATTAACAATTTCTGCAAAAACGGAAGTTCAAATTAGCTCTCTTCGCAAGCTTATTCAATATTCAGTTTCTGGAGAAAAAATTCCAGAAGCTGCTCTCATGGGAGTTATCACAAATCTTTCAGCATCCAAAAACCACGACGTTAAGAAACTACTTTACTTATTCTACGAAATCTGCGAGACACGTGATAGAAAAGGCAATCTTAAGCCAGAATTTCGCCTCATTTGTGATGGTATTAGAAAAGATTTAACACATCCAAACGAATATATTCGCGCTGCAGCTCTTAGATTCATGTCCAGATTCCATGAAAAAGAATTAATTAATACACTTGTTCCTTTTGTCACCAAATCTCTTGACCATCATAATGCATACGTAAGGCGTCATGCTGTCGTTGCAATTGGCCGAATTCATCAACGCTGGCCCGAAATCGCACCAGATGCACAAGAAGACATTGCAGAACTCCTCAAGACAGAGAAAGATCCTGCATGCATGCGTGTATCTTTCCTTGTCTTATGCGACATTTCTCGTGATCTTGCAGCTACTTTTCTCAATGAAATTCTTGACGAATCAGTATTACATCTTTCGCAGCCAATGCAACTTACAGCTGTTACTCTCATCAAGAGCCTTTGCAATGACTCACGTAAAGGCGCTTATCTCCCTGCTCTTATCGAACTTCTCGATTCCCCATCAACAGCTGTAAAAATCGAAGCAGCAATTACACTTCTCAATTTATCTACATCAGCTACAGCTTCTCAAACAAGCTTCTCTGTTCTTTGCCAGATTATGCAGACAATTCCTAACTCTACATTGCAGCTTAGCCTTGCAGAACAGATCGAGCGCCTCATCCCAGCCCATCCAAGCATCGCTCAGCTCATGGTTGGTGAACTTATCGTTGCAATGAAGTCAAAAGGCATCAGAGCAACAGTTCTCAACATGATAAAGAAACTTACGAACGCTACGAACGTAAAAACTATCGTTCAAGGCCTCATCAACCACTACAAAACTCAAGAATTATTACGTCAGAAGGAAAACGAAGCCAAAGACGCTTACGAGTTCATGGCTCTCATTCTCACTACATTACGTTCGATCTCATCTACTTATCCTGCAACTTTAAGCATGATTTACGATGCAGTTAAAACAACATTGATAGAAAACAACTTGGCGATATCATACGAGTCATTAATGCTTGTTAGAGATTACATGTTCGCTAATCCTGATCAGGCTGACCGTGTTTGTATCCAAATAGAAAATATCTTACCGTTTGTACAGAGTCCTCGTATACTTAGAGGCCTTTCTTATCTTATATCCCTATCAACAACGCGTCCAGAATCAGCTGAAGCTATTATTGGAGCTTACTTTGCAAGAGAAAAGGCAGCATTAGACCCAGAAACGGAGCAATCAGCACCACAAACATCTACAATGATTGGATCTGATGGAACATACGTAACCGTTGAACAGTCGGCCGCTCCTTCCAAATCTGGTTCAAAGCATTTAATTTGGTTCGAAAAGGGCATTAATATCTTTGTTGGTGCTTCACTTGCTATGGTATTGGCTAGAATATGCATCAGATTCCCAGATCAAGCTCCAATTGAGAAATGTCTCGGATTTATTGAGTCAATTTTACTCAGAAAGAACGCAGTAACACAAGAAAAGCACTTACTTCTTGCCCATGCTGCTATTTTCCACCGCAATGATCCAGAATACAAGATTGCTCTCCTCGATAACGTCAAGCATGCTTTCGCAGACATAATCGACAACGACAAGAAGGAGTTCGAAGATAAGTCACCGAAAGCAAACCAGAAAATCTTCACTTCACCTGACCAAAGATTATCTTTCAGTTCACTTCTCGGTCGCAAATTTGACCAGGCAGGTCCTGCAGCTGCAAATGCCAAGAATGCTTCATTAAAGATCCAAGAAGAGACACAAGAAGAAAAATCGAAGAAATCATTGGTTGTTTTGTCCGGAACATGCGATCCAATCTTCTCCGAATGCACTATGAAGCCAGGCAAGTTCGATATTTTGCTCGAAATCAATCTCCTCAACCAGACATTATCCAATTTATTAAATGTCAAAGTTGAGTTGTATTGCAGTGGCAAACTTGAGCTTGTTGATAAACCAAGTACAATCACATTGCCAGCCCAGCAATCCGATCAAATTATTTGCTCGATCAAAGCTACATCAGCCGAAGCCGGCAGAATTTACGGCAACATCCTCTATGATATCGAAAATGTTGAAGAACGTCAGTTAATTCCACTCTCACCGATCACAATTACTCCAGATAACTACATGATACCACTTAAGGTCGATTCCATCAAGTACAGAGAGAAATGGGAGATGTTTGAGTGGGAAAAGAAGATAACGATCAGTTCAACATTGTCAATTAAAGAGATCATTACAAGATATCAAGAGAAAGGAAAGATGCATCTAATGAACGAGTTCGATGATAATGCTTCTTGGGCAACAGTTAATTTGTGCGCAACTTCGATGTTTGATGAAGACGTTTTACTCAATATCTCTCTCGAAAAGACAGATAACGGAACTACTGAAGGATACATGAGATTGAGATGCGCTTCACAGCCAATGGCTATTGCATTCTCAAGATTATTAATGTCAATTAACTTGAATCAATAAATAAAAAATATTGACGTTTTTTATTTTTTGAAATTTATATTTTATTTTGTCTATATATGACTGACTTATTTGGAATATGTACAGATTTCTCATGAATTTTGAACCTCGTTTCAGTCAAAATGTAGTAAATGATGTTTACATCAATTTTTTGATTTAAAATGTGGAAATCTTAAGGGTGCACTTACCAGTTTCTGGCATGCTCGCATGATATCAATATGTCTTTATTCTAATTGCAAAAAAACATATAACAGCAAAAAAAAGGTACTATGTAGTGATATAAAATAACTTTTTCTCAAAAAAAAAACTTTTTATCATAGAAAATTTGGATAAAAAGCTAGGGTGTCAAAAAAATTGAGAGAATGTCAGAAAGTGGAAAGTGCACCCATGATATATAAAAGAAGAAATTAGTTTGTTTTATGGTGAAATCTACTTTGTAATACAGAAAGTATCAATGTTGAGAGTAATTAGGGCGTAGGAAAGCCAGATCGTTTCACTCAGCTTTTGTTCTCTCGTTTATTGCATTTGTGATTGTTAACGATGGATAACTTATAGGAGTGTGCTTTCGCTCTTTAAACATTGTTTCATATTAATTGGCTTGACACGCAGTTTTTTGTGTCAAATTAAGGGTCAACGGTATATTTTCAATACTATTCAAAAATTGAATCGATTTTTTTGAGCTTCTTGGTTAACGAAATCCAAAAATTATATTAAAAGTGTAATAAACAGAAATTCGTCAAAAGTGACAGCTCTCAATTTTTTGACATTTGTAAATTCTAAATTGAATGAGAAAAATGAAATAATACTAAGCATAATACAATATTCTAGATTTAATTATAATTAGGAAAAGTTCGTTTTGAAAGTACTTTTCATAGGCATATAGAATGAAATCTTCTGAAAAATAATATCACATAAACTCATATTATTTTCTAATATATAACTATTTTATATAAAAATCAAATTCCATGATCTTAAAAGCGAAGGATAAACCTCAAAATTTACGAATATAATGAGTGGGAATATAATGCTTATCTATCATAAAACCATATGAAATATCAATTTTTGCTTTACGCCTAATTTTTGACGACAATTAGCAAAAAATGTTAAATGTTAACACTCAGTCCATTTGAATATGAAAATAAAATTGACTTTGATTAAATGTTTTTATTTATCATGCAATTCTTCTTGCGACCAAAGATTTGAATAAAAGTTCAAAAAATAAGATAGCTTAAAAAATAATATACGGTAGTGTTTACTAATAGATGAATAGTATATAAATTCTATTAAAATGGATTTGATCCAAAAAAATATAAAACCAAAAATAATTGTTATAATTTAAATGAAGAAGTAATTTAAAACGATTTTATTTATGATCAAGTTTTATATATTTTTGGATCAAATCCATTTTAATAGAATTTATATACTATTCATCTATTAGTAAACACTACCGTATATTATTTTTAAGCTATCTTATTTTTGAACTTTTATTCAAATCTTTGGTCGCAAGAAGAATTGCATGATAAATAAAAACATTTAATCAAAGTCAATTTTATTTTTCATATTCAAATGGACTGAGTGTTAACATTTAACATTTTTTGCTAATTGTCGTCAAAAATTAGGCGTAAAGCAAAAATTGATATTTCATATGGTTTTATGATAGATAAGCATTATATTCCCACTCATTATATTCGTAAATTTTGAGGTTTATCCTTCGCTTTTAAGATCATGGAATTTGATTTTTATATAAAATAGTTATATATTAGAAAATAATATGAGTTTATGTGATATTATTTTTCAGAAGATTTTGTGTTCTTCTTCAAAATTTTATTTTTTATTAAAAAGAATCTTTACAAAATATACATTTACTTTAATTAATATTTAAAAACGTGCTCTATCAAAAGTTCCAAAAATTCAATAGTTTAGCTTTTCTGAGGTGTCACTTTTGATGAATTTCTGTTTACAACAAAAGCAGCATGTAAATATGATATCAAATCACAATCTATAATTAGATATGGGTATTACCATATTAATTTTGAACATTAGCGATAGCTTTCGCTTGGCCGGACCGCGGACCTTTCATAAGTCATATCACTTCACTTTTTTTTCTTGATGGAATTTAATTTTTCTCCTCAAGACTTTCAAAATATGCTATATTATAAAACTGATGACTATTGTACAATAGAGAATCAAGGGGTTAAATATACAGTTAGTATGCCTTTTGCAACAATGGCATTTTTCAAAATTTCTGCTGCTTACAGAGCTGATATGGCATGCAGATCTTACCAAATTAATATTCAACTTGAAACTGATGAAGAAAAACAATTCCTCAATTCATTACTTACAAAAGGTACAATAATTTCTCAAAATGCTACTTTAGAACTCCTCTCATCGCTTTCTAATATTGCACTCAAATTGCAATGCAACTCACTAATCAATTATATTATTGATTATACAAATTCGATTCCAACATCCGTATAAATTTTCCAAAAAATCTTTGAATTCACGAGCAGGTTAGGAAATTACTCTCAAGTATTAGATTATTTGCTAAATTCGTTCAATACACATAACGAAGATGACCTTGCAAAAGCTTTAGTTACCTTTGGCCAAAAATTTGCAATGGATCTACTAACTTCTTCAAAATTAACAGTTAACAATGAAAACCAAGTTGCAACAGTTATAATGAAGATGATTGAAGCAGATAAATCATATACAGGCACTTTAGAATGCATCTATCGCGAATGGCTTTCAGAAAATAAGCTGAAAGAGCTCTACGAATTTGTTACAAAAGAAAAACTATATACAAAGTTGTTGCATTTTTATAGAGCATTGGAAGCCATGAAAAACTCAAGACCAATTTATTTCAAAGCGCAATATTTAAGAAATGTTGTGATTCATAAAATTAAATACAATGAATCCATAGTTAATGTTGCTGTAATATCTTCAAATTCTCCTGATGACAGAAGTGAACTTATGAATGGAGGATATTTCCCTCGTACTTGCCTTGTTGGATCAAACTATATATTTATTGGTGCTTATAAAGCAGCAAACAAATCTGATTTAAGTACAGAATATATTCAATATTAATATTCTCTAAAATAAGAATAAAATTTTGATATTTTCTTTTGGTTATATTTTATTTCATCTCCACTTAATTGAATCATAAAATAAGCATTCCCGAATAGATGTTACATATTTTCGGCTATCATAATAGCAAATCCCCTCAAAACCCTATTTGAACCCATCAGATAATTTGAACCCACCCAATTTGGAATCGTTATAACATAAAGGTAATAGACTAATAAGAATGAATTCTTCAACACATGAGTCTGAAATCTAAACATCTTTAAAAATATGCATTATTACAGCAACAGAAACTTGAAAAATGAGAAAATTGAAATCAAAATCTTATAAAATTAGATATAAATCTCAATCCCAGCTATCTTCCTAAATACCTTTTGGTTGTATTACTTATTTTTGATTGTTCAATGTGTGGGTTGTTGATTAGATTGTTATCATAGTAAGAAATGAATTTTAGTCAAAAATTACATTAAAAATCAATGTATTGCTGAATATATAGGAGAACAGCCTAATGGACACAAAAGTTGTGCTCAGCCAGCAACTAAAAAGTGCCAAGATTTTGGTTGAGAAATTTACATAATTCCGATTTCAAGTTTCTAATGAAAGGCTCTGTTCTCCAGCGCCTCTTAACAAAACAGAAACAAGAAAAGTTTGGAACAGCTGTCAATAATGATAAGTGGGATGAGTTAGTCCCAAATATTCTTTCAGGAGTTTCGAAATTTGAAGATGTCATTGTTCCTATCCAAGAAAGAGGAAAAGTTCTGAACTTATTCCAATATATAACAACACTTGAGCCAAACCAGCCAAATCTTGGACTCCTAACTCGCATATTAGCAATTATTCCACCAGAAAACCTTCAAGAAGCAGCTGGATATCTTCGTGAAATGGCGCTTACATTTGCAGCCATATCTGCACCTATAATTGATCTTATTGTAAGAAGTTTCTTAACACAAAATGAATTATACTTTGCCGATGTAATTAACAACCTTATCGATGCTTCTCAGAGCTTCACTCCACTTACATCAGCATCTATTACAAAATATTTCCCTCAAACTACATTTGAAGGCGATCAACAGATTAATTTCTTGAAATCAACTCTTCACGTTTGCCAGCATAGCTACGACGTTACTCTGAAAGTTCTTAGTCGTGTTTTCCAGCATATCGTTGGTCTAGACTGCGAACTCATGATTATGGGAAACAAAGATTCAAATGCCATCGAAATTGATGAAGATGTTGCCGCCCTTCTTACACCGCAGATCATATACGTCCTCGACTTTGTCGAAAACTCTCCACAAACGATATTTACTCTTTTATTACAATTATTTGACATTTATTTGCTCGATCTTCCATCGTCTTCAGCTGTTCAATACATATTCTTCATTGCTTCATCATTCAGCAGCCAGAACTACCAAAATTTCGTTGGTTTCTTACTTGCAAAATTATTTGATGAAAATGTCAACAAAAGAACTCGAGGCAACGCAGCTTTCTATGCTTCAACATTAATAGCGAGAGCCAAATACATTGATGATCAATTTGCATCGTTTGTTCTTGATTATGTTTCAAATTTCGCTGAATGTTACTTAGAACACATAAAAACAACATCTCCACAGTTCATGACACGCAACATCCAAACTCACGCTGTCTATTATTACGCTTTGCAGTGTTTTGCTTACATTTACTGCTGGAGACACTCCGGATTTGAGAAAATGGAGATTGACGTGGAAAGTCGATGGAAAATCAACTTGTTGTTCAATAACGAACTGGACGCGATGACTGCAATTGATCCAAACACTGCGGAGATGTTCAGCAGTCTCGGGAACATCGAGTACGAGCCTGATTCGAGTGTCATTGAGAGAATCTCTGTCTGGTTCCCTTACGATCCATGTCCTTTGGATGAAGTCAGCGAAAGAGTTTCTTCCATTTACATGCAGTGGGGAGAAGTCGCAGAACCAGCTGATGTCGACGCCGCGCTGGAGCTGAGCCTCAATAGAATATGCGCGTCAAGAGGAATTTCACTTGGAGATATCCTCGGACAATGAATTTTAAAATATTTATTTATCTGTTTTGTTTTTTAAAATTATCAGCAACTATTTTTTTTATAAGGATTTCATGTTATATTTTACTCATGAGAAGTGTGTTTCTTTATGCATCTTTGCATAATATGTGTATATTCATTCATTAAACAATACACATGGTATGTGTTTATAATGCTCACTGTACATGTGTTTATTAATTATTTGCTCTATATTATCTCTTTGAGCATGTGTTTATAATTTATTTACATGGAGCAAGTGTTATCAAAATGTGTGTATATAGATACCCTTGAACGGTTACCCTCATTTTGTACATGTATTTACTAGGTTTTGACAAATTTTGGCAGCAAATTAACTTGCAATGGGCAGGTCTTGATCTGGAAACTTATGAGAATTGCAAGGTATGCTTCTCAATGTGGAATAATGAATGAAACTAGAGATGATTATTAATAGGAAATATTTGGTAACTAATCATAGAATTTTGGAGCAATAATAAGTGTATCTTTAATGAAAAAGATTAGTAAATTAATTAAATAAGAGGATTGTGACAGTATACGAAACATTTTTATTTAATTAAAGAAAAACAATCGTGAACTTGCTAAAATATATGTAAAATATATTACTAATTGAAGAAAAAAAGATAAAAGAATAATAAAATTGTAAATTTTTTGGAAAATCTGGTAGTTAAAGATTGACATTAGTCTATAATGGTATTAATTGAAAGTAATGCATTCAAACTATAACCTTGAAAAGCCGATCAAAAATAAATTGCAATTTTTTCTATCTAAGTAAGAATTGAGTATTATATCGTTGGTCCTAATTAATTAGATAGTGAATTATAAGAAATTAACTAAATAATTCAGCAACAACGTAAATCATTGCCAAAAGTAAGATTGTAGATGTGATATATCTGAAAATATTGATACAGTGACTCTGTTGTTCAATTATATTGACATCATTTCCATCTTCTGATGAATTTTCATCAGAGACTTTTTCCTCGTGTAAAATAAGGGGAGAATTTATATCTTCGCCTGCAACATTTTCATTAAATCCGATGGATGTATTGGATTTTGACCCCTGGAATGGAGCAAAGCGTGTTTGTAATTCGGTAATTGTTGTTCTGAGCTGAGTAACATAATTTCGTGCTTCTCTTCTTTGATTCATTTCCCAAATGCTTGATTGAGCAATAATGCTTTGAATTACATTTTCAATTTGGTTAAAAAGAGCAATTAATTGAGAAACCTTGCCTATTTCATTCTTTGTTTGGTTGCTTTCTAATGATTGTAAGTTTTGCTCGATCTTTTCAATAATGGAATCTGCTTCAGCTTGGAATTGAGATAAATCATTCATTTAGACTTTTATGTTATTTAATTTATTGCCCGTGATTATATTTAATTTCTATCAAATTTTGAGAGTATAACGGGCAAATTTATAAATCAACTTTTTATATCATGATAATACAATAAGAACTCAATAAAAAATAGTTTTGTAGGGAATTGAATAAAAGTAAAGCCTTTAAAACAATACGAAATTAAAAGATATTTGAATTAACGAATGTGATTCCTTGTTCCTTCATTTCTTTGAGAGCAGCAATGGAGCTTTCTTTTTGTACTCCTGCAATGCAATCTTCAATTAAGTAAACTTTGTAGCCAAGTTTAACCGCATCGAGAGCGGAGAATTTAACGCAGAAATCAGTGGCAACTCCCAAAATATACAATGTTTTGATGCCTTTGCTGCGAAGTAATTGATCAGCATTTGTTTGTGAAGATTTTATGACATCGAAGAAGCAGCTGTAGGAATCAATCTTCTCGTTAGTTCCTTTATATACTACCATATCACCATCCTTCTTTATTAAATCCTTCTGTAACTCCGCTCCTTTTGAATTTTGAACACAATGTGCTGGGAAAAGCATTTGCTTGACAGATCCTGCATCAACGATATCATATACCTTGTGTCCTGGATGGCTATCAACAAAAGAAACATGATTCTTTGGATGCCAGTCGTAAGTAAATAAAACATTTTGGAATTTTGAACGGATTCTGTTAACTTTTGGAATAATATCCATGGCTCCTTTGACACTAAGTGAGCCTGTTGGCTCGACAAAGTCGTTCTGAAGATCTATAACGACGAGTGCTGTATCTTGCATCTACTGCAAATGATTCAATTGATCTGAAAAAACAGCCATTTTCAATTTTTGTGAGAAATGTTAAATTGAATGATGATTGGCCGAAAATTTTTCAAACAAAAATGAAGTATTTTAATCTGATTTTACTTTTAAAAATTAATTAAAATTTTGAAAATTTTTGTTGGAAAAGAAAAAGAGTCAAAATTCAGTTTAAGCGAATATCAACGTTTGAATAGGCCCTGACATATTTAGCTCAATATCTTAGAAACAAATGAATTATCTATTACTTTTCTTTTCAATTCGGAAGATGTTTGCCAATTTGATATTTCACGTTATCTGGATAAATAAAATCAAACATAATTGAATTTATAAATGTTATATTTATTAAATACAAAAAAATAAGATAAGTTATTGCAAAATCTTAACAAATCCATTCTCTGTTGCAGAGATGAGTCTTCCATTTGCTGGATTCCATTGGAGATATGTAACAGCAGTTCCTCTGAAGTCATCTTTTATTTTCTGGACGCATGTTCCCATTCCGATATCCCAAATTTCAACTCCAAGTCTTTCTGTTCCGATTGCGATGAATCTAGAGTCAGGGCTAATAGAAACGCCTATCTTTGTTGTCCTTGATCCGCAAATGATTGTTCTTTCGCATCTTGCAGATCTTAGATCCCATAATCTGCAAGTTTCATCGAAAGCAGCGGACAAAACGAAAGAAGGAGTATCAGGAAGCCTTGGAGTGAACATTCCGCCATAATTCGCTACAACTGTATGGATAGGACGCTCATGTTGAGTGTCGATTTCAACAGTTTTCTGGCATGTGTAGAAATCAACAGCAGCAACGGTTTTTGCGGTGGTCGCATAGCAGACAACAGGCGATTTAGGAACATTTGAAGCGGCCAATGATACTATTTTCGATGAACCTGTGTTAACAGTCGAAATACATTTATATGTTCCTGTTTGATGCATATTTTGGATATCTTTTGATGAGATATTCGGAAGTTTATAGCCGAATAAGTGGAGATTCTGGCCGCAGGAGGACACAATGAACTTGTCCTGCCATAGAAAACTGCATCCTGTCAGTTCTTCGGGGAATTTCGCTCCTTTTCCATCAGTCTTGATAGTATCTATGGTCAAGAGACTATCTGGACGGTCGATGTCCCATAATTTAATGGTTTTGTCAATAGAGCAAGATGCGAAATTTTTATCAGTTGACCAGCTGAGGCCGGTGACCTGTTGGTGATGTCCGAGATACGCTGGGAATGATGTTCCTTTCATTTTTACAAATACTACTGTTCCGCTTTGGTCAGACGTGATTAATCTTTTTCCATCAGGAGAAACAGCAGCTGTAAGGATTGGAGTATCATGAGGCTGGCTTGTAGATTTAACAGAAGTTGGAGCTTTGCAGATTTTTGGCTCTTTTGGAGCTTCATCTTTTTTGACTGGTTTTTTGGCAGCTGGCTTCTTGGCAAGTCTGTTTGGTGGAGCCTGTGGCTTGGCCGCGTAGCCACTGCTTTTAATTTTCTTGTGAAGAGTTGCAATCGGAGTTGATTGCTTTGTTTTTGGCTGAATTTCAGCATTAAGAGGTGATTCCTCTGGAGGATCTTCTGTTGGAAATAGATCTGTACCAAGTTCTGGTAAAATTCCGAGAGAAAGGCGTTTAACTGTAATATCTTTTGTTAATGCGGATCTGCTAGCAACAATCATATCGCAGAATGAGACAGTATCAACAGCATCATCGAAAGTATGAACTACTGATTTTTCGAGTGTATTTATGTTGAATGAAATAACAGAATTTGCTGTAGCCACTAACATGAACTCTCTTGATCCATTACTGCAAAATCCTGTATTTATGATCGATGGAGATAGCCCCGCAGTGATTGGTTCGTCCTTAGGAATGATGGATTTTGATGGTTTATTTTTAGAAATAACTATTGTCTCTTCTTCCTCTTCTTCAACATCTGTAAGTTCTACTCGTGTCATATTAATTGTTTTTATGAATTTAACTGAAGGTTTTGAGTTCAAAATCGGGGAAGCATCGTATAACCTAACGAATCCATCTTCAAAAGCAAGCGCAAAGTACTGATTTGTCTTGAATGTAACAATTCCTTTAATTAAATTGCTTGATTCGAATGGTGACTCGTAGCAATGGCATCTACGATTTAAATCCCAAACATAGAAGCGATTATCTTCACTACATGTAATGAGAAGATGTTCGTAGCTATCATATGTCATGAATGCGCATTTGACTATGTTTGCTTCATGACCTTCGAGGGCAGCTATTAATGCTTTTTCTAATGGTTTAGATAAATCATATACCAAAGCTACATTTCCAGCAGCAACTGCCATATGAGTATTGAAAGCGTTAAACGAGACAGCAGAAGGTGAGATTGATTCAAGTCCTACTGGGAAGAAGTATTGAATGAGCTTGCCATTGGGTTGAACAATAATAATTGATCCATTGAATCCTATTGTAGGTAGTGGACCCTCTCCAACAAAAGAAATTTGAGTATTTAGATCGTAATTTTGTTTCACCGAAGATTCAACATCTAATATTTGGACATTATTGCGATATGAAGTTATTATTGATCCTTCTTCATCTGCAACTGCAAAATTTGTTGATTTTACTTTAATTACTCTTTTCATTTATCAAATTTAACCATAAAAGTGACGTTTTGATAAAATACATATTTTTAATCAGCAAATATAAAACGCAATATTAATTTCTTTGACTTATATCTCAAAAAATTGAATTGAAAGTTAAATTCTCAAATGTTTTTATTTTGTCTTATTTCGCGAGTGTCAGCAGACCAAGATTCAGGTACTGATTTCTACACAGACTTTAATTTAGTGAAAGACAAGAATTATGATAAAACAATTGAAATTCCATCATATTATTCATCGTATTCATGTGATTTTACCACTATCACGGCTCAAAAAGTCCTTGTGAAGTTTGAGGGAGGTTCTCTCAGACTTTATGTAACAGCTCTTGGATTACCACACTTTGTTTACGTTACATTTATTGCTACGCAACAAGATTATTTAGCAACTTTAATGCAAGCACATCTATATGGAAATGTATTTTTCGAAACCCAGTCTCCCTGTCAAGTATATACTTACTTTGATAATAATTATCCAGATGTGTTGCCTGTTGCTTACTTCACTGCATCTAGTCCTGCCGTTGGATATTTTAATGAAGGAATTGGAAAGCCAGGTCATAATATTTTAACAGATATTCGAGGTGTTGCTCCGGATGAAACGATTTCCAGACCAACTGTAAGTCAAGGTGAAACAATTACAATACTTAATTACAATAATGTTGTTTTTCATCCTTTTGTATCAATTGAAGATGCTCAATATTATAAGCATTCCAGTGCTGCTCCAAAACCTCAGACACCCATTAAAACTCCATTTCCCACCGCATATGAAACTCTATCTTCCACAGCACACGAAACTCCATTTTCTACAGCTCATCAAACTCCATTTTTGACAGCACACGAAACCCCATTTTCTACAGCTCATCAAACTCCATTTTTGACAGCTCATCAAACTCCATTTTTGACAGCTCATCAAACTCCATTTTTGACAGCACAGGAAACTCCAATTTCGGAAGAAGATGAGACTCCATTTTCCACAGCACACGAAACTCCATTTTCTACAGCTCATCAAACTCCATTTTTGACAGCACAGGAAACTCCATTTTCCACAGGACATGAAACTCCATTTTTGACAGCATATGAAACTCCATTTTTGACTGCGCATCAAACTCCGTTTTTGACGGCGCATGAAACTCCTTCTGTTACAGCAGAAGTTCCTCCAACACCAAATATATCCGAATTAACTAATGAAAACGAGACTCAAAAGCGTGAAAATGTTTATGATGGAATGTATTACATCAATTCTCGTCTAGCAGAGATCAAGAAGTACTATAAGAACACTGAGGCAACAATTATTTGTGATGAAGATCGTTTGAACTACAACATCGTCGCAATTAATTCAACAATTGAAGTTAAGTCTGATTCACTCTGTCAAGCCTCTGTTTATGGTAGACACAACAAGATCATCGCTAATGGACCGATCTCATTCTTAATATATGCAGACACTAACTATCTCACAGAAGAATTTGATCTATCTGATCCAAAAAGACATCCCCTTTGGCGAGTGATCGGAAGCAACAATGTTTTTAAGACTAAGTTTACTGGTAAGGCAACAGAAGACTACTCCATTGCATGGTACGGCTTTGATGGAAAAGGAACAGTTTTCCCAGAGCTTGGCAGCAACATGAAATTCGAAAATATTATTTATGGTGATATTATTAATATGGTATCATACGAACAAATTTCAGCAAGCAGAGAACTTGAAATGAAAAACTTTATCATGCTTTCTGTCAAATCAGGAGCTAAACCACCGCAAAAACCCTTGTCATTACTAGTCATTGTCAATATAGTTGGCGCAATCTCTCTTATTTTAACTATAGTTATTATTTTTATTGTGTTTAAATACGGATGTAAAGATTATGAATCCGAATAGAGATTATCGACACATTTTCAATAATGCGAAGGCGTCGGTAATTAAAACTTCTTAAGGAGAAAATCTTTATAACCGTCTACAATAATCTTTCAGCGGAATTAGAAGAAAAATTTCACCAAAAACGATACTTTTTTCAGAAAAGTCATTATCTGGTACTTTTATGTATATCATTCATCAGTAAGTACTCAATATTATTATTTTCCAGCTTGAAGATTAAGTCCAAAGATTATATTAAATTTTGTTATTGATTATTAGATATAAATTATGTTATTTGTCGTTGTGTTGTAAATAATAGTGTGTTTATTATCATTCTATCTTAATTAATTTTTTACATGCTTCATGGAATTATCGAATAATGGTGCAGCAATATGCACTTGAAGATAATACAAGATTAATTTATAAAAATCGTAATTTTTTTAAAAAAAAAATCGATTAAAGATATGTATTTTTGAGGGTCTGACGTCATGACATAAGCCACTTTTTATTGGATAGCTTACAGCATGACGTCGTTGTATGACCGACCAATGTTAAGTTAAATATCTGAGAATGAAAGCTAAATCCTGTTAGCTAGCTTGCCATTTATAAAGATTTTGTTACATTTCCCTCTATGATTTCCTAAATTTGGAAGTGTTTACCATCCTCTCAAAAAACAATTTCATGGAAAAATTTTGTTATTGACTTCAATGAAACATAATGCTTATGCTGGTATAGACAACATATTAAAATTCAATAATATTTTTGACTAAATTTTCATCAAAAAAAAATCGTGCTGTTCTGAAAATTTAAAAACTGCCATTCAATATGTCCTCTGAAGGCGACCCATCTAAGCCAACAACACCTAATTCAGGCGACCAATTGCCTAATCAGAATACTGCAGAGGTCGATGCTGACGGAAACCCAAAGTCTCCAGAAGTTCCATTTAAAGCAGAAGTTACAGAATTAAAGCCAGGAACATTACAACCACAAAACCAAAAAGCATCACCACTTGGTGGCAAATCTGCATCACCTTTTGGTGCTTCAACTGCAAAACCATTCGGATCATCTGCATTTGGTCCAAAGCCAGCAGGATCAAATCCATTTGGAAAACAAGCAGGCTCAAATCCTTTTGGAGGTTCTACATCAACTGGTTTTGGTGGAAAGCAATTAGGCTCAAACCCATTTGCAAAAGCACCCGGAGCTTCATCAAACCCATTCGCAGCAAAAACATCTTCCCCATTTGGTGCAAAATTATCCGGAGAAAAGAAAGATGAAAAAGCAGAGCAAGCTCCAGCTGAAGAAAAGAAAGACGCTGCTCCAACTACACAAACCTCTCCATTTAAATCTGGTGGATCACCAGGTAAATTCGGTGGATCTCCATTTGGCTCTCCAAGTAAATCTCCATTTGGCGGTGCATCCGCAACTACATCTCCATTTGGCGGTCCTAAACAAGCATCTCCATTTGGTGGCTCTGCAACTGGCTCTCCATTTGGCGCAAAGAAGCCAGGAAGTAACGAAGAAAAGAAGGAAGAATCCAAGCCATCAGAACCTGTTGAAAAGAAGGAAGAAAACAAAGAAGAAAAGAAACCAGAAGCCAAACCATCTCCATTTGGTGCTGGTGCTAAACTAGTTTTCAGTGCTAGTACATCAAAGCCATTCGGTGCTGGTACATCTCCATTCAGTACTGCTAAAACAAGTCCATTTGGTGCTTCAGCAGGAGCAAATCCATTTGGCGCAAAGAAGTTAGGAAGTAACGAAGAAAAGAAGGAAGAAGCCAAGCCATCAGAACCTGTTGAAAAGAAGGAAGAAAACAAAGAAGAGAAGAAGCCATCTCCATTTGCTAATCCATTTGGAAAGAACGTAGGTGTTGCTCACAATCCATTTATGAAGATTAAAACAGAACAACCAACTGAACAAAAGAAGGAAGAAGTTCCAGCTAAGGCAGCTGCTCCTCCAATGAGCGCATTCACATCAAAGGCACCAGATGCATCCAAATTCGCAACTCCAGGAACAACATCCAAAGCTGCAGCTCCTCCAATGGGTTCATTCACTTCCAAAGCTCCTGATGCTTCTAAGTTTGCAACTCCAGGAGCTTCATTAGCCAAAGCAGCTGCTCCTCCATTGAGTGCATTCACATCAAAGGCACCAGATGCTTCTAAGTTTGCAACTCCAGGTAAACCAAAGAAAGAGACAAACACATCAGGAGCTCCTCCACTTTCTTCATTCACATCCAAGGCTCCCGATGCAAATAAGTTTGGCACTCCAGCACCTTTAGCCAAGAAGGAAGAGACAGGACACGCCGGACTTCCAGTCAGAGTACAGAGCCAGTTCATCAAACCAGAAGTCCAAGAGAAGAAGGAAGAACCAGCCAAAGCAGCAGCTCCTTCTGGACCAGGAAAGGAACTCAAGGAAGTCCCACCTCCACCAGATTCATCCTTTGTTCCTCAGAAGCCAATTGCAAATGCAAACAAGTCTCCAATCAGTTCCGCTCCTCACCCAGTTGCAGCAAATCCATCTCCAAATACTGCTTCAAAGCCAATCACTTTTGGTTCTGGTGCTGCAAAGCCAAACTCAGGCGCATTCGGTTCAAAGGCAGGAACAACTGCATTTGGTGCTCCAAAACCAACTTCAACATTTTCAGCTGCGGGTTGGGGTAAGGCAGCAGTCGATTTAAAGTCAGCTGAAACTAAACCAGCAGAAAACAAACCTGTTGTTGCAGCTAAACAAGCAGAGAACAAACCAGCTGAAACTAAGCCAGCCGAAAAGGGTGGATTCCGTCCATCAAACGGATTCACACTCGGTGGAGATATCAAGCCAGAAGACTTAAAGCGTGCTTCCGGTGCTAATTGGGGAAAGTTCGAACCACCATCAGCCACAAAGACAACAAACGCTGCTCCAGCTGAAAAACCAGCCCTCGCTACAAAGCCACTATTAGGCAGTGGATTACCTCTTGGAAACAAGCCAGCAGGTACTTTAGCTGGTGGATTAAAGGGATTTGGTAGTAAAGGAAAGCCAGATCTTAGAAGTCTTAACATGAAAGGCGGCGTAGAACCAAAGAAGGAAGAAGAAGAACAGAAGAAAGAAGAGCCAAAGAAGGCTGAAGAAAAGCAGAAGAAGGAAGAGCCAAAGAAGGTTCCATCCAAACAATCTGTCGAGCCAAAGAAGGAAGGAGAAAGAGTTCACCGCCACCGCCATCACAGAGATCAGCCAGTTCCTCCTCCATTCCCACAGCAGATGCCACAGATGCCATACATGTACCCACCAATGCAGATGCCTTACCCACAACTGCCATTCAACATGATGGGAATGCCACAAGCACAGCCACAACAGCTACCTCAGGGAATGCCACAGATCCAGATGCCAATCTCTCCATTCAACCAGCCAATCATGGTCATGATGCAGCCAATCTACATCCCTTATCCACAGATGCCTCCAATGGGTCCAATGGGAATGCCCCCACAAGATTCTTCAGATGTAGAGTACTTGAACGTTCCACAAGACGCGTTCATTGAGGCTCAAAAGATTGCTGGAGAAGGAAAGGAAGTCAAGAAGAAACACATAAAGAAAGCGATGAAGAAACTCGGCTATTCAAAGTAAATTTGTTAAAAAAAAATAGAGTGATCGAAAAAAAGTTTTAAATTCGCTAAATATCGATTAAACAATTTATGTTTTAAGGGTGCACCCGTATGTACGTTTATTTGAGAGGAGGAGGATTACCCTCTCAATTTTGAGGGATTCGTTAGTTTATTTTCTCGATGAATATGCAATAAAATTTGATTTTTACCTTATCAATATACTTCATATAATATACACATGTTCATGTAAAAACTTTTTTCCAAAATCCTCAGGAATTAAGGAATTTTTGAATTTTAAGAATTTTTTTCGAATTTTTTCGAAAAAAAAATATTTTCAGAACAGCCTTAACGGCTAAGATTTAGGAACAATGTTAAGTATCAAAAAGAAAGGAGGTCTGATATAGACAACATATATCGTTGAAGGTTGAAAAAATCTCTAATATTTGAGCCCAAAATTTCAAATTTTAATTTTTTGAAAAAAGAGGCCACCCGTATGTACGTTTATTTGAGAGGAGGAGGATTATATTTTTGAAAGGGTGAAACATTATGAATATGTTAATTATATAATAATATGTATTATTATAAAAAAGAAAAAATAAAGCACGTTAAAATTTTTCTTTCTTGATTTTTTACAAAATCTACTTAGAATTATGCAAAATATGACTAAATAATTATAAATTTCAAGTTAAATTTTAATTTTGATAAATAATTTAAATTTCAAAATATCAAGTTCAGTTCGACTATGTATGTAGTAATTCCTCAATAAAGTGCCAAAACCCTATTAAAATATATGAACATTTTCAACATTTTAATGTTTTTATTTAAAAATTTGATGGAATATGAGCTTCAAACAATTATTATGTAAATAAAAATAATTAAATATATGTATTTATTCGTATTACAACGGTAGTAAGTTGATTCTTCCTTTCTTCTACTGAGTTTTGAATTTGATTTCGAATTGTAAAGAGATTCAAAGGGAAAATACTAGCGGATAAAAACTACCTCCATGAAAGGGTCATAATGGAGTCAAGTTGTATTTTTTGATATTTTTTGCTTTTCGAGCCTAAATAGGTAGCCAAGATAATGCCTAAAAATAAGGTTCTAAATTCTGAAGTTTACATGATCCTCTCGTGTGCACCCTTAAAAAAAAGAACTAATATTTTCCTTGATTCAAATAAAATATTTTACGAAGCTATTTAATTCATTTGAAGTTTTGTGTTAGATAACTGTAATTGTGCTATATTAATGTATTGTACGTGATTGTATTCACGAGATGCATAATTATATGACCGAGATAACTATATCTTTTCCGTTAAGCATTAATTCATAAAAGATAGGTAAGGCAAATCCGATTAAATGAAAACCATGAATTCATTTAGGTTCAAACGCATTGATTTCTAAATATCAGCTTCGATATACTAATTGGTGCAGGTTGTCCAATCTGAAAATTATTCAATTTTGAATGTTCAAAAGCTTGACTGTACGAGCTTGGAATTAGATTTTGTACTTTATTTGCAATCAGAAAATACTAGTTTTGGCCATACTTTTTCATAGACGTAAAATATAATAATGACAGTTTAAATGTATTAAAGAAAATGGTATTTGCTTTTTTTAAATGGGATTTCAAATTGTTAATGTTTTACTCAGTATTTACTGTTGTGGCTTTTCCTCACCATCCTTAGAGTGGGAGTGATGCTTGCGGTGCTTGTGCTCGCCATCCTTAGAGTGGGAGTGGTGCTTGCGGTGCTTGCGCTTCTTGCCTTCTGGATTCTCGCCGCCTTCAGCTGGTGCATCTCCTTCCTTCTCATCAGAAGATGAGGATGATGAGAGAGCATCAGAGATCTTGTCAGCAACCTTCTCGAAGAATCCCTTCTTCTTCTTTTCATCATCAGAGGAGTCCTTCTTTTCCTCAGCTGGTTGTTCCTCCTTCTTCTCCTCTGGCTTTGGTTCCTTCTTGGAGTGATGCTTGTGGTGGTGCTTCTTGCCCTTCTTGACCTTCTGGACGAAGACTGTAGCTGGGATCCACTTCTGCTCTTCCTTGCCATTAACTTCCCAAAGGATGACTGGTGTGCCGTCCTCGAAACGAGCACCCTGGACATCGAGGCAAAGGCCCTTGGAGTTACGGATTGTCTGATCTGGGTAGTAGAACCATCTCTCCTGGCGCTTTGAAACGTGGTCCTGGATGACGATTGAGCCAAGATCTGGGTTCTCTGGCTCAAGGAGGCAGCCAGAAAGGGCGTTGACCATACGCTCCTTGAAGAGGATGAATTGGTTGTGAAGACCTCTTTCGAACTTCCAGATAACAAGCTGGCCATCGCGCTCAGCGCAGCTCTTGTCAGCGATTGTCAAAAGGTATTCTTTATGGGCTGCGTTGATGAAATAGCAGTTCATATCGACAAGTGAGGTTACAAATTAAACGACCTCACTTTTTTATAAATAAAAAAATTTATGCAGCATAAATTGATAAGAATTCCGATCTAGTTATGGTTATGGAACAGATTACGAATTTTAGTTTTTGAAAAATGATAAATGGGTCTCTTGTAAACCATTCAAAATTACAAATATTTTTTTATGTGTTTTATCGTCCTTTATTTGATGGTCTTTTTAAATTAAAATTGGAATTGTCTATAGAAGTGAATTCTAGAATGCGTAAAATATAACTTTTTTTGGCAATCTATTTTTAGCGTTATTGTTTCATATTGACTGCCACTGAATCCTGAGAAACCAGGAAGCTAGTGTTTTGGTAAACTTGATATGGAAATTATAATGCACCAAGAAAAATTAGTTATCTACCCATATAGACCCTATTATACGGATATCTACTATTATTAATTAAATTAACAGATCATTACCCTTTAAATCTTAATGTATTATATGGGTAATATATGAATCCATATAATTTATCCATTTTAATTCAGGTTTTTTATTACGATTCTGTTCGTTGAACTAATTCTCAGTTTCATTTATATGTTTTAATTTGGCTTGCATTATATTACTCACTTTAAATGCCATTCAGGCTATTTAAACATAATTTTCTGCATTTTTACAATTTTCATCAATTTAAAGCAAATTCTTTGCTTATTTGCTTCCTTCTTCCTTATTAATTAATTTATTACTATTTGAGCTATGGTTCTATTGGAATCATTGAACATTGAATTATTCCTTATTAAAGAATGCTATATTCTGTTTCAAAGAATTGGAATTGGACTACAAGTTCAGCTGGAAATATTAATTTTGCCTCAGCAATTCATTTTGAAAATTCGGATTCATATTATAGCAAGTCTATGAGCTTATTAACAAAAATCATATTTGTTTTATTCAGAAATCAGATATTTCTAATATCGTTCATTTTTTTACATGTTAGAGAGATATCTCCGATATTATGTTGAGCATCCTTCTTTTTTTATTGAGTCACTGTTATTGTTTTTCATTTCGTTGCATGCCTGTCCAGTGTCTCCTCTTAATCATTTTTGACAAATTTATTCTCTCTTATACTTCATGAAATACTAATTCAACTATGCAGATATTGCTAACTAAATGGTATTGAATTAAGAGTTACTCAAAAAAAGCTCCAATTTAAGGAACTCTGATTAACCCCTTGATGGAAGCGTATTCAAAGAATGAATTTATGTAATTATAGGTAAAATCCAGTAAAATTATACTTAATTAACCCAATAAAGCATGAGTTATTATAATGCACACACTCTTCTTGAAAATTACATTTAGTTATGCAAAAGTAACAATGCAATTAAAATAATGATTCAAATAGGCTTGCGAATCACATATGAATATGAATGAAGCACTATAATATTTTCTAAAAATCCAATTCATCCAAAGTCTCAGTTTGAAAATTCGGCATGATCCAAAACGAAATACTACATGATAAAAGTTTCAATTGATGGTCGAGGTGGAGCTTTCAAGAAAATTTTTTGATGTGTAAATTAATTTGATCATTATAGTCGATTGCTATTTGAAATTTTTATCCTTCTATACCAACACAGCTATATTTAAAAGTCCATCAAGGGAATACGTAAGATTTAAAAAATGAAGGAGCTCGCTCGATGAAATTTAAATCACAAAAAAATAATAATAAGATACTAATACCTAAGTGATGGGCAAAGAAAAAGTGATTTCTTTCACATGAGAAAATTGCGCAAATCTTGTAATAAACCTCCGAAATTTTTCTGAGAGGGCAAATCATTCTTTCAATTGGCATAATTTAAAATCTAGATCTATGTCATGTTACAATTATATTAAAATGATGATTAGACAAAATGAATTCTGAAATTTGTGGTGTTAGTCAAAATGAAAAATTAGATATCCAAATAACACGGCTTAATATAATTCATTATTGCATTTCATTTTCAATTTGTATGATTGACGATAAGTAAATTATTACCGAGAATTGCATAATAATATAAGCGAAGAACAAAATATCAAAATTTATGAAATTGAAATAAAATATAATTTTCATAAAACTATGATGGAAGTTGACCCAGAGACGTTTCAAGACAATCTACTCAAATTCTTGGGAGAATCACCAACATTTGAGCTTGGCCAGAAGCAGCGCTATATATATTTCCATGATTTATCAAAAAAATTGGAGAAAATGAAGACTGTTTTTTCAAATTACCGAGTTCAATATGCCTCACTTCAACAAAAACTCACCGACATTGAAGAAGCATTAACAGGTGTTTCGGAGTTTTCCGCTCCATTGAGAAATTGCAGATTTCAGGTTGTGACTAATGGAATTAAAGATTCTATAAATGTTTATCTTAAAGTATTTGATGACTATATTCTCAATCCTGTCATCAAGTTCATCAATTCGCTTGAAGACATGGAGTTCTTGAATACAGTTGCAGACGAAAATCACACAAATTTCGAAGATGCTTATGATAAGTTTATGCAAGAGTCTAATACTAATTCCAAAGCATATCTCACAAAACAGTCCAATCTTATCGATGCTCACAAATATGCTTCATCCACATTTGTTAATTTTTATAACAAATTAGAAGAAATTACCATTGATATGAAAACACTCCCTTCACTCATCGTAGCTGGTTTCATCGAAGCTCACAACCAACAAGCTGAATCCCTTAATTCTATCCTTATCAAGAACAATAATAACTTAATTAAACATGCCACTCTCTTAGAAATCATCAAATCCGACAAAGAAAAGCAAAAATCAGACGCTCATAAGCTCGAATCATCAGTTTGCGGCATACTTCCAAATTATTGGAACCGATTTTCAACTCCCTTCAAAGGAACAACAAGATTAACGATACAGGGCTGGTTATACAAACGTGGAAAGCGGTTCAGCAGCTGGCAGCGTCGATTTGTCGTTGTTTCGAATGGTTTCTTATCTTACGGAGCTAATGTCGACGATTACATGCGCGATCCTACAACAATCAACTTAGTATTATGCAGCGTACGATACGAAAAGGATTCCCAGCGTCCAAATTGCTTCTCAATCACTTCACCTGACGAAATTAGAGTTTTCGAATGCGTTTCCCAATACGATCTCGACAGATGGATATCTATTATCGAGTCCAACATCATGTCTGCCATTAATAACAGCGGAAAACGTAAGACCCAAGATGTTGCCAGAAATTCAACAATTCTAATGAAGCCAGCCCACTCATTACGCTTCGAATGTGCTGACTGCAAGTCCTGCGATGCTACATGGATCACTTTGAACTGGTGCCAGCACTTATGCAGCAAATGTTCCGGAGTTCACCGTTCTTTGGGACCAACGATCTCCAGAGTTAGATCCATCGTCTTGGATACAATCCATCCGTGGCCTCTCAAAGTGTTCGAGAAATTGAGCACTTCACCGACCAACCAATTCCTCGAATACAAAGTCGAAGACAGGGACAAAATCACAGCGAGCTCTTCGAACGAGAAACGCGAAGAGTACATCAGAAAGAAGTACGTCGACCTCGCATTCGCTGACGACAGGCCAAAGGACTACAACATCTTCGAAGCGATAGAAGAAGGAGATTTATTCAAAGTTTTCAAATGCGTCGCAACAGGTGACCATAAAACAGGCGGAGATTACTTACCAATACACGCAGCAGCAATCCAAGGCGATGCGCTCGTTTTAACTTTGATCGCGATGAATATGAATAATCTTGACGAGGCTGACAACGGAGGATGGACAGCTTTGATATATGCCGTCTATTACGATAACGAAGAGTGCGTTAATTGCTTGATCGATTTAGGCAGCGATCCAGAAAAATCTTCTGTTCCTCTCTGGAAGTGCGCGAAGGCTATTAAATCGCAGCACATGATGACTAAGTTCCCACCGCCATCACCAGAACTTAATAACGAAGAGAACATCGAGATTACGCCACCTCATGGTCCGAAATCTGCTCCAAGAAAGAGATTTTTGACAAATACTGACTTGGTCCCACCAATGCCATCAAGACCAAGAAGATCAGATAGATTGTCCGCTGTAGAAACACTCCATGAGTTCGCAAAGAAGAGAAGATACTCCTATAATCAAGTTGCTGAGTCAGATTAATAGTTTTTGTATTTTATTTGTTTTTAACAACTGGTAAATCTATTTATATTTTGAATGTTTCACTTATTTTGCTCAATTTGATTTGTTCAATTGAATTAAAGATTGTATTTATGGTGCGAGTCACAAATTACAAATATATTGTCTTACAAAAATGAGTTTTCGATGATTTTTATTTCTTCTAATTGAAAAATAGTCTCATTGAATGAATCGAATGAATCTTGGTTAGTAAATTTGCTCAGTCTAATATACTCAAAGTAATATCTATGTTCAATAGTCATATTTACATGGATCCAAACTCAATAATAGACACACAGTCTCAATGATTCACTACAGAATTTCGATTATGATCGATAAGCAAAGCCCAGAAAGGATGGGAAAAAAGAAGTATTTGATTTTGTTAGTTAAATAGCAAAATTGTTTAGTTTAAAGGTACTTCTCAAGGCGGTGGAAGATATCAGCGCAGCGGCATGAGTACATCCACTCGTTATCGTACCAGGAGAGAACCTTGACGAGTGTGCCCTGGCCTTCTGGGTTTGGAAGAACCTTTGTGGAGAGAGCATCAACGATGGATGAGTACTGGCAGCCGATGATATCGGATGAAACGATTGGGTCTGTGACGTATGTCATGATGCCCTTGAGGGAGCCTTCCTCTGTAGCCTTCTTGAGGGCGGCGTTGACTTCCTCCTTTGTGACCTTGGCGTTAACGTTGACTGTGAGGTCGACGAGGGAGCCTGTGATTGTTGGGACACGGAGAGCGAAGCCATCGAGGGACTTTGGTGGGAGACCGTGGCAAACCTTTGGAAGAGCGATAGCAGCACCTGTGGATGTTGGGATGATGTTCATGCCAGCAGCACGAGCACGGCGGAGATCCTTGTGCATTGTATCAGCGACAACCTGATCGTTTGTGTAGGAGTGGACTGTTGTCATGAAGCCGTTGCGGATTCCGAAGGCGTTGTTGAGTGTCTTAGCAACTGGGCCAAGGCAGTTTGTTGTGCAGGAAGCGTTGGAGATGCACTTTGTCTCTGGCTTGAGATCTTCATCGTTGACACCGAGAACGAGTGTGCATTCGATCTCATCAGCAGATGGGACGGAAAGGACAACCTTCTTAGCACCAGAAACAAGGTGGCCATCATAACCATCCTTTTTGATCTTGCCTTCAGCATCCTTCTCGGCCTTTGTACGGAAGATACCTGTTGACTCGAGGACAACATCGATGCCGAGCTCCTTCCATGGGAGCTGGGATGGGCCAAGGCGGCCACCGATTGACTTAACAACCCACTTGTCAGCGCCTTCACCGACTGTGAATTCCTGCTTAGCCTCATCGACTGTGACTGGCTCTGGGAATGCACGGTGAGCTGTATCGTATTTGAGGAGGTAAACGTTTGTCTTGATGTCACCAAGATCGTGGATAGCGACAACTTGGATATCCTTTGGATAGAGCTTGCGGCAAGCGCGGAAAACGAGACGACCAATTCTGCCGAAACCGTTGATAGCAACTTTAACTACCATGTTAAGTTGAAAGTGATGTGAATTCTTGGCTCACAAATATTGGAAAATTTCCGTCATATATTTCTGAGGTTTACGCGACCACTTACTGTGGAAATTTTCAATACAGAAAAAACAATTATTGTAATTATACTCTATATATCTTGTTAATGAATAAAATCACCTTTTTGGATTTTTAACGATCGATATCTCCCCACAAAAAATTTTTTTCATAGGTATTGTGTTCACTTCACTTTTATGTTTTGAAACACTATTCAAAATAAATGAACAGCTAAAACTGTGATTGGTACTTTTTCTCCATTTTATTGCAGAAAAAAAATTCCCAAATTTTGTTTCCCGAAACTAAGGGATCATGTTAGATTCATTTCCCTAATTTTACAAATATGATCGTATGTCAAATTCGATAAGATACGAATAATTAGTGATCTCATTTTCGGGATTTCTGATAATATAAAGAAGAGAAAACGAATATATAGATTACAACAAGAACATTCGCCGTAAATTTTAGATAATCTGTTGCAATTTATTAATTTTTCCCAAAAATATCAATAAATTGCCACAGGTTCGCATCAATCTTAATAAATAGGACTCATAGATTGATACAATATAACTTTTTCATGATTTTATTCATTCTCGCGCAAAAATAATTCAAATTCAGATTCGTACTCGTTACATTCTCCTATCTTAGAGCTACTGTATTATCATTAACTTTTTTTCTGCTTTTTACGTTCCTACTGAAAATCTCTAAACCATTTTTTTTAATAACTTTTTGATCTTTATTAATATTTCCTTGAGTTTCTTTTTTGCCTATTTTACACTAAAGGCAAACAGTTCATTCTATTCTTTTTACTTGTTTATTGAGATATTATACGAAATGAATTTCCTCCTGCAGTCTATCTCATTGAATTAAATTTAACAACTTTCATTGGAAAGTTTGATCATTTTGTAACACAAAATCTTGATAACTATTAACAATATAAAATATAATTCTAATATTTGATTTAAATGTATTATATATTATAATAAAATCAAAAGAAATCTTTTATTATTTAGCTTTATTGTTCATTGACAAAGAAATCCGCCTCTGGTTCGTTATTATCTTGTGGACCATTATATTCGTCCATCAGAACTTCGTATGGCCAGTGGAAGTACACCATGAGGAAGGAGAAGATATTTTCAACAGCAAATTTAATGACAAATGAAAGGGAGGATTCAGAGAAGAGCTTGAAAGAAGACAATGCCTGGCAAGCTCCCATGATAATAACAGCGATCAGTCCGCTTGATAGGTAGATATTGAACTTGTAACGCTCTGTAACATCAACTCTTGAAGCTGAAATAAGAATTGACAGAATTGTGTACAGCAAGAATGTAAGATAAACGACCATTTCAGCAACAGATGTGATGGCTGTAGTATTGTAGTTCTTGTTATGTTCTGCGATGAGATGAAGTTTATCATAAATTCCATGGATGCTGTAAACGATGAGAATGATAGAGCACATGATGATCTTAGGTATGTAGAAGCAGCGATCTGTCTTTCTGTTCTTATATCTTAAACTATCGAACAAAACTAAAATGAAAAAGCACATGTAGGAATGGAAAATGGAATCCAATATTCTGTCTAATATAACAAATACTGGTGATGGGTTGTAAACATGGAAAATGTAAAATGGATTATTATAGAAAATAAGTAACGCGACAAGTGGAACTGTGAGCTTCTGTTCGAGATGCCAAAGCTTAACTTCGAGGCCACGTAAGAAATAGAGCATCAATGCAAGGAAGATCGCTGAAACAATTGAGAATAAAAATCTGAAATAGATTTGGAAGTAAGCGTGATCAGGCGTACCAATAGAGTATGTGAGAATAAATGACGAGAAGTGAGTGTACGGATGATCAAATGTTAAATCTATTTCGACTTTATTATAATCGAGAATAATATCTGTAAAGAGGGTAATAGATGTTGTCAAATTAGTTCCATTAATTGGGTAAACAATATATTCGTCATGTGGATGTGAAGCCATGAATCTTTGCGTATTATTATGCGTACAACTAATAGAATATCGGAATGTAATAGATAAATTATTAGCTATGGCATCTGAATTTCGCATAAAGGCAATTGAGATAGAATTTTGGCTGTTGATTGGAAGGATTGCGTCAAATGGAATTTTGATATTTGTAATTGGTGAATCTTTAGAGAATGGATATGAATATTTCTTATGAATATTAACAGGTGGACCGTATATGCCGGATAATATAACAAACACGAGAATAACTCCGAAAACTATTAAAGTTAATAAGTCTTCGTTAAAATTTGCACTATCTATAGCCATGAGAGTTTCACGAACAAGTGACTCTTCGATCTGGATATTCACCATATCATCCGAAGATTCCTTTTCGATTGGTTCTAAAGGGGTTTGCAAATCATTCATTTTTTTATTGATAATTGTGAAAATTTTTATTGAATCTTGCATTTGTATTTCCCGTTCACAAAGAATCACGAATTAAAAGTATATTATGATCACTAAAAAATTTTTGGTTTCTTATTATATCCGTTTTCAATACAATATTTCAATGTTTTCATTATAAAATACGGACATATTTTTGAACACATTATTTACTTTTTTACATCACATGTCGGAGAAAAAAACGTTAAATGAAAGCTGTGAACACTAGACTTCTTCCACTTCAGACTCTTTATCCGAAGAAAAAGGAGAAAGAGCCTCAGAAAAAGGTGGTTCCTTTCGTGAAGCCTGGTGTTTCGGCAAAAATTCCTACTGAACAACAAAATTCAGATTCAATTCGATATGTTCAAGCGTCATTGATCAAGAAAAACATCATGGGCCTTGAAGCGAACTTAAAGGAAATTGAAAATGATACTACTTTCGTTGCAAATGCTATGGCAAAAGCATTACAAGTTCCAACAGCTATTGAATCAACATTTAATCGTATTCACGGCAGAATTTATGATATTCAACGCGAAATTGAATACTCTTCCAATTCACTTGATGATCAAGCATTAACAATTCAGTCGAATTTTAGAAGATTTAAGAACCAGATACATTATGAAAAGATTATGAATGCTGTTCATAGAACTATGCAGAGAGATTGTGCTGCAATCCATGAATGTCTTCTTGGTTTCTTACTCTCATATTCTAAAACAGATGATCATCTTAGAATTCTAATGAACAGACGTTTCCTTGTTCGTAACCGTCATGCACTTAGGTTCTGGCGTGAATGGTCCGAGCAAGCAACAATTGAAGACCAAAAAAGAGAAGCACAAATCCCTCAACTCCAAGAATCATGGACAAGACGCCAAGTTGCTCAGTTCTTGAGGAAATGGCGCGATCTTTCCTTCTCAAAACATTCAAGAAAAGCCGTTCGCCAACTTCAACAAAAAATTGCAGCCGAAGCTCAACGAAGACTTGCGGAAACACCTGGCGATCAGAAACTTACGATTCTCGAACAACTAGCCGAGCAGCGTGTCCAAGTCATTCTTGACTTTGCGAAACAAAATTACGTATATCACATGCAAAGCATTACATTTCGCTGGTGGCGTCGTTTCATTGAGCAATGTAAGAACGAGAGCCGCAGCGGTAACGCTATTGCCAGAGAATTCTACGTAACTCGCAAGAAGAAGACGTTTTTCCAAGCATGGTATTCTCTTTCTGTTGGCAGAGTCAATGTTTTTGGCGGCTACTCGAAATGGCAACGCCCTGTCAACAAGCGAATCGCTCTCTACAAAGACGACTGTTCTCTCAAGAGAATTGTTGTTCGCGAGTGGAGATTAATTGTTGTCAGACGCAAAAACATGATTGCGTTTCGCGAAAAGAGCGAAAGGGAGTTTCTCAGGAGATGCCTTGTCCAATTCCATCTTGCAGCCTCTGACAGAAGGAACAGGCTTGCACACATGGTCGAAACATACATTGCGATTCTACACGGCCAGATGCACAGAGTTTTCATCGCTTGGCATCATTGCGTTGTCAAAAACAAAGTCAGACGGCAGCCAAACGATTTCCTCGAGAAGAGATACTTGTTGATGAGGAAATTCCGCAAGAAGAGGACTTTCTTCAGGCGCTGGGCTGTCAGATACACAGAACACTCAACAACACGCTTCGACAACTTCAAGAACGAAGTTTCAACATACGTCGAACACTGGGAATCCGCTGGAAATGAGATGAAGTCTTCGATGGTTTTGATTTCGAGCCTCAACGAGAAACTCACAACGGAACTCGCTGGAAGAAAGACAGATCTCGAGAACAGCAAGAGAACTGTCGAGTTCATGAAGAACGAGCAGTTGTCACTCGCTTTGGCAATGAAAAACGCAAAGGCTGAAATCGAAAGATTGCAAGAATTGATCGGAAAATCGTCAATGAGATACTTCGTCGATATAAAGCCGATCCACGCAAATGTCGTCGAAAATGTTCCTGCAGCACTTGCAGCTTACATCGCGCAGAAGGAAGAGGAGAAGCAGAGATTGGCTGCAGAGAGAGCTGCTCAACAAGCAGCGTTGATCCAGAAGAACCAAAGACCTGTGAATTCTGGAGCAAAAAGGAGAAAAACAACTTTCTCTGGCGTTAAGAATGGCGTTTCGAGAAACAGCCAGAACAGGCCAACAAGAAAGTCGTTGAGTACGGATCAGACAACAGAATGATTTTTATTTTTATATGTTTTTTTGTTTGTAATAAAATAATTTAGTTAAATCTTTTGTTTTTTCAATAAAATTCTGGAAGAATTATATAATTGTCATGTTATATAGAAAGAATTGTTGATAGAATCAAGTTAAATAAGTTAATTTTTGAAGATTTTGAATCAGATATCTTCAAGAATTTAGAATTTGCAAATTTTTTATAAAGAAAATTGTTAAATAGATATGGCATTCCAAACGGGAACCGCGGTTGGTTACCATGGATTTCCGTCACCGGTCACATTTTAAAGATTTTTAAAGCCTTATAAAAATATGCTTTGTAAATCATTTTTTGTAAATCGGCAAAAATTTGGTAATTTTCTTCAACTAATAAATCTGCGAATAGCATTTATAATACAAGAACAATCTTTTAAAATGCGTTTGATTCATTTTTGTATAATTTCATATAGGCACATATATTCTTCCGGGACTTTCCGTGATTTTACCGTAAAATCATTAGTTTACACCAATTTTCCCGTATTTTGAATAGTTTACTGCACTTTTTCCGTAAAATTGAGTTACGGGAATCCGCAAAATTTCCGGACCTCATTTTTCATAGAATATAATAATAATATTTGATAAAAAGATATATTATTTATATTTTTGATTTTTGAATTACGGAAAAAGTGAATTGTTAACTTGATTTTTTTATATGGTTAATTTTTCAAATGATATTATGAAGATCTAAAATATTAAAAGTAAAAAATTGAATTACGGAAAAAGTGAGGTCAAAAGTGAAATAAATTTGCAGAACAATTTTCATTGAAATAAGCTTTATTTTTCATTATTAATAACAATGCTGTAATAAACAGAAATTCATCAAAAGTGACAGCTCTCAATTTTTTGACATTTGTAAATTCTAAATTGAATGAGAAAAATGAAATAATACTAAGCATAATACAATATTCTAGATTTAATTATAATTAGGAAAAAGTTAGTTTTGAGAGTACTTTTCATAGGCATATAGAATGAAATCTTCTGAAAAATAATATCACATAAACTCATATTATTTTCTAATATATAACTATTTTATATAAAAATCAAATTCAATGATCTTAAAAGCGAAGGATAAACCTCAAAATTTACGAATATAATGAGTGGAAATATAATGCTTAATAAATAAGATAATAAAATAAATTTATACGTAATTACTTTCATTTAATATGCTTTATGCTGTATAATATTGATTAAGAGGCATTAAAAGGTTCCATAATCTGCTTTTATATGCAAGATTTTTGATAAAAATTTTAAATTTTGAAAAATGATGAGAAAAGGAAAAAAAAGGTAAATGAGAGCAAGAGGAGGGAAAAAAAGAAAAAGAAAAGGAAGGGAAAAATAAAAGAAAGAAGGACATATAAAAATTTAGATGCGCATTCTTAATGCCGAGGCGGCTTGCCGCCGAGGCGCGATTTTTTTAGGCCTCTACGGTAACCCGGCAATGTTTTTTTAAATCTTGTACAGCCCTATAAATAGATAAAATAATTAAGAACAACCCATTTAATTTTTAGCAAAAATTCCAAATTTTTTCAAAAATGAAAATTTAAATTGAAAATTCTAGAAAATTGAAATTAAATTTTTAATTTTAGAATTTTTTTGGAATCTCGTGAAACAAAGAATCGTGTTCAATCAACTTCATTCATGAAGATTCAAATGTTTTGATACTTAACTCTTTTACTCAACAAATTTCTTGATTAAATAATAGTTTCTGCAAGAAATTATGATATAACTCAAAGTATATAATTGATGAATGATTGAATTAACATGATAATATCAATATCAAGCTCAAATTATTTTTAATCAACAAAATCATTATTAAATAGATTTACATATATACAAATGATGAATTCTTAATCAAGATTGGTAAAATAAATTGATGAGTTTGATTTACTAAACGGTCACAGATTGCAAAATCTGAGGAAATTTTGATTTTTTGAGTGTTTGATGTCTGAGAACTCTTCAATTTCTTCAAAGAAGAAAGGGAAGAGACGTCATCACCACAAAAATACTGAATCAGATACTCAAAATTCTAACGAGATTGAATCATCTACGCAGAAAGATTTCCTTAAAGCACAATGGATTAGTTTTATGTCCAGAATCGTATTGAAAACCAAAATAAACAATATGAAATCGCTGCAATTCTATGATTACTCGACTAGAACGTTCGCAAATTTCAAAATGTCTATTTATTTTAATAAAATGAAACGGAAATACAAATGGCACAAATTAGCAACAGATTTAGTACATAATAATTGCATTAAAACAATTAGATCAATCGAATATACATCACCAGAGAAAAATTGGCCAATTTTGTTACAATCGGCTGTAAATTATATTCACAATACGCAAATAGCTTCAGCTTTCAGTGAAAGGAACGAAAATCGAAAATTACGACTGATTTTGAAAAATTGGAAGCTCGTGACAATAAAACTGAGATTTACAAGGAGCTTCGCCATGGACAGATGGGTAGAGTTTGTTGAGCGAAAAATGAAAGCATATAAACAGAAGATGAAACAAAACGCTTTGATTTCTTACAATATCTATCAAAAATGGCAACAATTCAACTCACATCTCGTTTTAAAAGATACTCACGATACATTAGTTATCTACAAGCGTAAATACGATACAAAAATCGCATTTGATAGATTTGCTTTTAGAGTTCATGAAGCTCACAAGCGAGAAGTATTTAGAGCTGGAAAAAGATGGCTAGAAAAACGAAAATGGTGGTGCAAAATTGCTGTTAGAGTATTAACACTAAATTCAATTCAAAACTGCAGAGTATTAAAACATAGAGACGAAGTTTTAGAAAAATTCAAAGCTCTGAAGGAGTCTTTAGTGGTTTCTCGTAGAAGAAAAGCTTTAATTAACGCTCGTACGAAACTTGATAATATAATCAAGAATGAAACCAGAAAAATGTACTTAAGAAAGTGGAATGAGAGAATGCATATTGTAAAGTATTCAAAGTTATTCGTTAAATCTCATTTCAACGGAATTCTTAGAGATTATTCGAAGCATATACAAAATGAAGCTGCAAAGAAGATCCAGCATACTTTTCTCGATTTCCAACATAGAATGCGTGAAAATGTTCTTATTGTTCGCAAAGCATTTCTCAAATGGCAAGGAATTTCTTCGAAATTGGCGTTACAGACTCTTGAAGTTGTTCCAGAAATGGATTTGAGACTCAAATCACCAATAATTGATACACTTGATATATTCAAACCACAATTATCCATTGGTTTAGATGTCTTTGATGATTTGATTAATATGAAATACGAAAACAACATGATATTGGCAGACAAAGTTGGTCTTGATGCAAGAGAAATGATTGATGATGTATTGTTCATTCCAAGAAAGTATCCTTTTCTTCCAAATATTGATAATTTTGAAAATGTTGAAATTCCTCTCGATACAACAAGTTATGATATCGAATTTGACTTCTCAGATCTTGTCTGCCCACTTCTTAACGTGGATCCATTAATTAGACGAGGAAACAGACCAGAGATTCCTATCAGTGAACAATTCTTGAACAAATGCACACAACAAACTCGCACAAGAAAGCTTTCACTTGATGAATTATTTGATAACGAGGTAAATCCAATTGAGTCATTGGCTCAAACTAAATTACCAAAGGTAATTAAATGCATGACTTTCGATCCAACAGATTTATTAGAAAAACAACCAGAACCACGGTTCGCACCAATATCAAATTACATAAGCGATGCTTTAATTCCATTGCAAGCTGCAAGATTTAACATTATTTTCCAGTTAAATAATAATTCATATAATATCCTTGATAATAGCTTTGAAAATGCCATTATTAATATCGTCAGACATCACTTTGTGTTCAAATTTGATGTTTTGCAAATTGATATGGAATTATTCAACACAAATGTATTGGATTCGATTGCATTTTCTACATCACTTACAGAAACAATCAGACAGGCAACAATAAATTCAATTAATTCCAATTTGCAAGATTTGTCTGAAATTACTAAAATTGCAAAGCCATTGCCTCATATTGAGTTCTCATTTACAGATGGATTCGATGGAAAACCAGTTTCAATGCGCGTTAGAGATGTCGAAGTTGATCCATCTTTCGGAGAAGAATTAAGAATTTCAGCTTTACGAGAATCACTTCGTGCTGCTACCGGACATATCTCTGGAATCGATATTAGGAAGGTTGATCCTATTATAACAACCAATTTCCCTACAAACTTCTGTGAAAATGTTTTTAATGAATTTAATCTTGGCCAAAAACTGTTTGATTTTGATCTTCCATTCGAAATTCCAGAAGACATTCCATCAGATGACCCAGATAAACTCGAAGAAGAGGAAGAAACCGTTTCTAAAGACCAAACAATTGATGATTCTAAACAAGATACAATTGATGACATAAATATTTCAATAAGAGGAGCAAATATTTCCCAGAATTCAACACTTGATCCATCATCTATTAGTAATTTAGAAGAAGAGGACGTTGATTCACCAAAACGAACAAAGATTCCAATTATTAGTTTTATAACTAATGTTCAGAAAGCTAATTTATTATCAGATGGTGAAGAAACTAAGACAAATACAAGTAGTTATGATGATGACTTCAAATCTCATGGATCATCAATTATTTATGACATCAAAGATGAATTGTTTGATCAAAAACGAGATCCAAATGTTCCTGTTGCAGAAGATCTTGATATGCAATGGATATTAAATGGAATTGATTTATCATTAACTGCTGAAGTAATTGCTCGAGCGAATCATGCAGTTTCTAAGACAATTGGATCATTATTCTTCCCAAGTGTTGAAGAAGAAGACTTAAGTTTATCAGATCCTGATTTCCATTTCGAAGAAGAATCAGAGAATGATGATATTTCATTCCCGCCAATAATGAAATCATTGCCTAAATTTGATAGTGCGATTCTTAATCCAGAAGAATCAATTAACGATACAACAACATCTGATCCAACAATTACAAATACAGATGATCATACAACAAGTGACAGTACAATTGCTAATATCAATATACCAACAACAGGACCAGATTCTAGACCACAAATTTCAAAGGAACCAGAAAATCAACAACCAACAAATATCGAACTTCCTCCAATCACTGTTTTCACTCCTCCTTCAAGTCCATTACCAGAAGACCTTCCATCGCCACCTCCATTGCAAAAACCAGATCCTATTCCAGTATTACCACCTAATATCTCTGATAGTTACAGCGACAAAACAATTGAAAACATCAAACAAGAAGAAGAAGAAGAGGAAGAAGGAAAAATCGAAAACAAAGTTGAAGAAAAAATCAAGGAGGAGGAAGAAGAAAAACCGGAAGCTAAACCCGTTGATGTTAAAGTTGAAGAGGAAGAAGAAGAGATACATGAAGACAAGAATGAAGAGGAAGAAGAGGATATTGATTTCGATCAATTCATATTAAATGATCTAACCAATGTTTTGATGGAATCAATGAAACTTGCATTTCCACAAAACCAAGAAAATGAAAAACCAAAACAAAAGAAGGAAGTTATTCCAGAAGAAGAGATCAATGAAGAGGAAGAAGATGAAATGAGACAGTTGTTGATTGATGCTATTGATTTTGATGATTTAATCAATACAGTTGCAAGAAATTACAAAGAAGAAATTAATGAAGAAGAAGAAGAAGAGAATGTTCCAAATTCTGAAATGTTATTGAAAGAGATGAATTTAGATGGAGTGATCATTGATGCATTTGGAAAAGCATTCGATTTAGGTGTTGATTATGAAGAAGAAGAGGATTATGATGAAGATAATGTTCCAAATACAACAGAACTCGAACCATTCATTGAAGAAGATTCTGAAGAGGAAGATGATACTCCATTCGGACCACCACCAAAAACTCATGCAAGTAGTAGCACTGATATAGATATATCTATAGCAGATTCTTACGATAATAATTCAAATGATAATAATCTCAAAGATATGCTCTCAAAAGCCTTGAATGATGCTATCACCGAGGCAACAAGCGATTATGTTTACAGATATAGAGATGTTTTTTCTCAAAAGAAATAAATTTTGTTTGTATTTTTGATTGTAATTCTCCAAATTCTTTTTTAACATATCAAATAGAATATAGACTAACAGACTAAAGGAAAATACAGATACAAAGTGATTTACTGACTCATATAACAAGACATATTTTATATCCAATTAGATAAAATCAAAAAAGGGTTAGTGTTATCGATACTAATGTTATGACGAATAGAAATTGTAATATATGGTAGCTTGTTGATTAAAATATAATGGTCGGACTTATATTGAAGGAATTAATAGCCAAAAACGAGAAAATTGTTGTTACTCATTGTGATAATCATAACTCTAAATCAAAATGTAAAAAATAAGGAAGGAAAAAAAATTCTCTAAATTATTTTTGAATTTTAGGGTGGGTTTAGGAGATCAAAAGCACGAGCAATCAACCGCTGTAACACCCATTTATCTCTGCCTTTCTAAGGGGAAATGGAAAGCCATTACTCCGCTGGTTATAGACAGAGTTCCGAATGACAAAACCGCCGACCAAGCCACGTTCACACAAATCTATTGAAATCTTTGAAAACTCATTATCTAATTAATGTGAAAAACGAGTTTATTTGAGTGAAATCAATTTAAGAGTAATTTTTGAAATTTCAATTGAAAAATCAATTTTGGAGAGAATGAAAGTGAACATCATATTCCAGTAGTTTATTGCATGATCATTAAACCAAAATTTTTCAAAATGGAAGGTGACGCGCTGATTGAGGAAAACAAATTCACGGTTATGGTTTTTTTGAAGAAACTCAAACATAGATTCCAATTCGGTAGTCTACCATTAGAAAATGAACATTATAATGTTCATAATGACTTCTCTGCTTCTTGGGGTTTTCAATATGATTCTCACCCGGGTCCTATTGAAGAAGCTCTTGTAGATGCAAAGAATTTGAATCGCTCATTATTTATCTTCATATACTGTCGTGAAAATTTAGTGACCCAACGCGTAATTAATGTTTTATCTTCAGATTCAGTTTCACAAGAAATGCAACGCAGCTTTTTATTCTTACCTCTTGATGTTACAACACCTGATGGCATTACTGTTGCAAACATGCTTAAATTCCACCAACTTCCTTTAATCGCTTTAGTTCGTCCACGCGGAAATACTCTCGCTTCATCACAGGTATTCGTACAGCATGAGGGATTGATCGGTGAATCGGTTTTACTTTCATATATCAGAATTGAGCATAATGAACCAGACAATAACCAAACAGAAGTCGTAAACGACCAGGATGCTGCCTATCAAAGAGCTCTTGAACGCGAGGACGAAAGAATAAGACAAGAAGAAATGCATCAAGAAGAAGAACAAATGCAAGAAGAGATGAGCCATGTTCTTCAACAATCAGTTGATGACGCCTTTGCAGCTTTACCGCCTCCACCAACGACAGGAGAAAGAGTTATTGTCAAATTCCAGTTTCCAAACGCAGATGCAAATCAAACAAGAGCTTTTCCACGCGATGGACCAATTTCAATGTTATTTACATTCGCTAGAAAGTTTGTTTTCCCAGATGAATTTGTTCTTAAAGCTGGATTTCCACCTGCTGAACTTGAGGAAACAGAAACGCCTATTTCTCAGACTATACAAGAAAAACAATTCGTTTGTTACGTTGAAATTCAATAAATTATTTGTATTGTTCTTATTTTTAAATTAAATCGGAAATAATTTTCTATCAAAAACAATTTCTCACTTTGTTACGAATAAACTTATATATAGCAACTAAAATGGACTTCATTTTAGAACAATATTTCCTGAAATAAAGTTGTAATTTGATTTTAGAAACAAGAACTAACTATTAACTCATAACAGTGATATGATAACAATTTACAGTAATGTGTGGTTGGCTGAATATCATGATATGTTGTTCATCAGTTGATTGATAAATAATGAATTAAATGTTTTCTACTTTAACGCAAAGATCAGATATTGTAAACTATAAATTATATGTTTTATGCTTAATGTTATCAGTAATAGGAATATCTCATACCTAAGATTAGATGTTTCATCAAAAATTTCAAATAAATTAAACACTTTATAGACAGAAAAACAATAATATTAGATTGCATGGCATTGATTATTAAATAGTTCTCTATATTCCTGTTTCCTATTGTATTGATGGATTGCAACAGGTTTATATTGTGCCGAACCTGATGCGAATTTACCAAGTGGCTTTAGAGGCCAAAGATTCGTTGCATTACCAAACAGAAGATTCACTCCAATTGACCTAAAATCTTTATCAATTGTGATATTCAAATCAATTTTCTGCGGGATTTTGCTTCTCAATACGATATTATATAGAGTTTGATCATTAAGTACTGGTTCGCCAGCTATCCATGTACTTGATACTAGAGATAAAACTTTCCAAACAGAATCTTTATCTCCAGCAAACAAACCAAAACAAATCACATTGTTATTGCCAAAATAATTGATATCAAAACCAGGAATTTTCTTTGCCCAGTTGAAATTATATATTTCAGTTCTTAGTATAATACCTTCATCACTGACATGGAGTGATTGATCATCAAAAGTAAAAGGATCTCCTTGGAAGTATGTATCACCTTGATCATAATAAAGAACTCTTCCTATTTCTTCTTTACATCTTTCTATCACATCTTTAATAATAAGTATCCTACTAAACATCAATTGGTGCTTGTATTCATTATTATCCATTCTTTTTCTACAATTCATTTTCGTAGGAATTAAATCAATTCCGCATTTAACAAATTCATTGGATAGCTTTTCATCAGAAAACAACAAAATCTTCCCTTTATATCCTCCCGTTCTTAAACTTACAGCTGAATATGGTATATTATTGGAGCCTATGTTGATAATAAATACAACATCTTTCTCATTCGATGCAATTTCGCTGTTTTTGACTGCTGAAAAATTACAAAAATTGCATTTTGAAAAATCAATTTTCTTTTGAAGAACTTGTTTTACTTTGTTGATATCATATTCCATGAAATTCAATTCTTCTTCAAATGGATATATCTTAACTGATAAATCTGTAATTTTAACAGGAATAATGACTCGAATATCGTTATAAACATAAAATAATAAAATTAAATTTGTTAAGAAAGTTATTCCAAAATACTTGTTCAAATATTTATATGATAGGATGGTTATTAACATACTGATAATTAAAATTATTGAAGTTTTATTTGTTGTATTTTGATCTTCTGAAAAACTTTCTTCATCATGTATAATTTTAATATTAATTTTATCTGTTTCTTCCCAATCAGTGATTGCACGAAATAGATATTTATTTGAAACAAAATCAAATTCTTTAAATTCGTGAGTACGTTTGTTTAATGCATGAGATTTAATAGAATTACTCTTGTATGAATTGACTGCAAACATTTTATAAGGAGAATTAAACTCGGGCGAGATTTCGATTGAATAAATTTGAAATTTTGACTTGCTTGATATCTCAATTACCTGAGACATGTATGAATTTATATTCTGTTTGGTTATGATTGGATTTAGAGTCTGTCGAAATTCAACATACGTGAGAAATAAAAACGCTTGAATCAAATTATTTATTAAACGATTATTATTAATTCAAAAGTTTCTATTCACCAATAAAAAGAAAAAATGATATTGATAATAGAATCTATGATTTCGCATTTTTCTTTTTGAAATAAATTCAATTTCCTTTTCAATTTACTCTTTTTGGGATAACTTCTACTCATATATGAGCTGTTGTAATAATGACGATAATTTACACAACAAAGCCAAATAGATAAATCATGGTTAACTTTGTCAATATTAGGAAAACTAAAAGTGTTTCTAATCATTTTAGATAAGTGCATCACAGGGAACTCACAAAATGATTTCAAAAGCTCGTATAAGAGGACTTTAGTTAAAGATCATATCCATGGATACAACACACATATCAATTGAACTTCATTTTACGGGTGAAAAAGGAAGTTTCATACTCTTTAAATCTTTGATTGAGTGTTACTACAAGAAAGAAACAAAGAAGGAAATAGGATATACTCGGCCAACATATGCATCATGAAAGTTGGATAACGAATGATTCATTCCACTTCTTTCTAAATCATATATAATGGTGAATTACACTCATTTAAGCACCAGAAAATGATCATATTGAAGATGTTAAAAATCATTTATCATTATTCGTTTGAAGAGATGCAAGAAGCGCGAAAGGATGGGTACTAAATAAGAAGTCATCTTGAAGTTGTTCAATATTTAATTTCTATTTAAGATAAGACAAATAGAACAGATTATTTTGTTGTTTTCATTTTCTATAAGATCAAGATATTAATGAAGCAATTACAGACAAATAGCTTTTAATTAAGTAGAAAAAACTTATGAATAGGACGAAACAGGCTGTCTTGCTTTAAATGTGGCCAAGAGATAATTGTACAGATAATATCGGTATTTAAAAATAATTTATAGAAAAATACTTCTATTATGCTATTACATGTCATCCTATGGACTGAAACCATGAAAACAATATAAAAAATGTTTGGTAATTCATAAAAATATGTTCTATTTACTAAGCTGAAGATTATAGTGGATGAAAAATTTATAAATCACTGTTAAGATATCAGGTTCTATATTTGATTTAAGATTTCAAAGTTAAAACTAGATTTCCTTTCACTTCAAAGATATTTATTCAATGAAATCTAAAAACAAATATATTAAATATTACATTTACCTATTTTCTTAACAAAATCATGTTACGACTTTCTGAAAAATCACACTATTGCAAAATTTTGAACCTATCCATCTGAAAAAATTGCGTGCCTGTACAAATTTTGAATATATCGTTACGACTCAAAAAAAACTTAGCATCATGATTGTTGAAACATGACTTGAGTACATTTTTTTTTCATACAATTGTGAAAAAAGTGTGATTTCAGTAATAATTTGAGAAATGAAAAAATTTTGGAATTGAGACAATCCGCTTTTAGGCAAAATCATTTTTCTTGATGTCTGGATACAGCAGAGACGAGTTAAATCGTATGTACTGCGATTCAAGTGTTAGTGCTGAAGAATACAATGCCTACAAGAGACGCCTAGAAGAGTCTGAACGTCTTCAAGAGACAAATGATTACACTGGCGATTGCACAAGAAAGCTTGACCGTGATCATGAAGAAGAATTCAGAAAACCAAGCAAAAATGATGACTGCCGAATTGGGTGAATTTCTTACTTAACTTATTATTTGATTAGTTTTTCTTAGTTAAAATTTGATTGTAAAAATATTTTGATTTTTTTTTCTATTTTAAGATAATAAAATCATGTATAAGATTGGGGTATATTGGAGCAGTTAAAGAAGTAATTGATGAGAACGGGTATACTACAACCATTTGCGCATCAAAAATAATCTTCTTTAAGTTGTAAAATCTTACCTCGGATGAAATATGAATAATTAAGGGAAGTATTTTTTGTGCCAGCGATTTTTTTTAACTCGTATTGAAATCAAATAGTCCAACTTTAACACACCATTGGGAAACAAGCATTAAAAACGATTTGAAAGTTTGCAGAACACATTTTTATTCTTTTTGATGTGTAACAAATAATCTCTCAAAATATTTCACCTTGTTAAAAGCGGAAATATTACCATGATGGACGTTGGCTATTGAAATGTCATGGAAAATAACACAGTGCATGAAAATATCATGTAATATGAGATATTGGATAGTCAACTAGGATCAAGTAATATAAAATCTATTATACAATAGAAGAATGCTGAAAATAGATATGAGTATTCACAATAGTAGACACATTATGAATCCCAAAGCTGTCTAATTGATTTCATTATTAAAATTTAAAAAATAGGAGAACTTCGAGAAAGGGACAGACTAGCCCATTGTCACTTTTTAATTTCGCAAATGAACGCTTATGGAGTGGAGTTTTTGGGTAAATCTGATTTGCTTATAAATGAAATAAAATCAAAAGAAACCATATTGGCATTATATTATGCAAAAATAAATGATCTTACTTAGTACTTTTAAAGTTAATTTCAGAAAAAATTTGACACAATGGTATCCGGCACATACAAGTGGTGTACAACCAAAATATAAGTTGGTTTAAACATATATTGCTATATCTCATGATCTTACTTAGTACTTTTAAAGTTAATTTCAGAAAAAATTTGACACAATGGTATCCGGCACATACAAGTGGTGTACAACCAAAATATAAGTTGGTTTAAACATATATTGCTATATCTCATGATCTTACTTAGTACTTTTAAAGTTAATTTCAGAGTTAGTATACATATCTTGGGTACGGCGGCACTGCGTTCCACCTTACCCAAGATAACGGTTTGACACTTTACAAAACCGCTAATGTATATTTTACAACACAAACACAAACACTAACTTAACCTTAAATATTTACAAAACCACCAACCACTTCACCTCACCAACATTTCGCTAACGACTTCACTAATGAAAAAATAAACGTTCTCACTAACGTTCCCACTAATGTTCTCATTTACAAAAGTATTGCAGCGCTTCCCATTGCTGTGCTTCACACAATAGTTCATATTCTTCAGTATCGCTGCTGTCACTCCAATCGTCAGAGTCAAAGTCACTGTCAAAATAAATGTTAGTAAGTTTTGACAAAGCTAATGAAACACGCTTACCGTTTGTAAGTTAGTATACAAGTCTCGTGTACTGAGGCACTGCGTTCCTCCGTACGCAATACTTGTGAATTTGACACTTTACAAAACCGTTAACGTATATTTTACAACACAAACACAAACATTAACTTAACCTTAAATATTTATAAAGCCGCCAACCACTTCACCTTACTACTGTAAAAATAAACGTTCTCACTTACAAAAGTATTGCAACTCTTCCCATTGCTGTGCTTCACACAATAGTTCATATTCTTCAGTATCGCTGCTGTCGCTCCAATCGTCAGAGTCAAAGTCACTGTCAAAATAAATGTTAGTAAGTTTTGACAAAGCTAATGAAACACGTTTACCGTTTGTATCGTATGCTTGTATAAACTTTCCATTCTTCATTCCTTCATAAACGCTCAAACTAACTTTACCCTTTCTCCCTCGTATCTGATAGAATGTATTTTCACGAGGAACGAAGAACAAATTCTTGAACTCATGACCGTTGTAGTTTGTTATCTCAATAGTTTTCGTCATTTATATAAAAATAAACTTAAAAATAAAATAAAAATTTTCAGTAAAAATATAAAAATAAACTTAAAAATAAATGATATCACCACCCTCACACGTATGAAAACATAGCACAAAAATAAATTTAGGTGAAGTGGTGAGATTTCACCTCTTTTTTCACCTGTTTTTTCACCCACTTGAATTCATTACTTTATAACTCTCTTCCTTTCTCCAACTCTTCTAACTTCTTCTTAAGTTCAGCAATGTTGTCCTCATGAAGTTTAATCTTCCTTAATATACCTTCTCTATCTAATGGTTGCTTTATCTTTCTAAACTGAACTCTACCATCCTTCATAGTATGAACGTAAAAACCTTCTGGAACCGCTCCTGATTTAATGTATTCTACCAAAAACTTTTGTTTCATTGCTTCAGTGACTTTAGTCGTCATTTCAATCAAATAAAAATTTTAATATTAAATAAAAATAACGTTATTTTTTCAGTAAGGAAACGCAGGAGTTTTACGATTTATTTGAGGAGTAGGTTCTGGTTTAAATGTTGGAGTCGGTTTAGGAGTTGACTTTTGAACAGGAGTTTGTACTTTCATAGGTTCAGGAGTCATTGAAGGTGTTGTTTGTGATGGTGTCGGAGTTTGTTTAACTTCAGCTACTTCAGTATTATTTACAACATTTGCTTTATTTCTTTTCAACATCATAACTGCTCCTGCTGTAGCTAGCAAACCTAGTGGGAGACCATATTTTATATAAGGACTTGACCAAATGCTATTTTTGACAGGAGCTGGTGGAACACCTAACCTTGGTGAGACTGCTCTTTGCCATTGTGCAGCTCGTAAGAAATATTCAATAGGTGCTCCATAATCGTTTGGTAAAGTTTGTTTCATAGATGGTGAAGGTTCACGAGAGCTTGATGAAGAACTCATTTATAAGCTTTAAAAATAAACGTTCATCCTTTATTCCTCACTGTCGTCCGTAGCTAAGTTATAGTCATCTAATCTTATTATTGGGATTCCATTAGCACGCACCTGAATGGCAAAGCAACAATCCCTCATAAATCCAATAAGTGGCTTTGGTACATTTTCAGTTGCTAGTTCAATAGGTCCTTTAACAGACAATTTGTATGTTATTGGAGCAGTAGATGTTTGACCTTGCTGGAAGCAAAAGTCCACTTCTGTTGGAAAACCACATAAGAAATGTGTGTTGTCATAGCTATCCCATTTATGTTCCACACTACCATCATCCACCAATGACCTCATAACATCTTCATTAAATCCTATCATATCATTGTTTGTATTGCAAGCGTTCGCAACCATTTCATAAAATACAGGTCCATATGATTTTTCAGGTTCTGCAGGCATATTTCCATAAGCTCCCATGGAAAGCTGAAGATATTTAAACTTAGGGTTCTCAAAATTAACATAATAGTTGTCTTTCTTTCTAAATAGTGCCCAAATACTTTTAACATTAATAGGCGTATAAGCTGCTGTAAATGTTGCACTTGAACTATCTGTATTCTTTGAGAATGAACCGTCCATAGGAATCCAATCCATAACTTTAACAGGAAAACATAAAGCCTCGTTTGTATAATGTTCTACAAGTTCTGTATAAATGTTAGGGTCTAAAGAGAATGACTTTGGATGAATGAAACATTCATTAAAATCCATCTTTGTTCGAAATAGTTGCTGGGTTACAGTTGTAATAGTAACTGTTCCACTAGCTTCTACTGCCTTCGTTATCATAGTGAATGGTTCATTCCATGGAACAAATTTATTTGTCGGTGGATTTGAATCTGAAGCAAATGCAACTTTAAGAGTTGGATTGAAAGCAACGATATCATTTACAGATATAGATGTGCATTGTAAGGCGTCGCTACTGAACTTTACTTTAAGCTGAATGTTTCCTGCAAAAGCTGGAATAAATCGAATAGCTTCTAATGGAAGGAATCTTCTAACAGGAATTCTTAAACGAAGCTTAAAATCAAATGATTTTCCTGCTGTAATTGGACCACTAACAATTTGTCCTGTTCTGCATGTTCCCGAATGACTCCATACATCTTCATGTCGAGTCTTTGAGAAAACATCTACTTTCTTTATTTGTTCGGTAGTTTGTGAGTTTGAAGTTATATATGCTTCTTCTCTTGCGTTGTCTTGAGAATATACGATACGACCATTTGCAAGGATTTGATATCCAGCAACTGCATAGAAAGCGTCATCGAAACCAATCCAAAATCCTGGTGGGTTTGTTTTATTGGAACCTGAACCAATTTCTTTATCTACAATAAATTGACCTTCCATTTTATACGTAATGAATGTATTGTAAAGGTCCAACATATTTTCACCAGGAGGTGAGAGATTGAATGTTACCCATGTGTTATCTTTAGCAGTTCCAGGTTGTGATGGAATCTTTGCGTCAGAATATTTTCTATTAGTGTCACCAATTTGAACTGCATTGTCTATGATATCGAAATATGAGCGAATCTGATGAATATGCTCTGCTGGAGTAAATTCGTTTAGCTGTTCGTTCTGCATGTATTTACTTCAGATAAAAATATCTATTTACTTCATTATTCTCACTCTTCTTCTTGGTATTCGTGGTGGAAGTTGTTTCTTGACATTTTCAATGAACTGTACATTCTCTTTTGTCTCAACTTCTTTCACTGGCGGGTCAGGGTTCTTTGACTCGGTTTGCTTTTCAATGAAATTCACGAACTTTGCAATAAGCTCTTGGTTCGTTATTGAAAGAACATCTGGCTTCTTTTCTTCTTGTTCTATTGACTTTTCAGTTTGAACAGAAGGTTTTATATGGGCTTCGTGGGCTTCGCCCTTGCCATGCACCTTAATGTTGTCGCTCTCTGTATTCGCTAATGGAACCTTTCTTTTTCTTACATATATTTTACCATCTTTACTCTGACTTACATAATAGAAAGGATGTTGTATTCCTCTGGCGTCATTTAATATAATAGACTCTCGTTCTGATTTTGACAAGCTCATTTTACATCGGTTAAAGTTTTAATTTTGTTTTTTATCTACAGTCAAATGACTCAGACAAGCCCTACGGACAAGACCCAAGGGGTCATAGATGTTGAAGCATTGAAGAAAGAAATTCGTGAGCAAATTTTATCCGAACTGAAGGAACAAAAACAAGAACAAAAGCCAGAGAGACCAAAGAGAAAACTTAGTGAAAAACAACTTGCTGCATTAGCTGCTGGAAGACAAAAGAACCCACGTTTGCTGGCAAAGAAAGCTAGAGAAGAAGCTGAAGCAAAAGCTAAAGAAGCTGAAGCAAAGAAAGAGTAAATGGTTTATTTTTATCCGAACTAAATGTATAGACAAATACCTTTATCTGTTGCGTTCAGTAGTGAAAACCCTGACGTCAAAATAAAGGGGAACAGAGTAACGTTTAAGTTTCCAACAGACTGGATTGTGAACATAAATGAAGAGAAGTACATTGGCATAACATCTATGTATATAACACGTGCTTTCAGAAAGGTTGACTTTATACTTCAAGTCGAGATAGAAAATGACGAACAGTCTTTAAGCGCCCAAAACATTCACATATACAAATACTTTAAAGACGATACAACATTGTTGCAATGTATGATTTCATTTAATGAGATGTTCGAGAAAAAGTTCAACATTGAAGTACAAACTTTACAGCCTTTACGTGAGTTTCTTGCACAACTGAAAGAAGAAGGTAGTCAGCCACAACTTATAGACTTTCATTATGAATTTAATGAAAATGAAGATGGAACACATGACTGTCAGTTTGTTATATATTCACCATTCAATGAAGTCGCTAAAGAGAAAAAAAATCCATTACGTATAAGATTTCAAATCTCCGAACCAAGTGATGATTTTAAGAATGTTTTCAATTATGATGCAATGCTTCCGAGGAAAAATGAATTTTCAAAGATTGTAACACCTGGCATTTGGGATAGAAAGCAAGCAATACTTTACTCTAATATAGCCAAAGGCGTTGAAAATGAGTTCATTGGTCATACAAGAACTTCACCACTTCCTAACCCTAAATACTATAAATTAACTGGCTTCAATCGTGAGTTTTGGATAGACATGTTCTCCACTCATGACCATAACTGCCCAGTGTTCTTACCTCCAGATGGGAAGGACTGTCTCTACATTGAAGCACAACTCTTAAACTCTACCATCGCAGTATTGTAAAATCTACGCTAGCTTTATTTTTATCACGAATGACCTCATTGCTGACAAAAATAAATGACCTCAGAACTTCAACTTACGAATAAAGCTTGTTTTAGTCGTTATTGAAAAGTTGAACTTTTCAGCAAAGCAAGGTTGACATGACTTACATAAGTCGAATGCAATCTCTTGACCATCATGAAGTGCTTTGTAAAGTTTCATTAAACTGAACTCAGAGTCTTTGTCATATGTTCCAACAGGTATGTGAATGTTCTTATCTTCATTGTAATAGCATTGTATAGCTTCAGGAAACATTTCATTAGCGGTTAAAGCAATAACATCTTGCTTCACGCCTTTCATTCTGCAGTGAAATGCAACTTCATTTAAATCATTCGTGAGTAAGTCTATGTAGGTCTTCTTTCCACAGAAAATACTTTTATAAGCTAAACTTTGTTTTCCAGGTGTTATTTCTGCAAAGTCGCTATGAAATTGACCAAGGTTCTTTCCTATAAGTTCGCGACCATATCTCTTCTTAAACTCTGCTGCAAGCTTTGGGATGTCTTCATTATATAAGTGCATACTGTCGGTATCCTGGTAAAAGATTTGAAGTCCCATGTCCTCTGCAGTACAGAATACTTCATTCATAATACGTTTTGACATAGACAGAATATTAACACCAAGTGGACAGAAGTTAAAGTGTCTGCAAATGCTTTTCGTTAGCTTGAAAATAGTTTTATCTGAACCATCCAAACCTTCGAACTTCACTATATGGTTGTAATTTCTTATAGCATATCTTATAGCATCTTTGTCATTTACTATGGTTATTTTTGACTCAATAGGAGATAGAATAGTTTTGCCATAAATGCTGTTCAGAATGAGTTTTATAATTTCTTGTAAGGGGTTTCCTTCTTTCTTATACTTTAACCTTAACTCAAACAACTTCTTTACTTCATCTCTTATTCTCATATCTCTGTTTCCATCGTAATAGTATCCTTGCAACACTTCACATTTGACACCTTGATATTTTTATGAGGTCTTGTAATGTTATTATGGTCAACATACATGAGACAGCAAGTGTTTGAACTTCTTGGAACGTTAAGTTCTGGATTTAGTTCAGGGTCGCAACTATTAAATGAAAGTGTCTGGGTATACCAATCTCTGTTATCTTAATGAGAACAAAGAAGCCAGACATAAACTTTTCACCAATGGGTTCCTTTTGGTCATCATCGAATAAATGTCTCATGAGATACTCTGTGCTTAGCATCTCATCCTTCAATACTTTTGGAATTCCTTCTAAAGTATACAATCTTGCTATAGCTGAAGGATATAATGAAACAGTGTCGAAGTCAGCAATGAGTTTCTTTTTGCTCTTTTGTTTCATGTTATCTGACAACATACATCTTCCACCTTGAATGCATCTCGAAATAAATTCTCTTGGTTTATTTGAGAGGTCATAAAGATTTCCATTCGGGAAGTATACTCTGTTCTCAAACAATTTGTTAGCAATAGAACAAATACTAACGTAGTCATAAACGTTTAAATCAAACTCTTTCAATAAGTCATTGCGGAACTTTACAAAACCTTCTCTTAAAATTCTTACATCTTGTTTGCAGTAAAACGTGCTATATTTTTCTAAGTCGAAGTGGTTTTCATCTATTCTGCAACCTTTGATGGAATCTATGTTCTTCATAAATGTATCTGCATCATGGATAAACTTACATGCTTCAGAAATGACACCAGTTCTGTTGTCATTTGCTAACAAAACACTGCTGTAGTAGTTATATGGAAATACTTCTTTCGGTCCTGTTTGTAAGTTAAACATAGCAGGAAATAGTTTAAGCTTCTTATTTATAACACTGTAAGAGTCTTTTATAATAATTGCCCGTCCTTTATATAAGCCAGTTATTTGCATTGTTCGTGAACCTTTAATGATGGGAGTTCCTTTCACTTCTGTCATGTGTCTTAAGATGAAGTTTATGTCATAACTGAGGTTGTGAAAATATATTAAACTCTTGTCAGGAAGTCTTTCCAAAAATTCTGTTGCACAGTTTTGACCCCAAATGCTTTCACTAACTGAACCATCTTCACTGTCATAACAGATGTTAAAAGCTTTATGAAAGCCATCCGTACTACACTCAAAGTCAGCAAAGAAAACGTGCTCAGGTATGAATTTACATTTAGCTTTATTTACTTCTTTTGACTCTGCTTTCTTCTTCAGTTGTACACAATACTTTGGAGCATATGTCAAATCTTTAAATGGTGCAAGGTTCTGTTTATATAAGTCAGTAGTATATGTGAAAAGTTCTCCATAAGAAATAGGTTCGAAATATTTGCACTCCCACAATGTTTTCATAACATCCCATAACGGTGTTGTTCTATCATAACGAACTACATATTTATCTTCTCTCTTTGTATAAATCTTCATCTGTTTCTCAATGTTCATTCCACCACAAGCTTTGAGAATTTCTTTATAGTTTCGAATGAAGTATGTTGTCATTGGTAATCTTTCATTTAGCATGTAGTGGTCTTCAACAAGAAGTAAGTCAATAGTTCTAACAGTTTCGCATTCTTTTGGTATATATCTCTTTATTTCATTATGTCTTGAGTCATTGAAATAACCAATGGTAACATTAAATGATATACCTGTTGCGTCAGAAATTTCTTGTACTTTACTTTGAGGAAAGTCTCTAACACGAATGACTTCTCTCATGTGGTCAATAGTTTCTTCATTTACTCCAGCCTGAATGCAAGCATAAACGAAACAATTGTCCTCTGTCATAAGTGTTGCAGTTCTTTTGTTCAGTTCATTGAAGATTTGGTAGCGTTCAAGATTTATAGGTAATGTGCAAAGATACTTCCATAACTGACCGCTTCTCTTCTTATAAAACTTCTTTTCACCATTATCTTTCCAAAAGCTTTCTATAAGTGCTGGGTTTCCTGTTTGCTTAAGAGCTTCCAAAATGGCTTTCTGGTCATTTGTCAGTGTGCTTTCATCTCTATATGGTCTCTTTTTTGGTTTGCCTTTCTTTACATCTGACATCGTTAAGCCTTCATATTCTGTTAAATCATACATCTTTATTTCGGTAAGATTCTTTATGTTTGTCAAGAAGAAGTCATAGTGCATTTCAACAATACCTGGCATTTGCTTCTATCTCTGATATAAAGTTCTCCTTCAAGAGCTGATGTAGTAATGTTCCAATATTATTGAGGTTTAACGTAGAACATTCATACTTTCCACCAAGTTTATAACATACCATCCATCTCTGTTGGGAGTTTATTTTAATTTTCTCTAAGAGTCTCATGAAAACCTTACCAAAATGTTTGTGTAAGTAGTCTCTGTTTGGTTCATCTAAAGCTTCGATGTTAAAGTCAATGAGTCTATTGCCTGACTTCACATTTCTCTTCCTATTCTCTTCATCTTTCTTTAACCATCTCTCACCTTCTTTTGGTTTGTCGTCAATGGAACGAATGACATCGTTAGCTTTGCGAACTTGTTCTATAGCACTTTTAAACATCTCTCTTCTCTGTTGTTTCAGTGTGTCATCTCTCTTTCGTGTTTCACCAACGTTTGCATTTGTTATGTCAAACATTTCTCTTCTTACTTCATGTGGTACAGCTCTTCTTGTTTCACCAACGTTTGCATTTGTTATGTCAAACATTTCTCTTCTTACTTCATGTGGTACTGAACGTCTATGATATAAGTCAATAGCAATGTCATTTAAAGGAAATGCTCTTGCATGGACTTCGTCCTCGCCGCGTTGCGGCTTTATGAACTCATGAATTCTATCATAACTTATTGCACCATTATAGTCATTGAGGATGTCAGCGAGTGCTTTTTTGTTTGTTGCGTAATGCTTTGCAACATCTATATTAGCTTCTGTAAGAAGTTGTTTTATTTCCGAGTGTTCTAACTTAGACAACTTCCGATACATCTTTAGTAGGAAATAAAAAAATATTTTTGAAAAAATAAACTTAGAAAAATTATTTCTTTCTATATTTGCCATTCCGAACTTCGAAAAGATGTTTTATACCAGCATAGAATTTTTCTCTAGAGCTTGGTCTTATATTGTTTTCATGACAATATTTTCTATATTCTTCATATAAAGCCTTTTTTTCATACATTTCATAAGGACAATCTAACCAGAATAGTGCATATCCAGTTTCGTTATCTAGGTCTCTATATGTTTCTTCTGTTTGTAGAATTTCGCTTTCTTCTATTTGTAGAATTCGTTTCTTTCTCTATTTAGTTCTATGACTATATATTGTGGCTTAAAAAGATGTGGGCAAGAAGGGTCTGGCGCTATGTAAAAAGTTAATTTTTCTGTCATCTTTTCTATCGCGATAAAAAATATTTTTTGAAAAATTAGATTACATTTTTTTAAGTTATTTTTCAAAATAATTTAATATTTTTATTTTAATGAAACACATGCAAGATTGCAAGTTCTTTTCATACAATGCTCTCGCTACTGCCATCAAGAATGAGTTCAATGGTTCTGCAAACGTCAATGTTATCTTTAACAAGAAGTTTGTGAAAGAATCTAAGTTTGGTCAGTATGTCAGACCATTAGCTATCGTCATTGACCGCAAACGTTATACTTCACAAGAGTTAGCAGTAGTTTTGAAACAAAAGGGTTTCTTCGTGAATGTCAAAGATACACACTATACTGTCATAAAGAACTCTAACGTTGACTTCTTCAGTATTGCTTTAAATCTTTCCGAACAGAAAGAATATAAGAAGGGTGAAATAAATGTGAAATATTATCCTTCATCTCTGAAGACAATAACGAACAAAGATGTTATACAAAAGTTCTTACCAAAGGTTGAAGAAGCTTCTATTGACATTGACGAAGGAAGTGAAAATGGTTGAAGAAATTGACCCTGAAGCTATTTAACCAAAAATATATTTTTGGTGAAGAAGGTGAGATTTCACCTGTTTTTTCACCTCATTCTCTCTTCGTTAATGTTGTCGTGACTTCTTCGTTAATGTTGTCGTGACTTCATTCTTCCTCTTTGAAGTTATCGAAATATTCTGTTATTTTTTCCTTCAGTAATGGTAAGTCTTCTTTGAAGGTAAGTATTGTGCAACCTTGATGTCATAGTGTGTTTGAGGAAGAGTATTTTTGACAATTTCTTTATTTGCTCATTCGGTGTCATTGAAATCGGTAAGTTTTCACGATAGAACCAGTTTCTGTCAGATTTGTAAATCTTAGCAAGGTCATAAAAGCTCTTGTTGTTTCTTCTGACTAAATGCAACATAACCATATCTTTATCTTCTTCTTTCTCCAACTCTTCAGTATATATCATATACTTATAACTCTTTTCCTTTCCTTTTGGTACTGAACGTGGTATTCTTTTCTGTATGCTTTTGTCTTTGGATTCAATGACTTCATCTTTTGCTTGAAGTTTCTTTTCCATCTCTCCACGTTCTTGTCTGTGAAGTTCGTCAAGAAGTTTGTAAATATTCAAGCATAACGTGGTGAAGCCCACATTGCAACTGCATTTACTAAAAGTCTATGAACATAATATCCTCTCAAACCGTTTGGCAATTTTTCACGGTTTTCATAGAGTTTTGGCGACTGGGATTTTTTACCTACTCGCTGTTCTTCACTGTTTTCAGAAAAAAGTACGTCTCGCTGTGCTTCACTTAATAGTTCTATGGTGCTTTGGTTCCTAAACCAGTCTTTAGGAAGCTTAGTATCTGGAGCAAAACAAGCCGTCAAAATACTTTGCATTTGGTACATGTCGTCTTTGACAGAACGAATGAGTCTCAATTGTTTGTTATACTGTATGTATTCGTATTCTTCATTTATGACTTCATGAACGATAGCAGTTGTTGTGTTCTCTAATGTTGACATATCTGTCTTTACATTCCGGATAAAAAAATAAATAAAATAAAAACTAACTTTATTTTTTTTGAGATAAACACTATTTCTTCACAACATTAAATTTTATCCTGTATGAAATGACTTTAAAAAGATTATTGACTGACTTCGAATACTATCTCATTGACGCACTGACAGACCCTCAAAACTGTGTTGAAAGTTCTTTAAGCTTTAAGATTGAAGGTACGACGCATTTTGTCTTCACTTACGTATTGAAAGAATATGACCGTTATCATAACGAAGTGAATCAAACACTAATAAAATTTGTAGATAAAAAATTGGTTAACAATGAATATTTTAAACGTGAAGACCCAAACACTGCTGGAGATGATGAAGAATACAGACAAGTTATTGAAAAAAATAACGCAAGATTAGATGCAATAGAAAAGAAGTTTAATGAATGTCTTACAAACACGTATGAATATCTTATGCAGTGGGAAGCCAGATGGAAATAAATTTACGTCAAATATGCAATTTATAAAATCTTATGTCGACAGGCTACGTAGCACAGTGGTCTAAGGTGGTGTTATGGAGGGGTCAGGTCTGTGGTTCGAACCGCGACGGCGCCGTATTTTCTTATTTTCTTTATTTGTCTTGTTTGTCGTGAATAAAAAGTGTCATAAAAGTGCTCTATCTTCCACGGGAATAAATAAAAAATTTACTTTATTTCTTCTTTATTTCTTTGTTCCCGTGGAAGAAGGGTTTTTGCCGTTTTTTCTCAGCCGAAATCAACGATTTTTTCATTTTTGGAATCCTTAGCGAATGAGGAATCTTTTCTCTCGTGGAAGCTTTGACCAAAAATATAATTTAGGTGAAGAGGTGAGATTTCACCTGTTTTCTCACCTGTTTTTTCACCTCTTGAACTTTTTATAACATTCGGTCATAACTTCATCAATTTCATTTAAATCACGATTTAAAAACTCATTGACTTCATCTTCAACCGTGTCATCTTGTAATAAGAATATTTTCTTTAGTTTCATGTCAACATCCCGAACAGCACAAAGGATAAAATCATATTCATTTCTTCCGTTAAACATACTTTTTCTTTCTCGTTATCGTTAAATAAATTATTGAAAATAAACAGCGGTGTAAAAGTTATGTACTGTGTTAAATGTTGAAGCTTCACCTATTTTAGATTTTAGGATTCTTTTAGTAAGTAAATTGTTATCGTTCTTTCTCTTTTCCTTATCGTTCATGTCGAATCTGTCGAACCACATATCCTGTATTTCATCGAATTTACGAACTATAGAATCCGTCATTTCCCTGGTTAATGAGGGGTAATCATTATTAATTTTTTCATATAATTTGTCCATATGATTTTCATCGACGTTTCCGGAAAGCATTTAATTAAAGCAAAAATATAATTTAGGTGAAGAGGTGAGATGTCACCTGTTTTTTCACCTCTTTTTTCACCCCAGTTTTTCACAAGCGTTTTACATGAATTGTACGATGTATATTTTGAAATCCTAAACATTTCGTAGCTTCTATTTTCTGTCAGTATGTCAAAAGTTTTAACAATACCGAAGGTTTCTTTATACTTCTTCTTGACGTCAGATAGAAGGAAATCTTCTGCTGTTGGATAGTTTTTGTTCAGAAATTCTAACATGTTCATTTTATCTTCTGCTGGCTTTTCTGCTTCTTTCTTTAAGTCTGCATAGTCGTTTCGCATTCTTTCTATCTCTTTGACTGAGTAGTTATATTTCCTAATTGCTGCCTTACATTTTGAACATTGCGGGTTCATTTTTGCGTTATACATTGAAATAAAACCAGCTAAAACAACTATGGCGTCAATTGCTCTCTTCATCTCAAACATAGCGGGTCTTATTTGTTCGTTCCATACTTTGCCTCTTCTATCTTTATCTCTTATTTCCCAAACAATTTTGCAACTAATGAAACAAAGTTATCGTAAGTCTTAAACTCCTCAGATTTATATATGTCAGAAATGTTTTTATATACCATGTCGCAATCTTTGTCCATAACCTTATGGTTGCAATGAAAACCAAGGAATTCATAATTTACTTTACGTATGAACTTCTTTATTTCTACTGAGTCAGTTGGTTTCACTTCAATTTCGTCGAATTCAGGAATAGTGAGTTTTTGTTGTTGGATTTCAGGCAATTTGGGTAAATGGTCAATAATGTCCTGCATTTCATAAAGATACTGTTCATTTGTTTCATCTTTCGCACTACAGTCTAAATTATTTGTTAAAAGTTCTTGCTTTATCTTCTGGATTTTTGTTTCGAAAGTAAATGAAGAAGGAATGAAGCTTTTCATCTCTACTAACATAGATGTTGGATTCATGACTAACGAGTTTGGTGAAGTTGTTGTGGACAGAGTCCCGCCGTTCGCGGCTTGAATTGTTGTTGTGCCGATTGTTGAAATCATATCTTTTATACAAAATAAAAAATAAATAAAAATAAAACTAACTTTATTTTTTCTATCTTAAGGAAATTCACGAAAATTCAAGAGGTGAAAAAACAGGTGAGAAAACAGGTGAAATCTCACCTCTTCACCTAAATTATATTTTAGGTCATTTACACTCATTTACGAAGAAGTCATGACAAAGCATTTACGATGAAATCTTGACAAGGCATTTACGAAGAAGTTATGACAAAGCATTTACGAAGAAGTTATGACAAAGCATTTACGATGAAGTTATGACAAAGCATTTACGAAGAAGTTATGACAAATTCAAGAGGTGAAAAAACAGGTGAGAAAACAGGTGAAATCTCACCTCTTCACCTAAATTATATTTTAGGTCATTTACACTCATTTACGAAGAAGTCATGACAAAGCATTTACGATGAAATCTTGACAAGGCATTTACGAAGAAGTTATGACAAAGCATTTACGAAGAAGTTATGACAAAGCATTTACGATGAAATCTTGACAAAGCATTTACGAAGAAGTTATGACAAATTCAAGAGGTGAAAAAACAGGTGAGAAAACAGGTGAAATCTCACCTCTTCACCTAAATTATATTTTTGTCTGATTTACATCCAACGAAAAAGTTTAGAAGAATTTTCTTATTCTTTCTGGCATGTTTTTATCTTTCCAGTACTCCCGCTCTAATGGTCCCAGATGAGTTGGTTTAGATTCTCTCAAGTTCTTAGATGGTATAACATCTTCAACGCCTCCTTCATATCTTACTTTATAAGTGTCATCGTTTATGTTGTAGTCAAGTATTTCAATAACCACTCCTCGCTTTGCTTCGTCAATGGTTTCAGCAAGTTTGCCATTACTACTTTCGACTAATTTATGACGAGGGTAAAATGCTATGGAGTCGTCAGCAGCTTTTATAAGATATCCATTACCTTGCGTAGAGTCTACGATATAATAATTTCGACTTAACCTTAAACGTTTCTTTGTCAACGGTTTGTCGTCAAGAACTACACGAACTTTTGTTCCAGGAATGAGAGTAAATTGTGTTGAATTTCTGATATTTTGTGTTTGACTTCGTTTCTTTTGTATATACTTTTCTTCTTGTTGTTGTGTCATTGAATTTGGTGTATGTCCTGTTGTAGAATGTGTTGAGGAATTGTAAACTTCGATGAAATGTTTCATTGTTTCTTCGGTAAAGTCTCGCTCTTGATTTAAATCTCTGAGAGTCCTTATGAAGCGGTTAATGATACCGAGTATGTTATGGTTATGGTCTTCAGTAGTGTAGTGAGTTATGTTATGCTTAATGAGAAATTCTGTGATTTCGTTGCTGAGGTATGCACCGTCTTGGTCTGATGTTTAAAATACTTGGGCTATGTTCTGCTACACAACTTTTGTAAAACTCTTAACACTTCATGAGTTCCTTTATTTCTCATTATATACGCAAAAGCTTTGCGAGTGTTAACATTAATGAAGATGAGGAATGGTTTATGTCCTCCTTTTCTGCTTTGAATGAGAGTGTCAAATTGGTATGCGTCAGGAGTGTTGGAGTAAATTGGTAAAAGTAGTCGTAAGGATTTATTTTTGTTTGATGTACAACATTTTTGTCAAAGAACCTTTTCACTTCAGCTCTGTTAGTAAATCCGAACTCTTTGCAGCTTCATTGAATTTCTTAAAAGACTCCATGGATGTTGTTCGAATACTTCTTTCAAGCTCATTTATGTAAAGTTAAAGATTTTAACCAACTCGTATCCAAGCGTGCATTGTTATATAAGGAGGCATATAATCTTTTCCATTACTGCTGGGTCTGTAATACCAGCTACAACATGTGTATGATTTCCTGCAGTTCCACAGAAAATACCTGTGCTAACATCTTTGGGGTCATCTGAGATATCATATCTATTCATTCCCTGTCTATCCGAACCCGCTGCAAGATTTGTATAACCTCTTTTTTGTTATTGAATGTGAATGGTTTCCTTCCACAGATGTTCTTCCACTGAACCTATGCATATGTGAAGGAAGGTTTTCAATACCTATTTTCTTTGAACCTCCCATCTTCATTGACTGCGTATTAGTGTAGAATGGAAAACTGTCAACTATTTCATACCATCTACCACCAAATAAAGTGTTTGGATTTATTGGATTCATAGACGTATAAACAGCTCCTATAGGATATATTAAATCATATATGCTCATAACTCTATAAACATATTCTAAAGAACTTATGTCATTAAATACCATTTGGAAATGTATCTCCCGGATGAAATGTTGCATTTGTTCACTTTTATAATGTAATGTTTCAATAGAATTATCCAAGAAAAATTCAAAAGTATCTGGTTGAAGACCTCTAACAAATTCAAATGGAGTTGCTGGTTCACCATTTATAATTTCTGTTGTAAATGTCATTGTATCTGGTTTCGAAAATTTCTTTGTTAGTTCTGTATCCACATAAGTTTTGTCGGCTTTACTGTCTAACATTGCTGGTAGTTCATATGCTTCAAAGTTTCTGGCATGACCTTCGATATTCCTGCAACTCTTATCTAAATTGTTAAGAGTATCTTTTACGCTTGTACTTGGATTTTCTAATGGTGCACTTGAACCAAGGTCAAAGTTCAATATTATGTCGTCTGCTCTAACAGTAGTGAAGGATTTATGTGTATGATTTTTGTCGGCTTTACTGTCTAAAGAAGTTTGAAGTTCATTTATATCGGAGATATTGTGTTTATGAGATTTCAAAACTTTGTTCGTTGCGTCAAGTTCTGTTTTGTCAGCTTTACTTTTAATAGCATCTTCAAAAGTTATTTTTGACTTAACTCTCAAAGTAAATCTTGGTTCAACTAATACACCGTTAACAAAGAAGTATGAAGCATAATTTCAGCGTTATAACCAAATGATTGTGGTGCTATACCTGTGTCATACTGTACAGTACAGTGTATGTCATAACCTTTAGCACGAATGAATTTATTCTTCTTTCATTAACATTTTTCGTATTCACTTTTTCACCCTGTGTTAAATATCCATGATAGTCCGTTATAATCTGTTCATCAGAACTTATATAATGAACATGGTTTTTGTCTGCTTTATTGTCTAAAGAAGTTTGAAGTTCATTTATATCGGAGATATTGTGTTTATGAGATTTCAAAACTTTGTTCGTTGCGTCAAGTTCATTTTTGTCGCTTTACTATTTAATGTAGCTTGAAGTTCATTTATATCGGAGATATTGTGTTTATGTTCTTTATCTGCTTTTCGGCTAATTTCTCTTTATCTCATTTATTTCAAGTTCATGCCTACACACCACCTCCGAAGAAGTATTTTTCTTCAGCTCTTGAAGAACGTCCACTTCGCCATCTTTGGTGTCAATAATGACTTTTGAGTTAAAACCTTTCCTGTCTTAATGGATGTTTGTAAAACTTCTTCTTCACCATGTTCGGGTCATGGTCGTCATCATATCTTGTGAAATCAGAGATGTTGTCATACATTAAGCATATCTGTCTCAAAAGTTCTGCTATTTGAAACTGGAACGAAAGATATACAGAACTTTCATCATCTCCTAAAGTCAAGTCTGCTTTCTTAAGTATTTCTTGAATGTATGCAATGAGAAAGAGTACCTTGGAAAATATTCGAACAATATTTCATTAGCTGTTGGTTTTGGTGGTTCTTTTGGAGTTTTGTTGTTTCAGTTCTTCTGTAGGTTCTGTTGGAGTTTCTGCATCTCTTGACTTCAATGCTCTTGCTCTCAAAGACCTAAATGTTAGAGCACCAGGTTTTACAAGGACTTTATAAATGCTTTAATAGTTTGGTAAGTTATTGTTAGCATTAAGTAAGTTCCTTATGCTTCCATCATGTACGTCCATAGCACTATGTAAAAAATCTATACTTTTCTTGTAGTCAGCAATAGACTGACTGTGATTTTTTAAAGATTTGTCAATACCTTTAAGCCAATCTTCATGCATGTCTGATACTGAGCCAAGAATATCATTTGCTTCCTTTAGTGTATTTTGTGCTTGTCGTAAAGTATATCCATACGTGCATTGTTTGCTATACGTCTTACAGTATCTATTTGACTCCTTGTTTCTTGCATCCAACCAGATAAAGTTTTAATAGTATCCGAACCATTTGAAATGAAGTTCAAAGCATTTTTAACGTCATTTAAAACTTCTTCACCAAGTTGCCCATATCTTTCGATTTGGTATTGAAGAACTCCATATGAAGCAGCTGTTAAACCAGTATTTATAAGGTCCCATATCCATGATTTAGCAGTTTTTCCATCCTTTCCATCCTTTCCATCCAAACCGTTTTCGCCTTGAGGTCCTTGTATTCCTTGTATTCCTTGTATTCCTTGTGGTCCTTGAGGTCCGGTGTCACCCTTCTCTTTTCAGTTCATCTTTATGTTCGTTATAATATTCTAATGTCATAAGGTGTACATCATTACTGCTACCAGCAACGCCAAGAATTTGTTTCTCATTCATGACTAAATTTTTAAGCATTTAATGTTGTCGTCAAATCGAAAGCTCTTTAACAATTCAATGAGAACATTCAGTACTTTCACTAATGAGGCATCTACTGTAGAATTTATATATTGCACCGTTCCATCATTTATATAGGAACTTTACTTATTGTAATGAATGGGTCATAAGTGTTAAAAGTATCGAAATCAATGACTTTTTTAGTTTTTCCATCGTCAATGACTAAATCATTGCCTTCAATGGTTAAAGTTGAGTTTTCGTTTACTAGTTCATGTGCTCTTCTTGCTTCATTTGTTTCATACGCATATGCAGCAATAGTCATATTTTAATGAGAATAAAATGTTGTTCTATTTGCAAAGTACTGACCCAAACGAATACGGAACAGTAAAGCTACAAAACAACTTAGGTCTTCAGAATGAAGCGCTTGCTTTCAGAGTTGTTGACTTCAATACTATCGCAACTTTTGTCATAACAGATGAAACAGATTTCATGGAGTTTGAAATAGATGGAAAGAAGCATGAAATAAGATTTCACAATAATGTAGAATATAAGATGGAAACATTAGCTGGAGTGTTAAATGCGCTCATAAATACTACAATAAACAAGGAGAACGAAGAAAACTTAATGAATGTTAAACTTATTGCAGGAGTTTTGAAGTTCAGTTATGCGAAGGAGTTTTAAGATAACACGAATGAGTCATAGAGTTCAATTGCTTCTGGGAGCATACCATATGACATTTCCTTTGAAAAGTTTTGACAAAACGATTGAGATGAAATCTGTTCCATACGTATGTTATGGCAATTGTTTTATCATTGAGTCAAAAATAGCTAATGTCACAGGTATTTCAGAGTTAATAGTAAAGGTTCAGTAGAATATAAGTCTTTCTGTTTATGAAGTAAATCAATGTTCATTCCAAACGTTCCTGTCATAGCAACTCATTTAGGTAAATGGGTTCGCATTAGTCCTCATAATTTGAAAGACATGCAATTCAGACTAGTTGACTTTCAAGGAGAGCCTGTAGAACTGAAGGCACCAGTGCGAATGACTGTTGAAGTAGACTTTTTAGAAAATATTAAATGCAACAGCTTACAAGAGAACTCAGAGCTAAAAATATAAAGTATGAATGTTATGTATTAGGTCATGAACTTTGGTTGTTGCTGTTTGATGAAACAAATGAGTTAGTTATGTCAGTCAAGAGAACAGAAAAAGGCGTCAAAGGCGCCGAGCGCAAAGCGCTATATTGTGTTAGTGAGAACTGCACCAAGTCAATAAGATTAGGTTTGCATTATGAAGATGAGTTCGATACTGTTGAAGAAGTTTTGGATAGATATTACAAATTGCTAACTTGAAATTTTTTTGACTAACGGCGCAAAGCGCCAAGATGGGCTCAAAGAGCCCTCCTGACTGCTTTAATTTACTAAAACATATTTCAAACATAATTTATATTCTGTTGAAAGTTTTGTATACTCGTTCGAATATTTATACTTAAACTCAACTCCTGGAGTACCTGGTATTTCAATGATGCGGATGTTACCTATTTTCATGAATGGTGGCGTTTGACCACAGCATTCGATTTCAGGGTCGAGATAGTCAATGACACATTGTTTCCCTGTTATTCGTGATATAACATTTTCAAGGTCCTCCTTTGTTAGAATTATTTGGTTCTTGCTTATAAGATTTGTCAAAAGCTTCTTATCGTCTTTGAGTAAGATAGTTTGATATAACTGAAGAAGGTAATGGTCTACGTTATCTGAAGGATTTGTTTGAACATTTGTGTAAGGGTTGTCGTTGGCTTCTCTTGAAAGAATTTGGTCCAGTGGTGGATACTCTAACTTAACATCTGATGTAGCGTTAGCGTTTGAAGCTGAGTTTAAATTCACGGATTTCAGTTCTGGTTCTTTTTCTTTCAAACACTCCGAACTATAGTTCTTTATGACAATATTGTTTGTCGTTCGTGAGTCAACATTTGATGTTGGTTCAATTGGAACATTAACGGCACCAGCTAAGATGGATTTGCTTCTCATTTCATATAGAATAAAAACCTTTTATATGTATGAAATGAACAATATACTCGACAAGGGTTTGAATGTAAAGCTAACGAATGAAAATATTGTTGAATTCACTGAGACAGGTGCTGTGTATAAAGATGTAGAACTACTGAACAAAAGAGCTAAGGGAAGAAGCAGGAACATGAACAAAGGGTGGAAGCCTATAAAAATTTATGTCAATGATGGCTCAGGAGGTTCAAACATAAAGTATGCAGAAAGTTATAGAGTTTATGCTCTCAAAGGTGAAAAGCCTTCATTTAAGAACAGCTATTCTAACGCATATCCTCAAAAGTTAACGGATGGGGAAGTGGATGATATGAATGACAGCAAAAATATTAACAGAAATGGCGACAGAGATGCATGGAATTTGTTTACCATCAGTCAATTGAAGGTTAAACTTTAAAACAATGTTGGTCGTTCCCATGGAATATTTTTGACTTTAATGGTATTAGTCATGATATGAATCTCAAGGTATGAACGAGGAGAGATGAGAGACTTATATGCTTCCCAAATTTCTTCAAAAGGTAATGTTATACCTGACTGTTTCCAAATGAGTTCAATATCATAACGTGAGAAACCTTGAAAGATAACGAAGTCAGTTATGAGACGTTTTATGTTTAAAGCTAAAAACCTCCATGTTTGCATAAGTATTGCTACAGTTAAGTGGTAATGTCTGACTTTAGTAATGATGTTAGCTAATGGTGAGTCAGGCTTTGACACTAAACCTTTTCCGGCGAAGTCGTCGCAAACGAGCAGAGTGTTTGAAGGATACTTTTTGAAGGGGTATTTTGAAAGTTTTGACAGAATGTAGTTTGTAAGTCGTTTCATATCGTAAACTCCTGAGTATTGACGTAAGTGGTGTTTGTCAATAATTCTTTCCATCTCTTCTGAAGTCTTTTGCATTCCTGACTGTATAAATTCAACGATGGCATAATATTTCCTCTTACGTCGAATGTAACGTTGAAGAAATTCAATGAGTTCACTGTCTGGAACTTTAACGACAGAGGCTTGAACTTTTGACATAAATGTTTTCGCTGTTGAGTCCATAGAGTCTGAAGTTGCTGATATAATGATTTGGTCATAATATGAGTCATTTCCTAAACGCTCTGTTATGAGTATATGACGAATGAGGTTAAATGTCTTACCTGAACCCATCTTTCCACAATAGAAATAAACACCATTTGAACAGAACTCATAGTCCTTACTGAAAGGAAGAATGAGAGAAGAGTTAAGTTTGTCTGTAGTTTCATTCATGTCTTCATCTACGTCATGTATTAAATGCTTCATTTTATCTCCATTAAAAATGCAAGTCAGAAATATTCAGAACATAGCACCGAGTCTAACTGACAAGAGTATAAAGATATACTATGAACACGTTATGATGAAACCAACCAAAATTCAAGAAAGTCAGTATACTTATGAATATCCAAGACACTGGGTAGAGTATGTAGGAGGTGAGAAAGCTATTGAAATAAGACAAGTTAGAAGTATTCCAGCAGGAAGACAATATTATTGAAGAACTTTAATGTTTTGAGGTATAATGATGAACAAAGAAGCAAGATAGTTTTCCTTGCTGTGTATGTGAACCTAGACACAGGAGATGACATGAAAGTTTTTAACACAAAGCTTCAAACGGTAGTGAGAGAACAACTGACTGCGGAAGGACACCCATTACCTTCAGAAGTTACCATAGCATATAATTTTGAAACAAATCAATAGATTTTAAAGTCTCTGCAAAGAAGTCAGGTTTTACATTTAATGAAGCAGATGTATATTCGAATGAAAACTTCAAAGCTATTGCATGGTTAGATAATGACGATTGCTTTAAGAAAATATTTAAATTCAGTGACTCAACGATGTCAATAGATGACCTTCGTGGAATGTTACCATCGACGTTTACAGTAGAAGGTTCAGCAGGATTGCTTACAAGATTGTCAATTGGTGGTATTTGGTCTCGTGAGAACATTGTTATAAAATCCAGTATAAGTGAATTTGCTGAAGAATCTATATTATGTCTTTCAAACTATATGTATTCGCCGCCGAAGCATTATAGTATAACAAACTTTGTCAGTAAGTTTAATATAAGACTTGTCGAACCTTCTTCAATGAAAGATGTTGTGCTACCTAAAGATGGAAAGGATGGACTCATTATTGAAATGATTTTAATAGCATATTAAATGAGCTTGTTTTTAAAGGTCATTCATGATGAAATAACTGTTGTAGAAGATGTTAGCAATTGTTCAGACATTTTGAAGCGTATAGATGATATAAGAAAGAAGTTTATGAATGAGAATGTTTATGTTTCATTGACTTTCTCCAGTAACGAGAACTTTTATGAGATAATATTGAAGAGAGATGATTTTAATATGGTGTAAATGGTAGCTTGGGCAGCTTTAGGCGCAATGGGAACAAAAGCATTAGCATTTGGAGCAAAAGCACTTGGAGCTTATGACGCAGTAAATAAAATGAGTGGAGGAAGAGTTTCGAAGACATTAGATGCAAATAAAGGAAAGATTGGAGGCTGGGTTGCAAAGAAGTTAAGATTAAATAAAATAGGGCTCATAAATAAAGCATCCAATTTGGTTGCGACTGAGTCAGAAAATGCTTTAGGAAAGGACGATGAGTTTGCAAAACATGCAAAAGACTTTAATGACCAGATGAAAGGTGAAACAATGCATTTAAATAGAGTCGATGGAACTAAAGAAAATGTTTCTTCTCCACCAGTAGTTCTTCCGTATGGTCCCTATGGAATGTATGGAAACCCTTACGAAAGACCATTTGACCCATTGACTGGTGGAAGTAACTGGTATCATTACGGACGAAGAAGAAAGACAGTTAAGCTGGAGACAGACGTGAAGAAAGCAACTAAAAAGAAACCAAGGAAGAGAGTTATAAAGTAATGAATTCAAGTGGGTGAAAAAACAGGTGAAAAAAGAGGTGAAATCTCACCACTTCACCTAAATTTATTTTTGTGCTATGTTTTCATACGTGTGAGGGTGGTGATATCATTAATTTTAAGTTTATTTTTTATTTTACTGAAAATTTTTATTTTATTTTTAAGTTTATTTTTATATAAATGACGAAAACTATTGAGATAACAAACTACAACGGTCATGAGTTCAAGAATTTGTTCTTCGTTCCTCGTGAAAATACATTCTATCAGATACGAGGGAGAAAGGGTAAAGTTAGTTTGAGCGTTTATGAAGGAATGAAGAATGGAAAGTTTATACAAGCATACGATACAAACGGTAAACGTGTTTCATTAGCTTTGTCAAAACTTACTAACATTATTTTGACAGTGACTTTGACTCTGACGATTGAGCGACAGCAGCGATACTGAAGAATATGAACTATTGTGTGAAGCACAGCAATGGGAAGAGTTGCAATACTTTTGTAAGTGAGAACGTTTATTTTTACAGTAGTAAGGTGAAGTGGTTGGCGGCTTTATAAATATTTAAGGTTAAGTTAATGTTTGTGTTTGTGTTGTAAAATATACGTTAACGGTTTTGTAAAGTGTCAAATTCACAAGTATTGCGTACGGAGGAACGCAGTGCCTCAGTACACGAGACTTGTATACTAACTTTGTATCTATTGCTTTTATATATCTCCCATTATGTTTGTTGTCATAAACGCTCAAACTAACTTTACCCTTTCTCCCTCGTATCTGATAGAATGTATTTTCACGAGGAACGAAGAACAAATTCTTGAACTCATGACCGTTGTAGTTTGTTATCTCAATAGTTTTCGTCATTTATATAAAAATAAACTTAAAAATAAACTTAAAAATAAACTTAAAAATAAACTTAAAAATTAATGATATCACCACCCTCACACGTATGAAAACATAGCGCAAAAATAAATTTAGGTGAAGTGGTGAGATCTCACCTCTTTTTTCACCTCTTTTTTCACCCGTTGAATTCATTACTTTATAACTCTCTTCCTTGGTTTCTTTTTAGTTGCTTTCTTCACGTCTGTCTCCAACTTGACTGTCTTTCTTCTTCGTCCGTAATGATACCAATTACTTCCACCAGTCAATGGGTCAAATGGTCTTTCGTAAGGGTTTCCATACATTCCATAGGGACCATACGGAAGAACTACTGGTGGAGGAAGAGTTCCATCGACTCTATTTAAATGCATTGTTTCACCTTTCATCTGGTCATTAAAGTCTTTTGCGTGTTTTGCAAACTCATCGTCCTTTCCTAAAGCATTTTCTGACTCAGTCGCAACCAAATTGGATGCTTTATTTATGAGTCCTATTTTATTTAATCTTAACTTCTTTGCAACCCAGCCTCCAATCTTTCCTTTATTTGCATCTAATGTCTTCGAAACTCTTCCTCCACTCATTTTATTTACTGCGTCATAAGCTCCAAGTGCTTTTGCTCCAAATGCTAATGCTTTTGTTCCCATTGCGCCTAAAGCTGCCCAAGCTACCATTTACACCATATTAAAATCATCTCTCTTCAATATTATCTCATAAAAGTTCTCGTTACTGGAGAAAGTCAATGAAACATAAACATTCTCATTCATAAACTTATTTCTTATATCATCTATTCGCTTCAAAATGTCTGAACAATTGCTAACATTAGGGCTGTACAAGATTTAAAAAAACATTGCCGGGTTACCGTAGAGGCCTAAAAAAATCGCGCCTCGGCGGCAAGCCGCCTCGGCATTAAGAATGCGCATCTAAATTTTTATATGTCCTTCTTTCTTTTATTTTTCCCTTCCCTTTCTTTTCTTTTTCTTTTTTTTCCCTCCTCTTGCTCTCATTTACCTTTTTTTTCCTTTTCTCATCATTTTTCAAAATTTTAAATTTTTATCAAAAATCTTGCCTATAAAAGCAGACTATGGAACCTTTTAATGCCTCTTAATCAATATTATACAGCATAAAGCATATTAAATGAAAGTAATTACGTATAAAAGTTAGTATACAAGTCTCGTGTATGGAGGCACTGCGTTCCTCCATACGCAATACTTGTGAATTTGACACTTTACAAAACCGTTAACGTATATTTTACAACACAAACACAAACATTAACTTAACCTTAAATATTTATAAAGCCGCCAACCACTTCACCTCACTAACGACTTCACTAACGAATTCACTAATGTTTTCACTAACGAACTCACTACTGTAAAAATAAACGTTCTCATTTACAAAAGTATTGCAACTCTTCCCATTGCTTTGCTTCACACAACAGTTCATATTCTTCACTATCGCTGCTGTCACTCCAATCGTCAGAGTCAAAGTCACTGTCAAAATAAATGTTAGTAAGTTTTGACAAAGCTAATGAAACACGCTTACCGTTTGTATCGTATGCTTGTATAAACTTTCCATTCTTCATTCCTTCATAAATGCTCAAACTAACTTTACCCTTTCTCCCTCGTATCTGATAGAATGTATTTTCACGAGGAACGAAGAACAAATTCTTGAACTCATGACCGTTGTAGTTTGTTATCTCAATAGTTTTCGTCATTTACATCCAAATAAAATAAAAATAAACTTAAAAATAAACTTAAAAATTAATGATATCACCACCCTCACACGTATGAAAACATAGCACAAAAATAAATTTAGGTGAAGTGGTGAGATCTCACCTCTTTTTTCACCTGTTTTTTCACCCTGTTGAATTCATTGCTTTATAACTCTCTGTCGTCTGCTTTCTCCAACTCTTCTAACTTCTTCTTAAGTTCAGCAATGTTGTCCTCATGAAGTTTAATCTTTCTCAAAATTCCTTCTTTATCTAATGGTTGCTTTATCTTTCTAAACTGAACTCTACCATCCTTCATAGTATGAACGTAAAAACCTTCTGGAATAATTCCTGATTTAATGTATTCTACCAAAAACTTTTGTTTCATTGCTTCAGTGACTTTAGTCGTCATTTCAATCAAATAAAAATGTTCAAATAAAATAAAAATAACGTTATTTTTTCAGTAAGGAAACGCAGGAGTTTTACGATTTATTTGTGGTGTAGGTTCTGGTTTAAATGTTGGAGTCGGTTTTGGAGTTGACTTTTGAACAGGAGTTTGTAATTCCATAGGTTCAGGAGTCATTGAAGGTGTTGTTTGTGAAGGCGTTGGTTTTGGCGATGGTGTCGGAGTTTGTTTAACTTCAGCTACTTCAGTATTATTTACAACATTTGCTTTATTTCTTTTCAACATCATTACTGCTCCTGCTGTAGCTAGCAAACCTAGTGGGAGACCATATTTTATATAAGGACTTGACCAAATGCTATTTTTGACAGGAGCTGGTGGAACACCTAACCTTGGTGAGACTGCTCTTTGCCATTGTGCAGCTCGTAAGAAATATTCAATAGGTGCTCCATAATCATTTGGTAAAGTTTGTTTCATAGATGGTGAAGGTTCACGAGAGCTTGATGAAGAACTCATTTATAAGCTTTAAAAATAAACGTTCATCCTTTATTCCTCACTGTCGTCCGTAGCTAAGTTATAGTCATCTAATCTTATTATGGGGATGCCATTAGCACGCACCTGAATGGCAAAGCAACAATCCCTCATAAATCCAATAAGTGGCTTTGGTACATTTTCAGTTGCTAGTTCAATAGGTCCTTTAACAGACAATTTGTATGTTATTGGAGCAGTAGATGTTTGACCTTGCTGGAAGCAAAAGTCCACTTCTGTTGGAAAACCACATAAGAAATGTGTGTTGTCATAACTATCCCATTTATGTTCCACACTACCATCATCCACCAATGACCTCATAACATCTTCATTAAATCCTATCATATCATTGTTTGTATTGCAAGCGTTCGCAACCATTTCATAAAATACAGGTCCATATGATTTTTCAGGTTCTGCAGGCATATTTCCATAAGCTCCCATGGAAAGCTGAAGATATTTAAACTTAGGGTTCTCAAAATTAACATAATAGTTGTCTTTCTTTCTAAATAGTGCCCAAATACTTTTAACATTAATAGGCGTATAAGCTGCTGTAAATGTTGCACTTGAACTATCTGTATTCTTTGAGAATGAACCATCCATAGGAATCCAATCCATAACTTTAACAGGAAAACATAAAGCCTCGTTTGTATAATGTTCTACAAGTTCTGTATAAATGTTAGGGTCTAAAGAGAATGACTTTGGATGAATGAAACATTCATTAAAATCCATCTTTGTTCGAAATAGTTGTTGGGTTACAGTTGTAATAGTAACTGTTCCACTAGCTTCTACTGACTTCGTTATCATAGTGAATGGTTCATTCCATGGAACAAATTTATTTGTCGGTGGATTTGAATCTGAAGCAAATGCAACTTTAAGAGTTGGATTGAAAGCAATGATATCATTTACAGATATAGATGTGCATTGTAAGGCGTCACTACTGAACTTTACTTTAAGCTGAATGTTTCCTGCAAAAGCTGGAATAAATCGAATAGCTTCTAATGGAAGGAATCTTCTAACAGGAATTCTTAAACGAAGCTTAAAATCAAATGATTTTCCTGCTGTAATTGGACCACTAACAATTTGTCCTGTTCTGCATGTTCCCGAATGACTCCATACATCTTCATGTCGAGTCTTTGAGAAAACATCTACTTTCTTTATTTGTTCGGTAGTTTGTGAGTTTGAAGTTATATATGCTTCTTCTCTTGCGTTGTCTTGAGAATATACGATACGACCATTTGCAAGGATTTGATATCCAGCAACTGCATAGAAAGCGTCATCGAAACCAATCCAAAATCCTGGTGGGTTTGTTTTATTGGAACCTGAACCAATTTCTTTATCTACAATAAATTGACCTTCCATTTTATACGTAATGAATGTATTGTAAAGGTCCAACATATTTTCACCAGGAGGTGAGAGATTGAATGTTACCCATGTGTTATCTTTAGCAGTTCCAGGTTGTGATGGAATCTTTGCGTCAGAATATTTTCTATTAGTGTCACCAATTTGAACTGCATTGTCTATGATATCGAAATATGAGCGAATCTGATGAATATGCTCTGCTGGAGTAAATTCGTTTAACTGTTCGTTCTGCATGTATTTACTTCGGATAAAAATATCTATTTACTTCATTATTCTCACTCTTCTTCTTGGCATTCGTGGTGGAAGTTGTTTCTTGACATTTTCAATGAACTGTACATTCTCTTTTGTCTCAACTTCTTTCACTGGCGGGTCAGGGTTCTTTGACTCGGTTTTTTTTCAATGAAATTCACAAACTTTGCAATAAGCTCTTGGTTCGTTATTGAAAGTACATCTGGCTTCTTTTCTTCTTGTTCTTTGACTTTTCAGTTTGAATAGAAGGTTTTATATGGGCTTCGTGGACTTCATCCTTGCCATACACCTTAATGTTGTCGCTTTCTGCATTCGCTAATGGAACCTTTCTTTTTCTTACGTATATTTTACCATCTTTACTCTGACTTACGTAATAGAAAGGATGTTGTATTCCTCTTGCGTCATTTAATATAATAGACTCTCGTTCTGATTTTGACAAGCTCATTTTACATCGGTTAAAGTTTTAATTTTGTTTTTTATCTGCAGTCAAATGACTCAGACAAGTCATATGGACAAGACTCAAGGGGTCATAGATGTTGAAGCATTGAAGAAAGAAATTCGTGAGCAAATTTTATCCGAACTGAAGGAACAAAAACAAGAACAAAAGCCAGAGAGACCAAAGAGAAAACTTAGTGAAAAACAACTTGCTGCATTAGCTGCTGGAAGACAAAAGAACCCACGTTTGCTGGCGAAGAAAGCTAGAGAAGAAGCTGAAGCAAAAGCTAAAGAAGCTGAAGCAAAGAAAGAGTAAATGGTTTATTTTTATCCGAATTAAATGTATAGACAAATACCTTTATCTGTTGCGTTCAGTAGTGAAAACCCTGACGTCAAAATAAAGGGGAACAGAGTAACGTTTAAGTTTCCAACAGACTGGATTGTGAACATAAATGAAGAGAAGTACATTGGCATAACATCTATGTATATAACACGTGCTTTCAGAAAGGTTGACTTTATACTTCAAGTCGAGATAGAAAATGACGAACAGTCTTTAAGCGCCCAAAACATTCACATATACAAATACTTTAAAGACGATACAACATTGTTGCAATGTATGATTTCATTTAATGAAATGTTCGAGAAAAAGTTTAACATTGAAGTACAAACTTTACAGCCTTTACGTGAGTTTCTTGCACAACTGAAAGAAGAAGGTAGTCAGCCACAACTTATAGACTTTCATTATGAATTTAATGAAAATGAAGATGGAACTCATGACTGTCAATTCATTGTATTCTCACCATTCAATGAAGTCGCTAAAGAGAAAGAAAATCCATTACGTATAAGATTTCAAATCTCTGAACCAAATGATGACTTCAAGAATGTTTTCAATTATGATGCAATGCTTCCGAGGAAAAATGAATTTTCAAAGATTGTAACACCTGGCATTTGGGATAGAAAGCAAGCTATATTATATTCAAACTTAAGTAAGGGAGTTGAAAATGAGTTCATTGGTCATACAAGAACTTCACCACTTCCTAACCCTAAATACTATAAATTAACTGGCTTCAATCGTGAGTTTTGGATAGACATGTTCTCCACTCATGACCATAACTGCCCAGTGTTCTTACCTCCAGACCATAAGGACTGTCTCTACATTGAAGCACAACTCTTAAACTCTACCATCGCAGTATTGTAAATGACCACATGAGCTTATTTTTATCACGAATGACCTCATTGCTGACAAAAATAAATGACCTCAGAACTTCAACTTACGAATAAAGCTTGTTTTAGTCGTTATTGAGAAGTTAAACTTCTTTCAAAGCAAGGTTGACATGACTTACATAAGTCAAATCCAATCTCTTGACCGTCATAAAGTGCTTTGTAAAGTTTCATTAAACTGAACTCAGAGTCTTTGTCATATGTTCCAACAGGTATGTGAATGTTCTTCTCTTCATTGTAATAGCATTGTATAGCTTCAGGAAACATTTCATTAGCGGTTAAAGCAATAACATCTTGCTTCACGCCTTTCATTCTGCAGTGAAATGCAACTTCATTTAAATCATTCGTGAGTAAGTCTATGTAAGTCTTCTTTCCACAGAAAATACTTTTATAAGCTAAACTTTGTTTTCCAGGTGTTATTTCTGCAAAGTCGCTATGAAATTGACCAAGGTTCTTTCCTATAAGTTCGCGACCATATCTCTTCTTAAACTCTGCTGCAAGCTTTGGGATGTCTTCATTATATAAGTGCATACTGTCGTATCCTGGTAAAAGATTTGAAGTCCCATGTCCTCTGCAGTACAGAATACTTCATTCATAATACGTTTTGACATAGACAGAATATTAACACCAAGTGGACAGAAGTTAAAGTGTCTGCAAATGCTTTTCGTTAGCTTGAAAATAGTTTTATCTGAACCATCCAAACCTTCGAACTTCACTATATGGTTGTAATTTCTTATAGCATATCTTATAGCATCTTTGTCATTTACTATGGTTATTTTTGACTCAATAGGAGATAGAATAGTTTTTGCCATAAATGCTGTTCAGAATGAGTTTTATAATTTCTTGTAAGGGGTTTCCTTCTTTCTTATACTTTAACCTTAACTCAAACAACTTCTTTACTTCATCTCTTATTCTCATATCTCTGTTTCCATCGTAATAGTATCCTTGCAACACTTCACATTTGACACCTTGATATTTTATGAGGTCTTGTAATGTTATATGGTCAACATACATGAGACAGCAAGTGTTTGAACTTCTTGGAACGTTAAGTTCTGGATTTAGTTCAGGGTCGCAAACTATTAAATGAAAGTGTCTGGGTATACCAATCTCTGTTATCTTAATGAGAACAAAGAAGCCAGACATAAACTTTTCACCAATGGGTTCCTTTTGGTCATCATCGAATAAATGTCTCATGAGATACTCTGTGCTTAGCATCTCATCCTTCAATACTTTTGGAATACCTTCTAAAGTATAAAGTCTTGCTATAGCTGAAGGATATAATGAAACAGTGTCGAAGTCAGCAATGAGTTTCTTTTTGCTCTTTTGTTTCATGTTATCTGACAACATACATCTTCCACCTTGAATGCATCTCGAAATAAATTCTCTTGGTTTATTTGAGAGGTCATAAAGATTTCCATTCGGGAAGTATACTCTGTTCTCAAACAATTTGTTAGCAATAGAACAAATACTAACGTAGTCATAAACGTTTAAATCAAACTCTTTCAATAAGTCATTGCGGAACTTTACAAAACCTTCTCTTAAAATTCTTACATCTTGTTTGCAGTAAAACGTGCTATATTTTTCTAAGTCGAAGTGGTTCTCATCTATTCTGCAACCTTTGATGGAATCTATGTTCTTCATAAATGTATCTGCATCATGGATAAACTTACATGCTTCAGAAATGACACCAGTTCTGTTGTCATTTGCTAACAAAACACTGCTGTAGTAGTTATATGGAAATACTTCTTTCGGTCCTGTTTGTAAGTTAAACATAGCAGGAAATAGTTTAAGCTTCTTATTTATAACACTGTAAGAGTCTTTTATAATAATTGCCCGTCCTTTATATAAGCCAGTTATTTGCATTGTTCGTGAACCTTTAATGATGGGAGTTCCTTTCACTTCTGTCATGTGTCTTAAGATGAAGTTTATGTCATAACTGAGGTTGTGAAAATATATTAAACTCTTGTCAGGAAGTCTTTCCAAAAATTCTGTTGCACAGTTTTGACCCCAAATGCTTTCACTAACTGAACCATCTTCACTGTCATAACAGATGTTAAAAGCTTTATGAAAGCCATCGTACTACACTCAAAGTCAGCAAAGAAAACGTGCTCAGGTATGAATTTACATTTAGCTTTATTTACTTCTTTTGACTCTGCTTTCTTCTTCAGTTGTACACAATACTTTGGAGCATATGTCAAATCTTTAAATGGTGCAAGGTTCTGTTTATATAAGTCAGTAGTATATGTGAAAAGTTCTCCATAAGAAATAGGTTCGAAATATTTGCACTCCCACAATGTTTTCATAACATCCCATAACGGTGTTGTTCTATCATAACGAACTACATATTTATCTTCTCTCTTTGTATAAATCTTCATCTGTTTCTCAATGTTCATTCCACCACAAGCTTTGAGAATTTCTTTATAGTTTCGAATGAAGTATGTTGTCATTGGAAGTCTTTCATTTAGCATGTAGTGGTCTTCAACAAGAAGTAAGTCAATAGTTCTAACAGTTTCGCATTCTTTTGGTATATATCTCTTTATTTCATTATGTCTTGAGTCATTGAAATAACCAATGGTAACATTAAATGCTATACCTGTTGCGTCAGAAATTTCTTGTACTTTACTTTGAGGAAAGTCTCTAACACGAATGACTTCTCTCATGTGGTCAATAGTTTCTTCATTTACTCCAGCCTGAATGCAAGCATAAACGAAACAATTGTCCTCTGTCATAAGTGTTGCAGTTCTTTTGTTCAGTTCATTGAAGATTTGGTAGCGTTCAAGATTTATAGGTAATGTGCAAAGATACTTCCAGAACTGACCGCTTCTCTTCTTATAAAACTTCTTTTCACCATTATCTTTCCAAAAGCTTTCTATAAGTGCTGGGTTTCCTGTTTGCTTAAGAGCTTCCAAAATGGCTTTCTGGTCATTTGTCAGTGTGCTTTCATCTCTATATGGTCTCTTTTTTGGTTTGCCTTTCTTTACATCTGACATCGTTAAGCCTTCATATTCTGTTAAATCATACATCTTTATTTCGGTAAGATTCTTTATGTTTGTCAAGAAGAAGTCATAGTGCATTTCAACAATACCTGCGGCATTTGCTTCTATCTCTGATATAAAGTTCTCCTTCAAGAGCTGATGTAGTAATGTTCCAATATTATTGAGGTTTAACGTAGAACATTCATACTTTCCACCAAGTTTATAACATACCATCCATCTTTGTTGTGAGTTTATTTTAATTTTCTCTAAGAGTCTCATGAAAACCTTACCGAAATGTTTGTGTAAATATTCTCTGTTTGGTTCATCTAAAGCTTCGATGTTAAAGTCAATGAGTCTATTGCCTGACTTCACATTTCTCTTCCTATTCTCTTCATCTTTCTTTAACCATCTCTCACCTTCTTTTGGTTTGTCGTCAATGGAACGAATGACATCGTTAGCTTTGCGAACTTGTTCTATAGCACTTTTAAACATCTCTCTTCTCTGTTGTTTCAGTGTGTCGTCTCTTCTTCTTGTTTCACCAACGTTTGCATTTGTTATGTCAAACATTTCTTGACGAACATCATGCGAAAGAGCTTTACGAGTATGACCAACGTTCGCATTTGTTATGTCAAACATTTCTCTTCTTACTTCATGAGGTACTGAACGTCTATGATATAAGTCAATAGCAATGTCATTTAAAGGAAATGCTCTTGCATGGACTTCGTCCTCGCCGCGTTGCGGCTTTATGAACTCATGAATTCTATCATAACTTATTGCACCATTGTAGTCTTTAATGAAGTCAGCGAGTGCTTTTTTGTTTGTCGCGTAATGTTTTGCAACATCTATATTAGCTTCTGTAAGAAGTTGTTTTATTTCCGAGTGTTCTAACTTAGACAACTTCCGATACATCTTTAGTAGGAAATAAAAAAATATTTTTTGAAAAAATAAACTTAGAAAAATTATTTCTTTATATATTTGCCATTCCGAACTTCGAAAAGATGTTTTATACCAGCATAGAATTTTTCTCTAGAGCTTGGTCTTATATCGTTTTCATGACAATATTTTCTATATTCTTCATATAAAGCCTTTTTTTCATACATTTTATAAGGACAATCTAACCAGAATAGCGCATATCCATTTTCGTTATCTAGGTCTCTATATGTTTGTGGAATTTCGCTTTCTTCTGTTTGTAGAATTTCGCCTTCACTATTTAGTTCTATGTATATATATTGTGGAATTTCGCTTTCTCTATTTAGTTCTATGTCTATATATTGTGGCTTAAAAGGATGTGGGCAAGAAGGGTCTGGCGCTATGTAAAAAGTTAATTTTTCTGTCATCTTTTCTATCGGATAAAAAATATTTTTTGAAAAATTAGATTACATTTTTTTTAAGTTATTTTTCAAAATAATTTAATATTTTTATTTTAATGAAACACATGCAAGATTGCAAGTTCTTTTCATACAATGCTCTCGCTACTGCCATCAAGAATGAGTTCAATTGCTTCAAACGTTAATGTTATCTTTAACAAGAAGTTTGTGAAAGAATCTAAGTTCGGTCAGTATGTCAGACCATTAGCTATTGTCATTGACCGCAAACGTTATACTTCACAAGAGTTAGCAGTAGTTTTGAAACAAAAGGGTTTCTTCGTGAATGTCAAAGATACTCATTATACTGTTATAAAGAACTCCAACATTGACTTCTTCAGTATTGCTTTAATCTTTCCGAACAGAAAGAATATAAGAAGGGTGAAAAATGTGAAATATTATCCTTCATCTCTGAAGACAATAACGAACAAAGATGTTATACAAAAGTTCTTACCAAAGGTTGAAGAAGCTTCTATTGACATTGACGAAGGAAGTGAAATGGTTGAAGAAATTGACCCTGAAGCTATTTAACCAAAAATATATTTTTGGTGAAGAGGTGAGATTTCACCTGTTTTTTCACCTCATTCTCTCTTCGTTAATGTTGTCGTGACTTCTTCGTTAATGTTGTCGTGACTTCATTCTTCCTCTTTGAAGTTATCGAAATATTCTGTTATTTTTTCCTTCAGTAATGGTAAGTCTTCTTTGAAGGTAAGTATTGTGCAACCTTTGATGTCATAGTGTGTTTGAGGAAGAGTATTTTTGACAATTTCTTTTATTTGCTCATTCGGTGTCATTGAAATCGGTAAGTTTTCACGATAGAACCAGTTTCTGTCAGATTTATATATTTTAGCAAGGTCGTAAAAGCTTTTGTTGTTTCTTCTGACTAAATGCAACATAACCATATCTCTGTCTTCTTCATTCTCCAACTCTTCAGTATAAATCATATACTTATAGTTCTTTTCCTTTCCTTTTGGTACTGAACGCGGTATTCTTTTCTGTATGCTTTTGTCTTTGGATTCAATGACTTCATCTTTTGCTTGAAGTTTCTTTTCCATCTCTCCACGTTCTTGTCTGTGAAGTTCGTCAAGAAGTTTGTAAATATTCCAAGCATAACGTGGTGAAGCCCACATTGCAACTGCATTTACTAAAAGTCTATGAACATAATATCCTCTCAAACCGTTTGGCAATTTTTCACGGTTTTCATAGAGTTTTGGCGACTGGGATTTTTTACCTACTCGCTGTTCTTCACTGTTTTCAGAAAAAAGTACGTCTCGCTGTGCTTCACTTAATAGTTCTATGGTGCTTTGGTTCCTAAACCAGTCTTTAGGAAGCTTAGTATCTGGAGCAAAACAAGCCGTCAAAATACTTTGCATTTGGTACATGTCGTCTTTGACAGAACGAATGAGTCTCAATTGTTTGTTATACTGTATGTATTCGTATTCTTCATTTATGACTTCATGAACGATAGCAGTTGTTGTGTTCTCTAATGTTGACATATCTGTCTTTACATACAGGATAAAAAAATAAATAAAATAAAAACTAACTTTATTTTTTTTGAGATAAACACTATTTCTTCACAACATTAAATTTTATCCTGTATGAAATGACTTTAAAAAGATTATTGACTGACTTCGAATACTATCTCATTGACGCACTGACAGACCCTCAAAACTGTGTTGAAAGTTCTTTAAGCTTTAAGATTGAAGGTACGACGCATTTTGTCTTCACTTACGTATTGAAAGAATATGACCGTTATCATAACGAAGTGAATCAAACACTAATAAAATTTGTAGATAAAAAATTGGTTAACAATGAATATTTTAAACGTGAAGACCCAAACACTGCTGGAGATGATGAAGAATACAGACAAGTTATTGAAAAAAATAACGCAAGATTAGATGCAATAGAAAAGAAGTTTAATGAATGTCTTACAAACACGTATGAATATCTTATGCAGTGGGAAGCCAGATGGAAATAAATTTACGTCAAATATGCAATTTATAAAATCTTATGTCGACAGGCTACGTAGCACAGTGGTCTAAGGTGGTGTTATGGAGGGGTCAGGGTCTGTGGTTCGAACCGCGACAGCGCCGTATTTTCTTATTTTCTTTATTTGTCTTGTTTGTCGTGAATAAAAAGTGTCATAAAAGTGCTCTATCTTCCACGGGAATAAATAAAAAATTTACTTTATTTCTTCTTTATTTCTTTGTTCCCGTGGAAGAAGGGTTTTTGCCGTTTTTTCTCAGCCGAAATCAACGATTTTTTCATTTTTGGAATCCTTAGCAAATGAGGAATCTTTTCTCTCGTGGAAGCTTTGACCAAAAATATAATTTAGGTGAAGAGGTGAGATTTCACCTTTTTTCACCTTTTTTCACCCTCAGCCGCTAAGCGGCGAGACCCAAATCTTGACTTTGTCATAACTTCTTCGTAAATGCTTTGTCATAACTTCTTCGTAAATGCTTTGTCATAACTTCTTCGTAAATGCTTTGTCATAACTTCTTCGTAAATGCCTTGTCAGATTTCATCGTAAATGCTTTGTCATGACTTCTTCGTAAATGAGTGTAAATGACCAAAAATATAATTTAGGTGAAGAGGTGAGATTTCACCTTTTTTTCACCTAATTTTTCACCTCTTTTTTTCACAAGCGTTTTACATGAATTGTACGATGTATATTTGAAATCCTAAACAGTTTTGTAGCTTCTATTTCTTCGCTGAGGATATCAAAAGTTTTAACAATGCCGAAAGTCTCTTTATATTTCTTCTTGACGTCAGATAGAAGGAAATCTTCTACTGTTGGATAGTTTTTGTTCAGAAATGCTAACATGTCCATTTTATCTTCTGCTGGCTTTTCTGCTTCTTTCTTTAAGTCTGCATAGTCGTTTCGCATTCTTTCTATCTCTTTGACGGAGTAGTTATATTTCCTTATTGCTGCTTTACATTTTGAACATTGTGGGTTCATTTTTGCATTATACATTGAAATTTGACCTGCTAGAACAACTAAAGCGTCAATTGCTCTCTTCATCTCAAACATAGCGGGTCTTAGTTGTTCGTTCCATACTTTGCCTCTTCTATCTTTATCTCTTATTTCCCAAACACATTCAGCAACTAACGAAACAAAGTTGTCGTAGGTCTTAAATTCTTCAGATTTATATATGTCAGAAACATTCTTATATACCATATCGCAATCTTTGTCCATAACTTTATGGTTGCAATGAAAACCAAGGAATTCATAATTTACTTTACGTATGAACTTCTTTATTTCTACTGAGTCAGTTGCTTTGACTTCAATTTCGTCGAATTCAGGAATAGTTAGTTTTTGATGCTGAATTTCAGGTAGTTTAGGTAAATGGTCGATGAGGTCCTCCATTTCATAAAGATACTGTTCATTTGTTTCATCTTTCGCACTACAGTCTAAATTACTTGTTAAAAGTTCCTGCTTAATTTTTTGTATTTCTGTTTCGAAAGTAAATGAAGAAGGAATGAAGCTTTCCATCTCTACTAACATAGATGTTGGATTCATGACTAACGAGTTTGGTGAAGTTGTTGTGGACAGAGTCCCGCCGTTCGCGGCTTGAATTGTTGTTGTGCCGATTGTTGAAATCATATCTTTTATACAAAATAAAAAATAAATAAAAATAAAACTAACTTTATTTTTTCTATTCTTAAGAAATTCACAGAAAAACGAAAATTCAAGAGGTGAAAAAACAGGTGAGAAAACAGGTGAAATCTCACCTCTTCACCTATAATATATTTTGTCTGATTTACATCCAACGAAAAAGTTTAGAAGAATTTTCTTATTCTTTCTGGCATGTTTTTATCTTTCCAGTACTCCCGCTCTAATGGTCCCAGATGAGTTGGTTTAGATTCTCTCAAGTTCTTAGATGGTATAACATCTTCAACGCCTCCTTCATATCTTACTTTATAAGTGTCATCGTTTATGTTATAGCCAAGTATTTCAATAACCACTCCTCGCTTTGCTTCGTCAATGGTTTCAGCAAGTTTGCCATTACTACTTTCGACTAATTTATGTCGAGGATAAAACGCAATAGAGTCGTCGGCAGCTTTTATAAGATATCCATTACCTTGCGTAGAGTCTACGATATAATAATTTCGACTTAACCTTAAACGTTTCTTTGTCAACGGTTTGTCGTCAAGAACTACACGAACTTTTGTTCCAGGAATGAGAGTAAATTGTGTTGAATTTCTGATATTTTGTGTTTGACTTCGTTTCTTTTGTATATACTTTTCTTCTTGTTGTTGTGTCATTGAATTTGGTGTATGTCCTGTTGTAGAATGTGTTGAGGAATTGTAAACTTCGATGAAATGTTTCATTGTTTCTTCGGTAAAGTCTCGCTCTTGATTTAAATCTCTGAGAGTCCTTATGAAGCGGTTAATGATACCGAGTATGTTATGGTTATGGTCTTCAGTAGTGTAGTGAGTTATGTTATGCTTAATGAGAAATTCTGTGATTTCATTGCTGAGGTATGCACTGTCTTGGTCTGATGTTAAAGTACTTGGGTTATGTTCTGCTACAAACTTTTGTAAAACTCTTAACACTTCATGAGTTCCTTTATTTCTCATTATATACGCAAAAGCTTTGCGATGTTAACATTTATGAAGATGAGGAATGGTTTATGTCCTCCTTTTCTGCTTTGAATGAGAGTGTCAAATTGGTATGCGTCAGGAGTGTTGGAGTAAATTGGTAAAAAGTAGTCGTAAGGTTTATTTTTGTTTGATGTACAACATTTTTGTCAAAGAACTTTTTAACTTCAGCTCTGTTAGTAAATCCCGAACTCTTTGCAGCTTCATTGAACTTCTTAAATGACCTCCATGGATGTTGTTCGAATACTTCTTTCAAGCTCATTTATGTAAAGTTAAAGATTTTTAACCAACTCGTATCCAAGCGTGCATTGTTATATTAAGAGGCATATAATCTTTTCCATTACCTGCTGGGTCTGTAATACCAGCTACAACATGTGTATGATTTCCTGCAGTTCCACAGAAAATACCTGTGCTAACATCTTTGGGGTCATCTGAGATATCATATCTGTTCATTCCCTGTCTATTCGAACCCGCTGCAAGATTTATATAACCTCTTTTTGTTATTGAATGTGAATGGTTTCCTTCCACAGATGTTCTTCCACTGAACCTATGCATATGTGAAGGAAGGTTTTCAATACCTATTTCTTTGAACCTCCCATCTTCATTGACTGCGTATTAGTGTAGAATGGAAAACTGTCAACTATTTCATACCATCTACCACCAAATAAAGTGTTTGGATTTATTGGATTCATAGACGTATAAACAGCTCCTATAGGATATATTAAATCATATATGCTCATAACTCTATAAACATATTCTAAAGAACTTATGTCATTAAATACCATTTGGAATGTATCTCCCGGATGAAATGTTGCATTTGTTCCACTTTTATAATGTAATGTTAGTTCAATAGAATTATCCAAGAAAAATTCAAAAGTATCTGGTTGAAGACCTCTAACAAATTCAAATGGAGTTGCTGGTTCACCATTTATAATTTCTGTTGTAAATGTCATTGTATCTGGTTTCGAAAATTTCTTTGTTAGTTCTGTATCCACATAAGTTTTGTCGGCTTTACTGTCTAACATTGCTGGTAGTTCATATGCTTCAAAGTTTCTGGCATGACTTTCAATGTTCCTGCAACTCTTATCTAAATTGTTAAGAGTATCTTTTACGCTTGTACTCGGATTCTCTAAAGGTGCACTTGAACCAAGGTCAAAGTTCAATATTATGTCGTCTGCTCTAACAGTAGTGAAGGATTTATGTGTATGGTTCTTGGTCTGCTTTCTTGTCATATAAATCTTTGAGCAGTGAATTTAACATTATGTTCATCCTTCATGACATAAACATCTTTACATCTAATGTTTCTCATCGTCGTTATGTCAGCTTTACTTTTAATAGCATCTTCAAAAGTTATTTTTGACTTAACTCTCAAAGTAAATCTTGGTTCAACTAATACACCGTTAACAAAGAAGTATGAAGCATAAATTTCAGCGTTATAACCAAATGATTGTGGTGCTATACCTGTGTCATACTGTACAGTACAGTGTATGTCATAACCTTTAGCACGAATGAATTTATATCTTCTTTCATTAACATTTTTCGTATTCACTTTTTCACCCTGTGTTAAATATCCATGATAGTCCGTTATAATCTGTTCATCAGAACTTATATAATGAACATGGTTTTTGTCTGCTTTATTGTCTAAAGAAGTTTGAAGTTCATTTATATCGGAGATATTGTGTTTATGAGATTTCAAAACTTTGTTCGTTGCGTCAAGTTCATTTTTGTCCGCTTTACTATTTAATGTAGCTTGAAGTTCATTTATATCGGAGATATTGTGTTTATGTTCTTTATCTGCTTTTTCGGCTAATTTCTCTTCTATCTCATTTATTTCAAGTTCATGCCTACCACCACCTCCCGAAGAAGTATTTTTCTTCAGCTCTTGAAGAACGTCCACTTCGCCATCTTTGGTGTCAATAATGAGACTTTGAGTTAAAACCTTTCCTGTCTTAATGGATGTTTGTAAAACTTCTTCTTCACCGTGTTCGGGGTCATGGTCGTCGTCATATCTTGTGAAATCAGAGATGTTGTCATACATTAAGCATATCTGTCTCAAAAGTTCTGCTATTTGAATTGGAACGAAAGATATACAGAACTTTCATCATCTCCTAAAGTCAAGTCTGCTTTCTTAAGTATTTCTTGAATGTATGCAATGAGAACAGAGTACCTTGGAAAATATTCGAACAATATTTCATTAGCTGTTGGTTTTGGTGGTTCTTCTGGAGTTTCTGTTGTTTCAGTTCCTTCTGGAGTTTCTGTTGGAGTTTCTGCATCTCTTGACTTCAATGCTCTTGCTCTCAAAGACCTAAATGTTAGAGCACCGGGTTTTACAAAGGACTTTATAAATGCTTTAATAGTTCCTGGTAAGTTATTGTTAGCATTAAGTAAGTTCCTTATGCTTCCATCATGTACGTCCATAGCACTATGTAAAAAATCTATACTTTTCTTGTAGTCAGCAATAGACTGACTGTGATTTTTTAAAGATTTGTCAATACCTTTAAGCCAATCTTCATGCATGTCTGATACTGAGCCAAGAATATCATTTGCTTCCTTTAGTGTATTTTGTGCTTTTCGTAAAGTATCCAATCCCGTACGTGCATTGTTTGCTATACGTCTTACAGTATCTATTTGACTCCTTGTTTCTTGCATCCAACCAGATAAAGTTTTAATAGTATCCGAACCATTTGAAATGAAGTTCAAAGCATTTTTAACATCATCTAAAGCTTCTTCACCAAGTACTGCCCATATCTTTCCGATTTGGTATTGAAGAACTCCATATGAAGCAGCTGTTAAACCAGTATTTATAAGGTCCCATATCCATGATTTAGCAGTTTTTCCATCCTTTCCATCCTTTCCATCCAAACCGTTTTCGCCTTGAGGTCCTTGTATTCCTTGAGGTCCTTGTATTCCTTGAGGTCCTTGTATTCCTTGTGGTCCGGTGTCACCCTTCTCTCCTTTCAGTTCATCTTTATGTTCGTTATAATATTCTAATGTCATAAGGTGTACATCATTACTGCTACCAGCAACTCCTAATATTTGTTTCTCATTCATGACTAAATTCTTTAGGCATTTAATGTTGTCGTCAAATCGAAAGCTCTTTAACAATTCAATGAGAACATTCAGTACTTTCACTAATGAGGCATCTACTGTAGAATTTATATATTGCACCGTTCCATCATTTATGATAGGAACTTTACTTATTGTAATGAATGGGTCATAAGTGTTAAAAGTATCGAAATCAATGACTTTTTTAGTTTTTCCATCGTCAATGACTAAATCATTGCCTTCAATGGTTAAAGTTGAGTTTTCGTTTACTAGTTCATGTGCTCTTCTTGCTTCATTTGTTTCATACGCATATGCAGCAATAGTCATATTTTAATGAGAATAAAATGTTGTTCTATTTGCAAAGTACTGACCCAAACGAATACGGAACAGTAAAGCTACAAACAAACTTAGGTCTTCAGAATGAAGCGCTTGCTTTCAGAGTTGTTGACTTCAATACTATCGCAACTTTTGTCATAACAGATGAAACAGATTTCATGGAGTTTGAAATAGATGGAAAGAAGCATGAAATAAGATTTCACAATAATGTAGAATATAAGATGGAAACATTAGCTGGAGTGTTAAATGCGCTCATAAATACTACAATAAACAAGGAGAACGAAGAAAACTTAATGAATGTTAAACTTATTGCAGGAGTTTTGAAGTTCAGTTATGCGAAGGAGTTTAAGATAACACGAATGAGTCATAGAGTTCAATTGCTTCTGGGAGCATACCATATGACATTTCCTTTGAAAAGTTTGACAAAACGATTGAGATGAAATCTGTTCCATACGTATGTTATGGCAATTGTTTATACATTGAGTCAAAAATAGCTAATGTCACAGGTATTTCAGGAGTTAATAGTAAAGGTTCAGTAGAATATAAGTCTTTCTGTTATGAAGTAAATTCAATGTTCATTCCAAACGTTCCTGTCATAGCAACTCATTTAGGTAAATGGGTTCGCATTAGTCCTCATAATTTGAAAGACATGCAATTCAGACTAGTTGACTTTCAAGGAGAGCCTGTAGAACTGAAGGCACCAGTGCGAATGACTGTTGAAGTAGACTTTTTAGAAAATATTAAATGCAACAGCTTACAAGAGAACTCAGAGCTAAAAATATAAAGTATGAATGTTATGTATTAGGTCATGAACTTTGGTTGTTGCTGTTTGATGAAACAAATGAGTTAGTTATGTCAGTCAAGAGAACAGAAAAAGGCGTCAAAGGCGCCGAGCGCAAAGCGCTATATTGTGTTAGTGAGAACTGCACCAAGTCAATAAGATTAGGTTTGCATTATGAAGATGAGTTCGATACTGTTGAAGAAGTTTTGGATAGATATTACAAATTGCTAACTTGAAATTTTTTTGACTAACGGCGCAAAGCGCCAAGATGGGCTCAAAGAGCCCTCCTGACTGCTTTAATTTACTAAAACATATTTCAAACATAATTTATATTCTGTTGAAAGTTTTGTATACTCGTTCGAATATTTATACTTAAACTCAACTCCTGGAGTACCTGGTATTTCAATGATGCGGATGTTACCTATTTTCATGAATGGTGGCGTTTGACCACAGCATTCGATTTCAGGGTCGAGATAGTCAATGACACATTGTTTCCCTGTTATTCGTGATATAACATTTTCAAGGTCCTCCTTTGTTAGAATTATTTGGTTCTTGCTTATAAGATTTGTCAAAAGCTTCTTATCGTCTTTGAGTAAGATAGTTTGATATAACTGAAGAAGGTAATGGTCTACGTTATCTGAAGGATTTGTTTGAACATTTGTGTAAGGGTTGTCGTTGGCTTCTCTTGAAAGAATTTGGTCCAGTGGTGGATACTCTAACTTAACATCTGATGTAGCGTTAGCGTTTGAAGCTGAGTTTAAATTCACGGCGCCATGCGCCAAGACCGAGGTCCCGACTTAAGTTCTGGTTCTTTTTCTTTCAAACACTCCGAACTATAGTTCTTTATGACAATATTGTTTGTCGTTCGTGAGTCAACATTTGATGTTGGTTCAATTGGAACATTAACGGCACCAGCTAAGATGGATTTGCTTCTCATTTCATATAGAATAAAAACCTTTTATATGTATGAAATGAACAATATACTCGACAAGGGTTTGAATGTAAAGCTAACGAATGAAAATATTGTTGAATTCACTGAGACAGGTGCTGTGTATAAAGATGTAGAACTACTGAACAAAAGAGCTAAGGGAAGAAGCAGGAACATGAACAAAGGGTGGAAGCCTATAAAAATTTATGTCAATGATGGCTCAGGAGGTTCAAACATAAAGTATGCAGAAAGTTATAGAGTTTATGCGCTAAAAGGTGAAAAGCCTTCATTTAAGAACAGCTATTCTAACGCATATCCTCAAAAGTTAACGGATGGGGAAGTGGATGATATGAATGACAGCAAAAATATTAACAGAAATGGCGACAGAGATGCATGGAATTTGTTTACCATCAGTCAATTGAAGGTTAAACTTTAAAACAATGTTGGTCGTTCCCATGGAATATTTTTGACTTTAATGGTATTAGTCATGATATGAATCTCAAGGTATGAACGAGGAGAGATGAGAGACTTATATGCTTCCCAAATTTCTTCAAAAGGTAATGTTATACCTGACTGTTTCCAAATGAGTTCAATATCATAGCGTGAGAAACCTTGAAAGATAACGAAGTCAGTTATGAGACGTTTTATGTTTAAAGCTAAAAACCTCCATGTTTGCATAAGTATTGCTACAGTTAAGTGGTAATGTCTGACTTTAGTAATGATGTTAGCTAATGGTGAGTCAGGCTTTGACACTAAACCTTTTCCGGCGAAGTCGTCGCAAACGAGCAGAGTGTTTGAAGGATACTTTTTGAAGGGGTATTTTGAAAGTTTTGACAGAATGTAGTTTGTAAGTCGTTTCATATCGTAAACTCCTGAGTATTGACGTAAGTGGTGTTTGTCAATAATTCTTTCCATCTCTTCTGAAGTCTTTTGCATTCCTGACTGTATAAATTCAACGATGGCATAATATTTCCTCTTACGTCGAATGTAACGTTGAAGAAATTCAATGAGTTCGCTATCTGGAACTTTAACGACAGAGGCTTGAACTTTTGACATAAATGTTTTCGCTGTTGAGTCCATAGAGTCTGAAGTTGCTGATATAATGATTTGGTCATAATATGAATCTTGACCTAAACGCTCTGTTATGAGTATATGACGAATGAGGTTAAATGTCTTACCTGACCCCATCTTTCCACAATAGAAATAAACACCATTTGAACAGAACTCATAGTCCTTACTGAAAGGAAGAATGAAGAAGAGTTAAGTTTGTCTGTAGTTTCATTCATGTCTTCATCTACGTCATGTATTAAATGCTTCATTTTATCTCCATTAAAAATGCAAGTCAGAAATATTCAGAACATAGCACCGAGTCTAACTGACAAGAGTATAAAGATATACTATGAACACGTTATGATGAAACCAACCAAAATTCAAGAAAGTCAGTATACTTATGAATATCCAAGACACTGGGTAGAGTATGTAGGAGGTGAGAAAGCTATTGAAATAAGACAAGTTAGAAGTATTCCAGCAGGAAGGACAATATTATTGAAGAACTTTAATGTTTTGATATAATGATGAGACAAAGAAGCAAGATAGTTTTCCTATTGCTGTGTATGTGAACCTAGACACAGGAGATGACATGAAAGTTTTTAACACAAAGCTTCAAACGGTAGTGAGAGAACAACTGACTGCGGAAGGACACCCATTACCTTCAGAAGTTACCATAGCGTATAATTTTGAAACAAATGCAATAGATTTTAAAGTCGTCTCTGCAAAGAAGTCAGGTTTTACATTTAATGAAGCAGATGTATATTCGAATGAAAACTTCAAAGCTATTGCATGGTTAGATAATGACGATTGCTTTAAGAAAATATTTAAATTCAGTGACTCAACGATGTCAATAGATGACCTTCGTGGAATGTTACCATCGACGTTTACAGTAGAAGGTTCAGCAGGATTGCTTACAAGATTGTCAATTGGTGGTATTTGGTCTCGTGAGAACATTGTTATAAAATCCAGTATAAGTGAATTTGCTGAAGAATCTATATTATGTCTTTCAAACTATATGTATTCGCCGCCGAAGCATTATAGTATAACAAACTTTGTCAGTAAGTTTAATATAAGACTTGTTGAACCTTCTTCAATGAAAGATGTTGTGCTACCCAAAGACGGAAAGGATGGACTCATTATTGAGATGATTTTAATAGCATATTAAATGAGCTTGTTTTTAAAGGTCATTCATGATGAAATAACTGTTGTAGAAGATGTTAGCAATTGTTCAGACATTTTGAAGCGTATAGATGAGATAAGAAAGAAGTTTATGAATGAGAATGTTTATGTTTCATTGACTTTCTCCAGTAAAGAGAACTAGAGATAATGTATTTAATGACATAGATTCTTTAGAATATGTTGTTATAGAGTTTATAGCTATATGATGTTAATATATCTATAGGAGCTGTTTATACGTCTATGATCCAATAAATCCAAACACTTTTATTTGTGGTGATGGTATGAAATAGTCTGACAGTTTTCCATTCTAGAACTAAATAACGGGACCAGTCAATGAAGTGGAGGTTCAAAGAAAAATAGGTATTGGAAAACTTCCGTTCGATGAATTGTCAAGGCTGTCCAGTGGAGATACATTGTCTGTGAAGAAATCCATTCACATGTCACAGAATCAGAAGGCAGAGGTTATAGGTTGAAGTATTGTCATGCGAGTGCGGGTTGTAGTGTACGGGATGATTGAGCAGGGAGTACGGATAATAGTCGTCCGGATATCATTGAGTATTAGTTTGAACTCGCCAAAAGCATTAAACACAGGTGTATTTCTGTGAAAGCTAGCAGGAAAATACATCCATATGTTGTGGAGCTGTTAATTAGGAGGACAGCAGCGGAATTGAAAGAAAGCACGACTGGGCACAGCAGGTTCGGAAAGTATATACCTACCTTATATAACAATGCCAGCTTCGGATACGTATGGTAAAATCGTTTAACTTTACATAAATGAGGGCTTGAGAAGAATGATTCGAACCAACATCATGGATCATTTAAGAGTTCCATGAAGGCCTGTGCAAAAGTTGGGGATTTACTAACAGAGCTGGAAATTAAAAAGTTCTTTGACAAAAATGTTCGACTCAAACAAAAATAAACCTACAGCTACTTTTTAACCGACTTACTACTCAACACGCCAGACGAGATACAATTTATGACACTCCAATCTAAGCGAAAAAGGAAGCGCATAAACTCATGCCTCATCTTCATAAATTGTTAACACACTCTCGATAAGCAGTATGCATATCCAATGAAAAATAAAGGAATTCTGCGTGAAAGTGTTACGAGCTTTTACAAAAGTTTGTAGCAGAACATAACCCAATGACTTTAACATCAGAACCAAAGCAGTGCATACTCAGCATGAAATCACTAGAATTTCTCATTAAGCATACATAACTCCACTACACTACTAAGAACATAACCTAACATACTCGCATACATAAACGCTTCATAGGACTCTCAGAATTTAAACCAGAGCGAGATTTACCGAGAAACAATGAAAACATTTTCTCGAGTATATAATTCCTCAACACATTCTACAACAGGACATACACCAAATTTCACTGACAACAACAACAAGAAAAAAAGTATACAAAGAAGACGAAGCCAAAACAAAATATCAGAATTCAACACAATTTACCCTCATTCCTGGTACAAAAGTTCTGTGTAGTTCTTGACGACAAAACCGTTGACAAGAAACGTTTAAGGTTAAGTCGAAATTATTATATTGTAGACTCTACGCAAGGTAATGGATACTTTAATAAAGCTCGACGCGACTCTATTGCTTTTATCCGCGATAAATTACGTCGAAAAGTAGTAATGGCAAACTGTCTGAACCATTGACGAAGCAAAGCGAGGAGTGGTTATTGAAATACTTGGCTATAACAAACGATGACACTGATAAAGTAAATATGAAGGACGTTGAAGATGTTATACATCTAAGAACTTGAGAGGAGTCGAAGCCAGAACTCTGGGACCTTAGAGCGGAGGATCTGGAAAGACAAAAATATGCCAGAAAGAAAATAGAAAAATTCTTCTAACTTTTTCATTAGATGTAAATCAGACAAAAAATATAATTTAGGATGAAGAGGTTAGATCTCACCTGTTTTCAAACACTTTTTACCCCGTGAATTTTCATGAATTTTCACAAAAGACAAAATAATGTTTAGGTAGAAATGAGATCTCAACCTGTTTTTCACACCTCTTTTTTTCACCTTTGAATTTTCTGAATGTTTTCCGGAAATAAATAAATAAAGTTAGTTTTATTTTTTTTTATTTTTTTATTTTGTATAAAAGATATGATTTCAACAATCGGCAAAAAATTCAACAACAACAGCAACAAACTCGTTAGTCAGAATCCTACTCTGTTTTAGTAGAGATGAAAACTTCATATCCTTCTTCATAACTTTCGAAACAAAAATCCAGAAGATAAAGCAAAAAGAACTTTTAAACAAGTAATTTAGACTGTAGTGCGAAAGAGAAGAAAATGAAGAATATCTTTATGAAATGCAGGACATTATTGACCATTTACCCAAATTGCCTGAAATCCAACAACAAAAACTCACATTCCTGAAATTCGACGAAAATTGAAGTGAAACCAATGGACTCAGTAGAAATAAAGAAGTTCATACGTAAAGTAAATTATGAATTCCTTGGTTTTCCATTGCAACATAAGGTTATGGACAAAGATTGCGACATGGTATATAAAAACATTCTGACATAATATAATGCTAGGAGTTTAAGACTTACGATAACTTTGTTTCATTAGTTGCAAATGTGTTTGGGAAATAAGAAGATAAAGATAGAAGAGGCAAAGTATGAACGAACAAATAAGACCCGCTATGTTGAGATGAAGAGAGCAATTGACGCCTTAGTTGTTTTAGCTGTTTTATTTTCAATGTATAACGCAAAATGAACCCGCAATGTTCAATAATGTAAGGCAGCAATTAGGAAATATAACTACTCAGTCAAAGAGATAGAAAGAATGAGAAACGACTATGCAGACTTAAAGAGAGAAGCAGAAAAGCCAGCAGAAGATAAAATGAACATGTTTAGAATTCTGACAAAAACTATCTCAACAGCAGAAGATTTCCTTCTAATCTGACGTCAAGAAGAAGTATAAAGAAAACCTTCGGTATTGTTAAACTTTTGACATACTGACAGAAGAAATAGAAGCTACGAAATTGTTTAGGATTTCAAATATAACATTCGTACAATTCATGTAAAACGCTTGTCAAAAACTGGGGTGAAAAAAGAGGTGAAAAAACAGGTGAGATCTCACCACTTCACCTAAATTTATTTTTGTCATACTTCCACGAAGAAAAGATTCCTCATATCGCTAAGGATTTCCAAAATGAAAAAAATCATTGATTTCGGCTGAGAAAAAACACAAAACCCTTCTTCCACGGGAACAAAGAAATAAAAAGAAATAAAGTAAAATTTTTATTTATTCCCGTGGATAGATAGAGCACCTTTTATGACACTTTTTATTCACGACAAACAAGACAAACAAAGAAAATAAGAAGAAATACGGCGCTGTCGCGGTTCGAACAAACCAGACTCTGACCCCTCCATAACACACACCTTATGACCACTGTGCTACGTAGCCTGTCGACATAAGATTTTTATAAATTGCATATTTGACGTAAATTTATTTCCATCTAGCTTCCCGCACCGCATAAGATATTCATACGTGTTTGTAAGACATTCATTAAACTTCTTTCTATTGCATCTAATCTTGCGTTATTTTTTTCATAGCTTGTCTGTATTCTCCATCTCTCCGCATGTTTGGTCTTCACGTTAAATAGTTCATTGTTACGCAATTTTTTTATCTACAAATTTTATTAGTGTTTGATTCACTTCGTTATGATAACGGTCATATTCTTTCAATACAGTAAGTGAAGACAAAATGCGTCGTACCTTCATCTTAAAGCTTAAAGAACTTTCAACAGTTTTGGAGGGTCTGTCAGTGCGTCAATGAGATAGTATTCGAAGTCAGTCAATAATCTTTTTAAAGTCATTTTCATACAGGATAAAATAATGTTGTGAAGAAATATGTTTATCTCAGAAAAAATAACGCTAATTTTAATTTGTTATTTATTTTTTTTTTTGTATGTAAAGACATAATTGACAACATCAGAGAACACAACAACAGTATATACGTCCATGAAGCAATAAATGTAAGAATACGAGTACATACAATATAACAAACAGTTAACGTCCTCATTCGTTCAGTCAAAGATGACATGTACAAATGCACAAGTATTTGACAGCATGTTATTGCTCCAGATACTAAACTTCCTAAAGACTGGTTTAGGAACCAAAGCACTATGAACTATTAAATGAAGGCACAGCGAGACATACTTTTTTCTGAAAACAGTGAAGAACAAGCGAGTAGGTAAAAAACCCCAGTCGCCAAAACTCTATGAAAATCGTGAAAAATTGCAAACGGTTTGAGGAGGATATTGATTTCAATGAGACTTCTCGTAAATGTTGTAGCAATGTGGGCTTCACCTCGTTATGCTTGGTATGTTTGTAACTCTTTGACGTAAATTCACAGACAAGAACGCGAACGAGATGAAAAGAAACTTCAAGCAAAAGATGAAGTCATTGAATCCAAAGACAAAAGCATACAGAAAAGATACCACCGTTCAAGTACCAAAAGGAAAGGAAAAGAGTTATAAGTATATGATTACGCTGAAGAGATGAAAATGAAAAGACAGCAGATATGTTATTTTGCATTTAGTCAGAAGAAACAACAAAGCTTTATGACGCTTGGCTAAGATTTACAAAATCTGACAGAATGGTCTATCGTGAAAACTTACCGATTTCAAATGACACCGAATGAGGCAAATTAAAGGAAATTGTCAAAAATACTCTTCCTCAAACACACTATGACATCAAAGGTTGCACAATCTTACATTCAAAGAAGACTTACCATTGTTAAAGGAAAAAATAACAGAGTATTTCGATAAACTTCAAAGAGGAAGAATGAAAATCTAAAGCTAATTTTTATTTTTTTTATAAAATTTTTATCTCATATGAAAAGAACATGAATTTAGAAATATTCGGAACTCATGACAGAAGAGGAGAACGAACAGCATGTAAAAGATTATGCAAAATTTATGAAGACATACAAAGCATTTAAACAATATCTAAATGCTTCTAAAGATTATGCAAAATTTTCTGAAGGTATATAAAGCTTATGAAAAAGCGTATGAAAAGTTTATACATTGGGGAATTGTTGTAAAATATCCATATGAAGACTAACCAAAAATATATTTTTGCTTAAATAGCTTCAGGGTCAATTTCTTCTCAACCATTTCACTTCCTTCGTCAATGTCAATTGAAGCTTCTTCAACCTTTGTAAGAAATTTCTGTATAACATCTTTGTTCGTTATTGTCTTCAGAGATAAGGATAATTATTTCACATTTGTTTCACCCTTCTTATATTCTTTTCTGTTCGAGAAGATTCATAGCAATACTGAAGAAGTCAATGTTAGAGTTCTTTATGACAGTATAATGAGTATCTTTGACATTCACGAAGAAACTCTTTGTTTCAAACTACTGCTAACTCTTGTGAAGTATAACGTTTGCGGTCAATGACGATAGCTAATGGTCTGACATACTGACCAAACTTAGATTCTTTTCACAAACTTCTTGTTAAAGATAATATTAACATTTGAAGCAAAT